>NC_055995.1:31715654-32023778 GCF_018446385.1 Zingiber officinale
TCCAGCCTCGAGAAGCTTTCCGTGATAATTTCCCTCCACCGCCCTTCTACACATGGCCACCCCTCAACCAACACTTCTTCCACCCAACAAAACATGTATCCGCTCCTGGCACAATTGCGCCACTCTCGCCCCGCTGTGCCCATCGTACACACTAAAGAAGTCGTACCTCGACAACCCACCTCTCCCGACAAATCCAGACAGTGGAATTTCTCGGAGCAAGGGGGTGCTTCCACACACCCCCGCGCCCCCTTGTCTCCACCACTACACGGGAAGGTGAGTCCCATCTATAGTGGTCATTGGAATTTGGAAAACTTGTTTGTAGCAGCGGAGAGGTGAAGCGACGACCTCAAACTAGAGATTCGCATGCGGCGACATTCAGTGAATGAGATCAGCGGATGCAGGCTTGGTAGTGTGCGTGTCCGAGTAGGGCCCAAGCCTAGATATCAATGTCAAGGACGCGAGGAAGCTAGCTCTGGACTTTGGTCTTCTTATGCACCTTGTTGATGAAATCTCGAGATTCGGCGGAGATAGATTCGACAGAGAAGGCTTTGGTAGAGAAGGATGTAAGAAGAAGAACAGGGAGAAAACAAGAAATAATATGAGAGCAATAAAATATATTGTTCATTGATATATGCCCTAAGGACAATACAATATATAACGTTTAAAAATTACTTGGTCAATTGACTAATTAATAAATAACAAAATTATTTTAAAAATAATTCTGAGAATTATTCTAATAATTATAATAAAATTATTAGAATAATCTAAATACTAATTTGATTTGATTTGGTGATTTGATCTGGTCAATTCTGGTAATTCTGTTTTATCTCTTTTACCTCCCGACAAACTTAATAGGAGATCTTTGACATTGAGTTTGCTTGCTAACTTGTTGAAACATTGTCTGGATAATGACTTTGTAAAGATATCAATTATTTAATCTTCAGCAGAAATATAAGAGACGTATAATTGCTGAGTTGACACACATTCACGAATAAAATGAAAATTAATTTCCACATATTTTGTATGAGCATGAAAGATTGGATTTGCTGTGAGATATGTTGCTTCAATATTATCGTACCAAATTTTTGGTGCAATATTTGATGCAAGATAAAGTTCAGAGAGAAGTGATTGAAGATAAATAATTTCTGACGTTGTATTTGCTATAGTTTTATATTCTATTTCAATGCTTGAACGAGATACTATAGGTTGCTTTTTTGAATTCCATGAGATAAGATTTCGTCCAAGAAATATTGCATATCCACTAGTAGAGCGTCTATCTTCAGGAGAACTTACCCAATCCACATCACTATATGCATGTAAATCTCGAGACGATTGGCGATATAAAAGAAGACCATGTAGAATAATACCTCTGAAATAGTGAAGTATTCTTTTTTACATTATCCCATTTTTTTTTCAGTTAGAGCATGCATGAATTGGCAAGTACGATTTACCATAAAAGTAATATCAGGGCGTGTGATAGTGACATATTGTAAGACTCCAACAATACTTTGATAAATCTGTGGATCAGACAGAGCATGAGAGGATGAAGTTGGAAAGTTGTTTATAGCAATTGGTGTACAGACCGGACGTGCTCTATCCATTTTGGCTCTTTGAAGAAGTCTAGTAATGTATTTGTTCTGAGAAAGAAGATAGTCATCCTCATGTGGAATAAGCTCAATACTAAGAAAAAAACAAGCAATACCCAAATCTCGAGTAGGAGATTCTTGTTTGAGAAGACTTAATAAAGTTGTGATACCCTTGTGATCATTGCCAGTTATTAGAATGTCATCCACATAAATAAGAAAAAAATTATAGATCTATCATTATATTTATGAAATAGAGACGAGTTAGTCTTTGATAAAAAAAATCCTTGAGCTTGTAACCAATTAGATAGTCGATGAAACCATGCTCGAGGAGCTTGTCGAAGACCATATAAGGATTTCTTAAGTTGGCAAATATGAGATGGAAATTGTGGATAAATGAACCTAGGTGGTTGCTCCAAAAATACAGTTTCCTCAAGATGACCATGGAGAAATGCATTTGAAATGTCCAATCGTCATACATACCAATTAGAAATAAAAGATATTGATAATAATAGTATGATAGATGCAATTTTGATGACTGGGCTAAAAGTGTCATTAAAGTCAATACCTGGTTGTTGACTAAATTCTTTAGCTTCAAGTTGAGCTTTGTGTCGTTCAAAAGAACCATCAGCTCGATGTTTAAGATGGAATACCCATAAAGAGCCCACAACATTCATTGAGGGAGTGTGCGGAACTAAACTCCATGTTCCATTTCAAAGAAGTGCATCAAATTTTGTAGCCATTGCACTGCGTCAGTTTGGATCCTTGCTTGCTTCTGTAAAATAAGTTGGTTCAATAGATTTTGAAGAGATCACTAGAGCTCATGGAAGGGGATATCGAGTTGCATTTTGTGGGCAACGCTCATAAATGTCACTAATGGGAAGCATGCAGTGAGGAGTATTATCATCTGAATCATTTGTTGATGGAAATGAGGAAGTAGGCTGACATGGTGATGTAGATGATGGACTTGCATTATCCGAGGATCCAGAACTAGAGAACATATTATCTTTGACCAGCGAGGCTTCCAAGATTGGAGCGGCAACCTGAGGTGATTCTTATGGTATAGGGGAGTTATTAGAGAGTTCTAGAGTAGGACCTAGGATGCCATCACTTCTGACAATATTAGGTGGCATCAAGAAGGTGTCACTTGTATCTGGAGGAGAGATCGAAGAAGCTACCGAAAAAGGGAATAGAGACTCATCAAAAGTAACATGTCGTGAAATATAAATTTGTCCTATTGGTATATGCAAGCAACGATAACCATGGTGCAAATTGCGAAAAACACATTATAGTGAACGAGAGTCAAGTTTGTGTTTAGAATAGAGGCGTAACCATGGATAACATGCGCAACCAAAAATTCGAAGGAAAGTGTAAATAGGGGTTTGATTATAAAGTTTTTCAAATGGATACTTATGATTGAGCAATGGAGTAGGAAGTCGATTTATGAGATATACCGTAGTGCTAACAGTTTCATCCCAAAATTTACGCGGAATCGATGCAAGATGAAGAAGATCTATGGTTGTTTCAACTATATGTCTATGTTTTCTTTCAGTAGAGTCATTTTGTTCTAGAGTGTGAGGACAAGAAACTTGATGAACAATTCCACAAGAGACAAGATGACGATGGAGAGATTGATATTCTCCTCCCCAATCAGAATGAAAAAAGAGTATTTTACGATTAAAATATCGTTTAACTTGAATTTGAAAATTATAGAATATATCAAATAAATCAGATTTCCTTCTCATAAAATAGAGCCAAGTATATTTACTAAAATGATCAATGAAGGTAACATAATATTGGAAACCTTGTTTAGACAAAATAGGTGTAGAGCCCCAAACATCAGAATGAATTATTTCAAGTGGAAAATTAGAAAATGATCAGATGAAGAGAAAGGTAATTTATGACTTTTAGATTCCATGAATGCCCTACATGAATGAGATGGAGAGGAGGTATAGAAGTAGGTAAATCATACCTATTGATGATTGACTGAACAATACGAAGGAAAGGATGACCAAGTCGAGCATGCGCGCAAGCTGGTTTATTTGTGTGTTCACCAACAAAAGCTTTGATTAAAGAACTCTGAAGATAGTATAGGCCATTTTTGATTCTCTCATAAAACATAATAGCATTTGTTCCTCTATCCTCTATAAGATAATGATTATGATGAAACCAAAAATGACATTGTTATCAAGACAAAACTAACATGTGGAAAGTAAATTTTTAGTGATAGATGGAACATAAAAGACATTGTGCATGTGAAAAGTTCGATTAGATAAATGAACATATGTGCTTCCAAGATTAGCAATTTGCAAACTTGAACCATCGCCTACTTGAACCATATCTGAGCCATAATATGACATTACATTTGTAAGGATATTATAATCTGATTTGACATGATGAGTTGCTCCAGTGTCAATATACCAATCAGTAGATGAAAACGTCGAGATTTTATCACAAGTAGGCACATATGAGAGGACTTTAGGATATACTTGTGAAATAGATGATTGTCTTGAGGCTATAGGACCACCAATGAAATTTGAGTCAAATGGGCTAGGACATTGAATATCAAAATGTCCAATTTCGAGACAAATTTTACATTTTACCTAAGACCAATCAAGTCTTTTAGGGCATATATTTCTAGTATGACCAACGATGTGACAAATCTAACATTGGTCTAAAATTTACTTTTGGCCTCTTTGATGTTGTTAAGTATTTAACATTTAAAGTAAAAATAACTTGTCAGATGGCAGCTGTTATATGGCGTCATAAGAAAGAGCTTCTACCTTGTGGTCGATGGCCGTGGAGATAAACCATAGAGATAAAATCATTAAGGAAACTTTTTTTGGAAGAGAAACATAGAGATTAAGGAAGAGGGAAGAGAAACAAAGGGGTTGGCAGCGGAAGAAAACAGAGAAAAATAAGAAAATTAAAATACGTAGGAAAGAAGAAGAGGCTTGAGGGAAAAATAATTAAAAAAAAAGATTCGCCATTTATTAGATCTCCGTCTCAAGAAGTTGAGGGAAGATAAAAAGAGAAGACTCTGATACCATGTAAGAAGAAGAATAGGGAGAGAGCAAGAAATAATATGAGAGCAATAAAATATATTGTTCATTGATATTTGCCCTAAGGACAATACAATATATAATGTTCAAAAAGTACTTAGTCAATTGACCAATTAATAAATAATTGAATTATTTTGAGAATAATTCTGAGAATAATTCTGAGAATTATTCTAATAATTATAACAGAATTATTAGAATAATCTAAATATTAATTTGATTTGATTTGGTGATTTGATCCGGTCAATTCTGGTAATTTTCTTTTATCTCTTTTAAAGGATTTGGTAGAGAGAGCCTCAGCGAACAAGGGTTCAGTGGAGAGGATTTTGCTGGAGAAGGGTTGGGTAGAGATTTTTAGCGAGGAGGGAGTTTAGTGTTGGAAGGAGATGTTCGGCGGTAGAAATAGTTCGGGGAGAAAGAAATCGGGGTTGGGCAGAAAGGATTAGATGAAAGACTTGTAAAGCGATAGGGATTTTTTTAACACTATTAACAATGCATGTTTTTTGCACACCGCAAATAATTTTATTGGTCGTCTACATTTTTTGCATGACATCATAAATATAAGTATAATAATATTAACAACGCACTCACACCATTAATATTAAGTTTTAATAGCACACTCTATATGTCATAGAAAAATTTATTGACAGTATACTTTTTCTGCACGCTGTCATTTGTGTAAATATTATACTATCTACAATGTACATAATTAGACAGTTCGTAAAAACTATTATTAATGATGTGCTTTAACCGTGTGCCTTTAATAATATATTGTGAAAAATCATATTTATTGTAGTGACATATCTACGAAAGTTGTGAAAATTAAGTGAAGTGAAGGTCTCTTCAGTTTTATCAACCAACATAAAATTGTTAGATAATTATTTAATATAGCTAACCGGGCTTAAAATATAAAAGGGATATGAAAGTGACACTATTATGCATGTAACCTCACGTAATTGAAGTTACTAATTAAATGTAAATTTTATATATATATATATATATATATATCCGCTCTGATGACTCAACTCGAGTTGATCCAAAAAAATTAAGTTTGAATTGAGCATTTTTGAGTTTGGGTTGGAGAGTTAAAAAATTTTCGGATTGAGTTGGGTACTGGTTGACCAGGGTTGACCTAAATATAGGGTTTAGTAGGCTTTTTTTTTGGGTTAAATCGATTTTTATTTTGAAAATTAAGAAGTTTTTATGTATATTAATATTATGTTTGTATGATAATAATTGAGTATTGAGATAAAAGTAAAGTATTATAGGGAAAATAGTAAAAACAAAAGTCGTTTTGAATCATATTTTCGGATTGGTCAGGTTGGTCCGGTTCGGGTTCGGGTTTAAGGGTTTTGGGTTGAACTCAAGTTTGGGTCAAGTTGGGGTTGGGTTAAAAAAAAACTGAACTCGACCTAAACTGATCCGATCCACCCAAATTGACACTTATAAAAGACACAATAATATCTATCATGAATGAAGTGTGTTTTAAAAAGGAGGGAAAGAAGAGAGAAACCGGTATATGCGTAGTAATAATAATTGCATTATAATGGTTTATGGGCTTCTGGGTTGGTCGCCATGTGCGCTTCTCGATTTATCCTGGTGGTCGGTAGGAAACTTTCATGGGACCGGGCCGATCACCCCCAGGGATAGTCAATGCGACTAACTAGGATTATCATTTTTTTTAGATATTAGTATTTGTTTCATATATTTACTAAGATATGGTATCAGAGCTTAAATCTATATGTTTTCATGAATTTATTATCATTGGCTAATGATTATAATGTATGATCTTGTTTGAAAACGATGAAAATAGTGAAGACTGTGAACTGAGGATGTGACTCTACTATTGACTAAATGAAGACTCCGTACTATCTTGCAACACAGAGAGAATTAGTGTCAGGTCGGGGGAGAGGTCCCGGCGTTGGCCCTATGATACTTATGTCAGTGATCGGTTTGTGGAGAGGAAATGGTGAAGACGAACAGAAGTAAATGAGCGTGTAAAATTATAGAGCATCGCATACTCTCACCAATGAATGGACACCCTATTTTATAGTATCATTGTTGTATTTATGCACACATCTCAAAGTATTTACAGACTTCCTAAAGCGTTCCTAAGAAGAAAAAAAAAATGTGGAACCGCCACATCAGCGGCCCTCCTAGAGCCGGTCCCACGGATATGGAGGGAGGTAAATGCAGGTACACAGGTGGAAAGTGCATGGCGGAGATGTTAACCCCAAGCAGTGACACCCCGAGGATCGACCCCTGGACCTTTCGGCCACAGAACCATGCACTCCCCATCTGTGCTACGTCCTGGGGACTAAAGCGTTCCTAAGAAGGACATGCCATAAAGTGCTTCTGACATATTTCCTTAAACAAGTCCGCAAATCTTTATGATTTGACAGATTGGAAGCTTCTAAAGTATGATTTACTTGTAGGATATTCTCTGTCCTTTACTGCACAAACTTCCAAAAGAATACAATGTAGTAGGTACATGGGGCTCACGTTAAGCTGATCGACCATCACTTAGGGAGACCGCTAGCTCGTCCTTATGGAGTGCAGTCTATGACTTGGTCTTCACTCGACTGTTTCCTTGGCCATAAAGACACAATATGTCCGATCGACCGACCTTCCCGATCGGCTGATATAGTCGGTCGAGTTTAGGAATGCTAATCAATGAAGCTTGCTTGCCCGTCCTAGGTTGAGATAAATTGTCCGGCCGAGCAGGAGGCCCGGTTGGACAATCGCGTTCGACCAGCTAAGTGGCCAGTTCAGGCACGTCGTTTCAATCACTTCTTGACTTTGACCTCCATGCCAGTCAGTCTTCCTTATTTTGACCTATTTTTTTGGGGGTCCATCTTTATTGTCGTATCACAAACCTTCTCTTTAAGTCTAGTCAAAGGAGGCTATAAGTCTGAATGACCGAACTTTTAGTATTATAGGCACTCTTCCTTTCTGACCGGACATTTTGCTCTCTTGGCTGCCTCTCGTTCTAAGCAACCACTGCCTTTAAAGTTTCTCCATGAATTCTTTACTCCTCAACCGGGGGCTTTTTGGTATGACGCCGCCCGACTTGAATGCCGGTGACCCATGATTGTTTGCTATCTTTTGTCTCAACTTTTTCCTGAACGACCCCAAATTTTGCTTAGTAGTTTTCTTATCACGGCTGACATTATCTTAATTTCTCAGAGATCGATCAAATCCACTACCATTAATGAAAAGCATGCTAAGTATGTTTTTTCATTATGTGCATGTTGATCATCTCCATTCCTCATAAATACATCCTGTGATTGACTGCCACGTGTCACATTCTCGTACCGTCGAATATTTAATGTGATAGACGACTATTAAGATTCATTGTGACAATTACCATTTCAATTTTTAACGATCCAGATCAAATTTCAATTTTTTAAACTCTTGATCAGAGGATCCCGTGTAACACCCACTAAGATTTTAAGATAAGCATATGAATGTAGGATTTTTCCTTAGAAAAATAATAAGAAGTGGGTTAAAGCAAAAAGAAATAAAATGAAACAAAAAGAAGAGGAGGTCAAGGATTGAACCTTAAACCTCTTATATTATAATTCATAGGATTAATTAGTAGAAACCAATTGGGATAGAGAGAAGATATTGATAGCAAGGAAAGGGAATGCATGATAAAGATAGGAGTAAAGATCTAAGAAGAGAAAACAAGAAAAGAGCAAGAGAAAGACAACTTGCCTTCCTCCCTTCCTCTCTCTTTTCCCTCTCTTGCCGTGACCTTAAATGAAGAATTAAGGGGATTTATTCCCCCTTGTTTCATCATGAATGATGAGAATAAATTAGAAAATAAAATAAATAAAAGAAAATAGAAAAAAAAAGGCTAAGGGAGAAGGAAAGCAAAAACCAAGTTTGCTATCTCTTTCCCCTTAACATAAAAGAGAATATGTGAAGGGAAAATTCTATTTTCTCTCATTTTTTCTCATTCTCTCCTCTCCCTCACCGAACCCTCAGTCCCCTCTCCTCCATCTTCGGCCCCAAGCCAAGGTTTTCTCCTAAGAAAGCCTAAGATACAAGGAGGACTTAGCAAGGGAATCAAGGAAAGGGAACTAGAAGAAGAGGTTACTTCTCCCATCACCATACCTTAGATCCACAAGCGAAAAGGATGTAAGCTTCCCCTCACCTGTGGTACAAGGCTTTTTATGTGATTTTCGGATTTTATGAGGATTAGAAAACCTAGAAAAGAATTTAAGAAAATTCGGCCAAAGAAAAGTTTTCAAATCTAGGAAGGTTTAAACAAGTCCTCATTTCATGATATTTTTCTATGCTATGTAGGAAGATTTTTCCTTCATGTTTTTATACCTATATGATGCTTGATCAGAGGAGTACCTAACCCTAGAATTTCGGCCAAAAATATTTCCAAAAGGTTGGAGAAATCATTGTTTAACCAAACTAGTACAAGATTTCCCCCATGAACTACTAAGGGTCTTTTATTGGTCTTCTTGCTTGAAAGTTACTTGGAACCAAAAGAAATCCACTCATATGTTTCGGCCAAGAAAAGGGCTTAGGGTTAGGAAGACCTTTAAATTTAAGTAATCATGTTTGTATGATAGAATATAGAGTTCTCTTAAAGAATTTCATGTTGAATATTGCTAGAAATTCATGAACTCTTATTTTAGATTTTCGGCCATGATAAGATGGATAGCTTAGAAAAGCTTAAACAAAATTTTAACATGCTCAAGACCTCTGTAATATTATGATATGGAAGTTGTTTGATGCTCTTATGCTTAATTAGAGTATAGAAAATTTAGTTACATGATATATGACATGTAAGATCACAAGGGTCCTAGCTTGTTTATGAACCAACTTTGTATATGATGTTCTTAGTAATTTTTACCATGAAACTTACTTAGGGAGTGCTTGGTTGGAGGGAATGGAAATGAGGAATGGGAAAGGGATTGAAAGTTAGTGTTTGGAATGTTAATATTTGGAATGGGAATGGTGGGGTCCACGGATTCAAACCCCCAAATATGGGATTTGGCCATTACCAAGTAAAATGGGGGGAATGGGAATGGTGGGGTCCACGGATTCAAAACTCCTCATTCCCATTCTTACTTCAATGAATCCCATTCCTAATCCCATTCCCTTCCACAAACCAAGCACCCCCTTATGTTTTCCATACTTTAGGCCACTTAAAACCTAGTTTAGGGATTGGTAGGTTTCGGCCATGAGGAAAAATAAAAGAAAAAAAGGGGAAAGAAACCTAGGAAGCCTAAGACACAATTCACATGTATGTTTATTGTCACGCCCCGAGAGTAAGGTTGTCCGACGAAAATCGGACAGCACCTCCCCTGTAGCAGTGACAAATAAAACCGGTATACAACACCACAGATAATACATATACAAATATATATCACAACCACGCAGATAATATACAGCCCACACGGCTGGACAAACAAACACAGCGGAAAACAAGAATAACAAAGATAAAATAACAAAAACTCACCGCGGGCCGGCCCGGCTTGACTCATCGGCAAAACAACCAAATACAAATAACAAGTCCACAACTCAATTATTACAATGCTAAATTCAAAGGTTTAACTCACAATAAAATGAAAACCAAAACCGTAAAACCATCCTCAGAAGTGACATGGGACCGGCAGTCGGGATCCTCCTCCAAGCGTACTAGCATCGCTATCAGCTACCTGGTGAAATTACCAATGCGGGTGGTGAGTATAAAACTCAGCGGGTAATAGGATAGACAGTGCATGAGTATCATAAAGAACAGGAATACAAAAGGATACAGTCTCAGAAAGATAAATAGCAGATACTACAGGGTAAATAAAGTATATATATATATCCATACCTGAAACCATATCCTAGGCTAATAGTGTAAGGTCTGAGATAAAGTAAACTGCTACAGTACTGCTCATAACTACCAGAATCACATATAAAGTATACTGCAATAGTAATCAGTGTCCAAGCATATATAACAGGTATGTGATAACAGAACTGCATAAGTAAGCATAAACAGCATAAGCAGGTATATCAAAAAGTAGCGTATGCACGGATGGTCACTCCCGCCCACCCCTCAAGTCCATGACCCCAGTATGGACGAGAGGCCGGGACAATGACAAACTGTACACACTCCAGCTACCACTACTCTCGAGTGGCCGAGGGGACAGTTGCATAGTAGCTGAATAGCTACGTCTGCGACGGGGGTCCCTGCTGCCCGCGACTCCAGCAGACACTACCCATGAGTGAGCGAGTGGGGGGCACGACAGGACATGCGGCACGCTCCAAGCTACCACTACCCATGAGTGGCAGAGCGTGCGGCCCAGGCCAACGACCGTCTCAACCACAAGGAAGCCAAAGTCGTCGGCTATGCATGCAATGACATGATGCGAATAATGCAACAGTCATCATATATATATAACAGGAAATCAGGTATGCTACATGAATCCGCATGCTCAATACGAAGCATAAATAAACAGTAATCAAAGCAGGTAAACATGGTATCAGGTGTCCATATATCCAATACCTACTATCTAATGTCCGGTATCTGGTATCCAATACCTAGTACTATAGTATCTGCTAAATATCATGGATAGCAACGAGAGACTGTATAGATACAGAAACGAGTAGCTCAAAGATTGAGTGGAAGTATCAAATGCAGGAAAAATAAGAGTGGAGTCAAGATAGATATAGCAACTATCTGATCATAAAGCTCATGCACTAGAATCAAAATACTAAAGAGATAAAGCAAGAAGTACCCACCTTATGTGTCGATCGTGCCAAACGATCTCACGTCGAGACGCTCA
This sequence comes from Zingiber officinale, assembly GCF_018446385.1. Classification (NCBI taxonomy): domain Eukaryota; kingdom Viridiplantae; phylum Streptophyta; class Magnoliopsida; order Zingiberales; family Zingiberaceae; genus Zingiber; species Zingiber officinale. Next base: position 31,727,094 of record NC_055995.1, read on the forward strand.
TCTCGGATCAAAATCCTGCAAATCACACGATGTACAATTTAGCTAATCACATATGTAATATCTAGCTAAACCCCAAAACCCAAACTAACTAGTGGATACCCTAATAGAAATGATTAACCTCAATTATCTTCTTTATAGATCAAATAAGATCCAACCCAATGTCAACCATAGTTTAATCCATTCAATTGAATCTCTATTATCAATAGATTATTAAAAATCCCAAATCTGATACTCATCAAACAAATCCATATCTCCTTCACAAGATTAGATTTATACATAAATCATCCTTATTCCAAAACCAAGCCTCAACAGATTCCCAATCCATCACCGCCAATAATCAAATCTCCCTTAATCATATAATATGTACAACTCATCCATACTATAATCAAATCCCAACATTCCATAATTCATCATACAAATCAATTTTATATTGATTAAGCCTCAATTATTACAATCATCCTTTAGATAACTAAATTCCAAACATAAATACTCATATCAACTAATCAAGTCCATAATCCAATACTTATATTCAACTAAACAATGAATCCATAATTTCACTATTTTATCCCTTAACCAAATGAACCAATTATCATCAAATCCTAATTAACCAAAACAATACTAATAGAATGACTTCAACAACCTATAACTAACACTTACCCAATTCCAAGTGAGTTGCTGGTAGCTCATGTCTGAAGAGCTCACAGTTGTAACAAGATGGCCGACACTGTGGATCGCCGGTGAACAGTGCTGGCCGGAGCTACAAAACCAACCAAACATCAAATGTCTATATTCCCATACAAAATGAAAATTAACTTGCTACACATCTGATACGAACCATACCTCAATCTAACTCTGTGTATGAAATCTGCCCCACCCAATGGATCGATAACCAATCTGTACCAGCGACGAAGAGGAACCAAAATCCAGTGATCGGAGCTGCGATGTGCAGAAATCCAATGGCAGCAGGTTGAGTCTAGGACTCAGATCACATATCAAACCTTACAAGAATGACGACTCAACCTTCGGAACAACAATGACATAGATCTATGCCGACGATGAAAGGGAAGAGGCAACGACAAGGCCGAGCTGCTTCAGCCTCAACTGATCGGAAGAACGATGACCAATCAAAACAAAGAAGCAGGAATCAGAGAAATTGCAAGAAAGGCAAAAGACTCAAGAACCCTACTGTCACCGACTCACGCGCTTGGTTTCTGGCGAGTTCCTGGTGTCCCTGGTGTCCGCGGCTAGGGCTGGACAGACGACCGCTGGATTGGTGCTAAGGGGGGTCAGCGTCGGCAATCAAGTGTCGGGATGAGGGCGAATCGGGAGAGGATCGGTGAAGAGAAGAATCGGCGATCTGGGGGTAGGCTGCGACGTCCGGCGTCAAGCTGTGGTGGCCGACGGTGGCACGGAGAGGAGGATGATCGGGAGACGGCCGCGCACAGGTTGCTGGCGATCGGCGTCGGGCTGAGGTGGTCGGCAGCGACGCAAGAGAGGAGGGGGGGAGGAATCGGGAAGTGAGGTGGTCGGCGTGAAATTAGGGCACGGGTTAGGAATAGGTGAGGTTTTAAACTTAGGTTCATTCAATTAAACCCTATGTTGGTTTCCTCAATCAACTCCCACTAAAGGATATTCCAAACAGACTTTCTCTAAACCTAATAATTGATCCCCTTAAAATATGTCAAACGAGCTCTGAGAAATTCTCAGAAAATCTCTAAAAATTCCTAAAAATTCCAATAAGATTATTTGTCAAATAACCTTATTATTTAACTATTATTTGGGTACCGTATTTTACATTTATTATGCTTGTCTTTATATATGCTATGAAACTTGTATGACTTCTTATGCTTTTAGGCTATTTGAAGCAAGTTTATTCACTGATGAGTCTCGGCCAAGTAGGGTTTAAAAGACCTAGAAGCCTTAGAATTGAAACCAATGGTGTTAAAAATGCTTCTTATGGAAATATGATAATATGTTGATTGTGTCACATGCTTGTATAATTTTTCCATGACCTAAATGGACCATTGTATGTTTCGGCCATGAAGGATGTTTCGGCCATGAAGGGATAGATGCCCTAGAAATCCTAGAACAAAAATTAAATATGCTTATGTCACTCTACATGAAATATGATAAGTAGAAAACCAAAGTTCTCATGCTATATGTTATTTAGTGACCTAAATGAGGCTAGGGTAAGTTTCGGCCATACCTATTGTATGATGTCTTATTATGAATTTATACATGATGTTAGTTCAAGTTCACATGCTTGTATACTTGTTTTTAGCCCTAAGGAATACTTGTTAAAAGTTTGGCCATGACATATGTTAAGGGCTTGAAGAACTTAGTAACTAGCTCAAATGTGCTTACTATGTTACATGGAAAAAAATGCTATAAATATGGTTTAAGGTTTCCATGCTTTCATGACATTTGAGACCTTGTTTCACACCTGATAGGGTTCGGCCACATGAGTTTTAGGGACTTGGAGAACTTAGAAACAAAGTTAATCATGCTTATAATGCTTCCTATGAAATTGATGTGATGATAATTTAGGTTCCACATGCTTGGAGGTTGTTTTTACCTAAATTGAGATCTAAGGGGGTTCGGCCATGATAAGAACCCAAGGGATTAGGAAGCTTAGAACCCAAGTTAACTATGTTACCATGTTTCTTATGTTAGTATAATCACATGATACACTCTTATGGTTAAACATATATGCTTGTGAATTATACTTTCCATGATATGATATGTGCTTAGAAATATGCATGCTTTGATGATATGTTATGTGCTTAGAATATGCATGCTTTTATGATATGCTATGTGTTTAGAATATGCATGCTTTTATGATATGCTCTGTGGTGAAAATATGCATGCTTTTATGACATGATGTATGCCTAAGTGATGCATACCTTTATTATATGATGTATGCCTAAGTGATGCATACTTTTATGACATGATGTATGCCTAAGTGATGCATACTTTTTATGATATGATGTATGCCTAAGTGATGCATACTTTTATGACATGATGTATGCCTAAGTGATGCATACTTTTATGATATGATGTGTGCCTAAGTGATGCATGCTTTTATGATGTATGATATGTATAAGTATGACATGTACTTTACTTTATGTGGCTTGTACCAAGGGTGGACTCCATAAGCGCCCCGGGGTCTATGGAATAAGACTTGGGCCTCGTTAGGGATGGGCTCCTAAGTGCCCCTAGGTCGATGGAGTAAGACTCGGGCCTAGTATGTTTTCCTTGTAGGGTTCAAGACTTGCTACCTTGGACCTACATAGGTTGCGCGCAATATGTAAGTGGTACATAGCCGGGATCTCCTTTAAGTTGAGATTATGTTCAAGTATATATGTAAGAAGAAATGATTTTAAAGATCATGAGACATACACATGTTTTTCGGATACATGTTTTTTAAAATCATATTGCATATACCTTATGATCATGTTGTGATGATGCTATGATTTATGATATGCCATGATTAGATATGATTATGTTATGTTTCATGCTGTGCTTGATATGCCATGCTACCTTATGATGATGCTATGATATGCCATGATTAGATATGATTATGTTATGTATCATGCTATGCTTTAAGAGATGATATGCCATGACTAGTTATGATTTTGTTATGTTGCATGATATGCTTAAAGAGTATGATATGTTATGCCATGACTAGTTGAGATTATGATATGTTGAGATATTCTTTGATCATGTGATGATTTTCGGTTTTAGTGAGTAGGAAAGGGACTTACTGAGCCATGAGTGCTCATAGCATACTTTCCTTGTACCACAGATAAAGGAAAAAGCTGGATAAGCTAAAGGAGCAGCAGGAGAGGCAAGGAGATGTGTGTGGCGGTGGCTAGGCAACCAAATAAGAACCTGCTTTAAGAACTTTTAAGAATTACGCTTTGGTTTCATAAATTGTAGTACTAAATGAGTGACTTGATGTTATGTTCCTATTTATCTTGTTATCATGTTATGGAAACCATATTAGTGTAGTTGGATATGAAAACAAAAGAAAATTATTTTAAGTCTTCTGCTGTAATATATACGTAGAGTATCGTAGCCCCGTCCCTTAGGGTTAGCAGGGAGGGCGGCGTTATAGGTTGGTATCAGAGCCAAAGTTTTTGCCAGCTCACTACACACACATCAAGCCTCCGACCTGCCGCTCCAAGTAAGAATGTTTATGTTTAATTTTCTTTTTATATGCTTATGCTTAGTTTCACGTGATATGACTTATGCTTTATTTTTCTTCCTTGTTATATTGCCTATGTTTTATTTTCTTTGCTATATTGCTTATGCTTTATTTCCTTATGTCATATTGTTGTCACTCTACTTCTTACATTTCTTTATGTTGTTTATGCTTTAGCTTCATGTTTTACTTGCTTATGTTTGATGTTTTATTCTATGCTTTTAGTTATAATTTAGATTAGGATTACGTATTGGTAGTTTAGGAATAATACTAGAACAAATAGATAGAAACAAAACAGTATATTAGATGGGCTAAAAATGATAACCACTTACACTAGTCTGTTTGTCCTTATTTAGATAAACATGGTTAGGACACGCAATGCCCGAACCGGAGGGACAGCGACTCCACCAGACCTGACGCAGGTAGTCGCAGACCTCCAGCATCAAATCGCGGAGCAACAACAGCTGATCACTACCTTAATGGGTCAGCAAGGCAACCCAGTTACCCCACCGGCAAATCATAATGCACTACCGGTTATACCTACAGCCGCGCCAGTGCCCCCGGCAGCTCCTACTCCGATGGTTCGACAAGAGGCCCATCTGATTCAGTGGCAAAGGTTCAAGCCGGAAGCATTCTCGGGAAACTGCGAACCATGGGATGCACAAGCCTGGCTCAAGACCGTGGAAAGCATAATGGAACTACTGGATTGGCCTGAACACAAGAAGGTCAAATGCGCGTCGTAACGGAGATGCCCGGATGTGGTGGGATGAGTAAAGGCGAAAGACAAATAAACCAAATGCAGTGGACGGATTTTGAGACAGAGTTCTTAGAGGAATTCTTCACATGCAAGTGACCAACAAGGACTATAATGAGTTCACCGAGTTCCGGCAAGGTGATCTGTTAACGAAGCCGTCAAGAGGTTCAACCGCCTAGCACGATCGTGCCCAGAACTGATCCGAAAAAGAAAGGGTCCGATTAATGTTAAAGATGCTCCGACCGAGCTGAACGTGGCCGATGGAGTTAATAGACCGCAGACTGCAGAGGAGCTAGTCAGCAGTGCCCTAATTACCGAGCACTACTAGAAAGCAATGAACAAGGGCATGAACCAAGCACTGATCGTAGGACAAAAATCGCACAATACCAGAACCGATTGGAAAGGAAACTCAAGTGGAAAGAGGAAACAGTGGAATAAAACAAAAGGTGGTCTGGCCAATAAGCAGACCAAGTACCCTCAGTGTGCCACATGTGGGAAGATGCATTCTGGAGTATGTCTCCTAAGTACCAGAAAGTGTTATAACTGCGGAAAGGAAGACCATCTAGCGAGAAATTGCCCAACTATACCTCAGGCACCACCTCCGCAGAACTTTCAGAGCAGGAGTGCCCCCGCACAGCTTCACCAAATGCAAGCTGCCATAGAAGGGACTTCAATCAGCCAAGGAAGATTGGAGGCCCCTCCCACTATGACGAATGCCAGAGTCTACTCTCTTACCAAGGAAGACGTGGCGAATGCCTCTATTGTCGTCACAGGTCAGCTACTTATTTACAATCAGTATGCTGTAGTATTATTTGATACCGGGGCAACACACTCGTTCGTCTCAACACCTTTGATGAAGAAGCTAGACATACCACTTCGAACTCTAAAGGATACCTTCTTAACAACCTTACCATCCGGGGAGATTATGCCATCGGACCATATGCTTCAAGCAGTACTTATTTGGATCGCAAACAGAGAACTCTACTGCAATCTGATAGTACTTGATATGCAGGATTATGACATAATTTTGGGCATGGATTTCCTTAGCAAGTACGGCGCTTCAATCGAGTGCCGCAGAAGAAAAGTGATTTTCCGACCCGAGAACGAACCAGAGTTTGAATTTTACGGGGAATCAAAAGGAACGGAGAAGTTATTGTCATCTATTAAAGCACAAAGGATGTTAGATAAAGGATGTATGGGGTTTCTAGCGCACGTGGTTGATACCAATCAAGTCAAAGACCCGAAGTTAGAAGATGTCAGAGTAATATGCAACTATCCAAAACTATTTCCTGATGAACTACCAGGGTTGGCCCCTGACAGAGAGATAGAATTCGGAATCGAATTGATTCCTGGTACTCAGCCGATTTCAAAAGCACCTTATCGTATGGCTCCGGCTGAATTAAAGGAGCTTCAGGAACAGTTATCCGAATTACTCGACAAGGGACTTATTCGTCCTAGTCACTCTCCATGGGGAGCTCCAGTGCTGTTCGTAAAGAAGAAGGATGGGTCTATGCGAATGTGTATAGACTACCGAGCACTGAATAATGTGACAATCAAGAACCGGTACCCACTCTCACGGATCGATGACCTGTTCGATCAACTAAAGGGTGCGACCGTTTTCTCAAAGATAGATCTACGGTCCGGTTATCATCAAGTGAAGGTGAAACCAGATGATATACCAAAAATAACATTTCGAACCCGATATGGACACTATGAGTTCATAGTTATGCCTTTCGGAGTAACCAACGGTCCTGCAGTATTTATGGACCTGATGAATCGGATATTTACGGCATATCTTGATAAATTTGTAATCGTCTTTATTGACGATATACTTATCTACTCAAGAACCCCAGAAGAACATGCTGAACACCTGAATACTGTACTACAGATCCTGCAAGAGAAACAACTATATGCAAAATTCTCCAAATGTGAGTTTTGGCTTGACCAGGTAATATTCCTAGGACATGTCATCTCCAAAGATGGAGTTATGGTGGATCCAAGTAAGATCGAAGCTGTAAATAACTGGAACCGACCAAGGAATGCCAGCGAAGTCAGGAGTTTTCTCGGACTAGCAGGCTATTACAGGAAATTCGTAGAAAATTTCTCCAAAATTGCAACCCCTATGACCGCCCTCACCAAGAAAAATACAAAGTATGAATGGACAGAAGCTTGCGAGAAGAGTTTCGCGGAATTAAAAAGGAGACTAACCAGTGCTCCGATTCTTACTCTCCCGGAAACCAACAGAGGCTTCGATATGTACAGCGATGCTTCCATCACAGGACTTGGAGCTGTACTCATGCAAGATGGCAAAGTCATTGCCTACGCTTCTAGACAACTTAAAGAGCATGAGAAGAATTATCCCATTCACGACTTAGAACTAGCAGCCGTGGTCTTCGCTCTCAAAATATGGAGACATTATTTATATGGAGCTCAGTGTAAGATTTATACCGACCATCAGAGTCTGAAATATTTCTTCACACAAAAAGACCTGAATATGAGGCAACGCCGATGGCTCGAGCTAGTTAAAGATTACGACTGCGAGATTCTTTATCACCCAGGAAAGGCGAACAAAGTGGCCGATGCACTCAGCCGAAAGTTCAGTGCCACCTGATGTAACTATTTTAAAGTTCGAGGACGAACTTTTTATGAGGTACGGGGTACTGTAACACCCACTAAGCTTTTAAGATAAGCATATGAATGTAGGATTTTGCCTTAGAAAAATAATAAGAAGTGGGTTAAAGCAAAAAGAAATAAAATGAAACAAAAAGAAGAGGAGGTCAAGGATTGAACCTTGAACCTCTTATATTATAATTCATAGGATTAATTAGTAGAAACCAATTGGGATAGAGAGAAGATATTGATAGCAAGGAAAGGGAATGCATGATAAAGATAGGAGTAAAGATCTAAGAAGAGAAAACAAGAAAAGAGCAAGAGAAAGACAACTTGCCTTCCTCCCTTCCTCTCTCTTTTCCCTCTCTTGCCGTGACCTTAAATGAAGAATTAAGAGGATTCATTCCCCCTTGTTTCATCATGAATGATGAGAATAAATTAGAAAATAAAATAAATAAAAGAAAATAGAAAAAAAAAGGCTAAGGGAGAAGGAAAGCAAAAGCCAAGTTTGCTATCTCTTTCCCCTTAACATAAAAGAGAATATGTGAAGGGAAAATTCTATTTTCTCTCATTTTTTCTCATTCTCTCCTCTCCCTCACCGAACCCTCAGTCCCCTCTCCTACATCTTCGGCCCCAAGCCAAGGTTTTCTCCTAAGAAAGCCTAAGATACAAGGAGGACTTAGCAAGGGAATCAAGGAAAGGGAACTAGAAGAAGAGGTTACTTCTCCCATCACCATACCTTAGATCCACAAGAGAAAAGGATGTAAGCTTCCCCTCACCTGTGGTACAAGGCTTTTTATGTGATTTTCGGATTTTATGAGGATTAGAAAACCTAGAAAAGAATTTAAGAAAATTCGGCCAAAGAAAAGTTTTCAAATCTAGGAAGGTTTAAACAAGTCCTCATTTCATGATATTTTTCTATGCTATGTAGGAAGGTTTTTCCTTCATGTTTTTATACCTATATGATGCTTGATCAGAGGAGTACCTAACCCTAGAATTTCGGCCAAAAATATTTCCAAAAGGTTGGAGAAATCATTGTTTAACCAAACTAGTACAAGATTTCCCCCATGAACTACTAAGGGTCTTTTATTGGTCTTCTTGCTTGAAAGTTACTTGGAACCAAAAGAAATCCACTCATATGTTTCGGCCAAGAAAAGGGCTTAGGGTTAGGAAGACCTTTAAATTTAAGTAATCATGTTTGTATGATAGAATATAGAGTTCTCTTAAAGAATTGCATGTTGAATATTGCTAGAAATTCATGAACTCTTATTTTAGATTTTTGGCCATGATAAGATGGATAGCTTAGAAAAGCTTAAACAAAATTTTAACATGCTCAAGACCTCTGTAATATTATGATATGGAAGTTGTTTGATGCTCTTATGCTTAATTAGAGTATAGAAAATTTAGTTACATGATATATGACATGTAAGATCACAAGGGTCCTAGCTTGTTTATGAACCAACTTTATATATGATGTTCTTAGTAATTTTTACCATGAAACTTACTTAGGTTTTCCATGCTTTAGGCCACTTAAAACCTAGTTTAGGGATTGGTAGGTTTCGGCCATGAGGAAAAATAAAAGAAAAAAAGGGGAAAGAAACCTAGGAAGCCTAAGACACAATTCACATGTATGTTTATTATGCTTGTCTTTATATATGCTATGAAACTTGTATGACTTCTTATGCTTTTAGGCTATTTGAAGCAAGTTTATTCACTGATGAGTCTCGGCCAAGTAGGGTTTAAAAGACCTAGAAGCCTTAGAATTGAAACCAATGGTGTTAAAAATGCTTCTTATGGAAATATGATAATATGTTGATTGTGTCACATGCTTGTATAATTTTTCCATGACCTAAATGGACCATTGTATGTTTCGGCCATGAAGGGATAGATGCCCTAGAAACCCTAGAACAAAAATTAAATATGCTTATGTCACTCTACATGAAATATGATAAGTAGAAAACCAAAGTTCTCATGCTATATGTTATTTAGTGACCTAAATGAGGCTAGGGTAAGTTTCGGCCATACCTATTGTATGATGTCTTATTATGAATTTATACATGATGTTAGTTCAAGTTCACATGCTTGTATACTTGTTTTTAGCCCTAAGGAATACTTGTTAAAAGTTTGGCCATGACATATGTTAAGGGCTTGAAGAACTTAGAAACTAGCTCAAATGTGCTTACTATGTTACATGGAAACAAATGCTATAAATATGGTTTAAGGTTTCCATGCTTTCATGACATTTGAGACCTTGTTTCACACCTGATAGGGTTCGGCCACATGAGTTTTAGGGACTTGGAGAACTTAGAAACAAAGTTAATCATGCTTATAATGCTTCCTATGAAATTGATGTGATGATAATTTAGGTTCCACATGCTTGGAGGTTGTTTTTACCTAAATTGAGATCTAAGGGGGTTCGGCCATGATAAGAACCCAAGGGATTAGGAAGCTTAGAACCCAAGTTAACTATGTTACCATGTTTCTTATGTTAGTATTGTAACGCCCGCCCTTCTTACCAAACCAAAGGCGGCGCTACGTTCTTTATACTACTTACGTACATGCTTTAGTTATAACAGCGGAAGAATAAAAAAAATTTAAACCATTCATTTTATTTAAATAAGCATGATATCACAGATTAAATATGCATATATTGATTCTATAACTAATCATATTAATTTGTCCGGATCGTTCTTTGCCGAGCCACCACCACACACATCATTATCCACTCCTCCTGTTGCTCCTCTAGTTCATCCAGTTCTTTTATCTGCGGTACAAGGAAAGTAAGCTGTGAGCACTCATGGCTCAGTAAGTTCCTTTCCTACTCACTAAACCGAAAATCATCGTATATTAACATCATGCGTAATATCATAAGCATACAACGTACAAAGGTATCGTATTCATATCATCATGGCATCATATCAAATCATTAGCTAATTCAAGCACATATGCAGGCAATGCATCATGAATTTGAAAACTTATACTTGTAAGTACTTGAAATTAATATCATCATCATTGGGGATCCCGGTTTGTACCACATACATCATACGTAGGTCCAAGGTAGCAAGTCTTGAACCCTACCATACATACATACTAGGCCCGAGTCTTACTCCATCGACCTAGGGCATCAGAAGCCCATTACTGACGAGGCCCGAGTCTTATTCCATCGACCCCGGGGCGTTTACGGAGCCCACCCTTGGTACAAACCATACAAAGTAATTTATCATGCATAACTATCATATCATATCCCTAACAATCTTTCATGCATTTCATTTTTCATTCTTCTCATTATGTATAGCATTTCATACGCTATCACATATCATGGCATTCACATAATTTCATTCTTCTCATTATGTATAGCATTTCATATGCTATCACATATCATGGCATTTACATATATTTCATTCTTCTCATTATGTATAGCATTTCATATGCTATCACATATCATGGCATTTACATAAATTTCATTCTTCTTATTATGTATAGCATTTCATATGCTATCACATATCATGGCATTTACATAAATTTCATTGCATAACATTTCCTAGGTTTCTTTCTTTCCCTTTTTTTTTTCTTTTATTTCCTTCACATGGCCGAAACCTACCATTCTTTAGCTAGGTTTTTAAGTAGTCTAAAGCATGAAAACCTAAGTGAGTTTCATGGTAAAATTTACTAAGAAATAAACATATAAATTTAGTTCATGAACAACTTGGCCGAAACATACAAATCTTTTAACATCTTTGTATCCTACCTCATGAGCATGTTTATTTAAATTTAAGGGTATTCCTAACCCTAAACCCCTTCTTGGCCGAAACATATGGGTGGGTTTCCTTTTAGTTCAAACATCTTCTAAGCAAGAAAACTAATTACATGGTCCCTAACATTTCATAGGAAGAACCTTGTACTAGTTGAGTAAAACAATGAATTTCTCTAGCCTCTTAAAAATATTTTTGGCCGAAATTCTAGGGTTGAGTGCTCCTCTTATCAAGCATCATATAGGTATAAAAACATGAAGAAGAATCCTTTTCCATGGCATAGAAAATCTATCATTTAATGAAAACTAGTTAAACATCACTAGATTTCGAAAGCTCTTCTTAACCGAATTTTCTCATACTTGTTTCTAGGTTTTAAAATCCTCATAAAATCATAAAAACATGTAAAAAGCCTTGTACCACAGGTGAGGGAAGCTTACCTTCTTCGCTTAAGTTTCCTAGAATTGAGAACTTGCTTGGACCTTTCTTCTTGCTTGCTAGGTTCGGCACCAATGGAGGGAAAGGAGTGGCTAGGTCTTTTGGTGGAGAGGGGAGGAAGAAGAAGCTTCTTCCTCTTGTGTTGCTCGGCAACAACAAGGAAGAAAGAAGAGGGAGGGAGTGAGGAGGAAGAGGAGCTTCCTTCCTCTTGTGTTGCTTGGCAACAAGAAGAAGAGGAGAGGGAGAGGGGGTCTCGGCACAAGAGGGAGGAGGAGAGGGAGAGGAGTGGAGGATGAATTTGAAGTCACCCCTCCATGCCTATTTATACTAAAATGAGGGGAGGAAATTTGACTTGATTCATCCTCCCCATTTATTCCTCTTCTTTATGATAGGAATATTCTAGAGATATGCCTTGTGAGTTCTCTCTTAATCTCTCTCTTTTCTCTCCTTTAATAAAATTTTCTATCTCTCCTCTTACAATATCCTCTCTTATCCCACTTGGTTAATACATGCATGCATCCACAAGAGAACCAAGGTTCAAAACTTGGTTATGTATATTTTTATTTCTTTTTACTTCCTTTTTTCTTTTAAGTAAAAAGAATCCTTTCTTATTCTTAACTACTTAATCCTTTCTCTCCTTATCAATAATTCTCCTATCCCCTTTGGTATCCTATACATGTTCCTTACAAGAGGTCCAAGGTTCAATCTCTCTTCTAACATTTTATTTTCTTTTGTACATAATAATTCGTATATTTCCATATTATGCATTATGCATAAATATTTCATACATGTACATATTATCTCATATTTCTTCCTTTTGTCCATATTAATTCCATACATTATAAATCATGCATAGATGATTTATATTCTCAACTTTATTTTCTTTCATAAAGTTTTAATCATCTAAATCCTTCCCATCTTAATATTCAACGTAGACTATCTACACATTCTTTTCATTACATTCGTACTCTCATTGCCCTTACTTTATCTAGGCTTTCTAGGGGTGTTACAAACTCCCCTACTTATTGAAAGTTCGTCCCCGAACTTAGAATAACAATTTCTGCTCTTCATTATCGTCCGAATTCCCTTCCTCGATTTCCTCGAGATCTTCCTCTCCGAACTCGCCGTGTTCCGGAGATTCCGAGTCGCTCACATAGTTGTCGAAGTATTCCAGCATATCGGGTTCATCCGCGAACTCGAGGTATTCGCCAAAATATTCTACATCCTCAGGATCGTATTCGAATGGGATATAGTCCATTTCTAAAGATTCATTATTCCTCTTATGTTATAGCCTAAGGTTCTTGTATCTAGGCTACCATTCATGCATCCTACTTATCATCATGCACCATTCTCTTGGGTATAGCTTAAGGTATCCTTCCTAGGCTACCATTCATGCATCCTAGAGTATCATACAAATATTTGCATATAAATAAATTAAGCAACTGTACTTACTTGGAGCGGCAGGAAGGAGCTTGATGTGTGTGTAGTGAGCTGGCAAAACTTCGCTCTGATACCATCTGTAACGCCCGCCCTTCTTACCAAACCAAAGGCGGCGCTACGTTCTTTATACTACTTACGTACATGCTTTAGTTATAACAGCGGAAGAATAAAAAAAATTTAAACCATTCATTTTATTTAAATAAGCATGATATCACAGATTAAATATGCATATATTGATTCTATAACTAATCATATTAATTTGTCCGGATCGTTCTTTGCCGAGCCACCACCACACACATCATTATCCGCTCCTCCTGTTGCTCCTCTAGTTCATCCAGTTCTTTTATCTGCGGTACAAGGAAAGTAAGCTGTGAGCACTCATGGCTCAGTAAGTTCCTTTCCTACTCACTAAACCGAAAATCATCGTATATTAACATCATGCGTAATATCATAAGCATACAACGTACAAAGGTATCGTATTCATATCATCATGGCATCATATCAAATCATTAGCTAATTCAAGCACATATGCAGGCAATGCATCATGAATTTGAAAACTTATACTTGTAAGTACTTGAAATTAATATCATCATCATTGGGGATCCCGGTTTGTACCACATACATCATACGTAGGTCCAAGGTAGCAAGTCTTGAACCCTACCATACATACATACTAGGCCCGAGTCTTACTCCATCGACCTAGGGCATCAAAAGCCCATTACTGACGAGGCCCGAGTCTTATTCCATCGACCCCGGGGCGTTTACGGAGCCCACCCTTGGTACAAACCATACAAAGTAATTTATCATGCATAACTATCATATCATATCCCTAACAATCTTTCATGCATTTCATTTTTCATTCTTCTCATTATGTATAGCATTTCATACGCTATCACATATCATGGCATTCACATAATTTCATTCTTCTCATTATGTATAGCATTTCATATGCTATCACATATCATGGCATTTACATATATTTCATTCTTCTCATTATGTATAGCATTTCATATGCTATCACATATCATGGCATTTACATAAATTTCATTCTTCTTATTATGTATAGCATTTCATATGCTATCACATATCATGGCATTTACATAAATTTCATTGCATAACATTTCCTAGGTTTCTTTCTTTCCTTTTTTTTTCTTTTATTTCCTTCACATGGCCGAAACCTACCATTCTTTAGCTAGGTTTTTAAGTAGTCTAAAGCATGAAAACCTAAGTGAGTTTCATGGTAAAATTTACTAAGAAATAAACATATAAATTTAGTTCATGAACAACTTGGCCGAAACATACAAATCTTTTAACATCTTTGTATCCTACCTCATGAGCATGTTTATTTAAATTTAAGGGTATTCCTAACCCTAAACCCCTTCTTGGCCGAAACATATGGGTGGGTTTCCTTTTAGTTCAAACATCTTCTAAGCAAGAAAACTAATTACATGGTCCCTAACATTTCATAGGAAGAACCTTGTACTAGTTGAGTAAAACAATGAATTTCTCTAGCCTCTTAAAAATATTTTTGGCCGAAATTCTAGGGTTGAGTGCTCCTCTTATCAAGCATCATATAGGTATAAAAACATGAAGAAGAATCCTTTTCCATGGCATAGAAAATCTATCATTTAATGAAAACTAGTTAAACATCACTAGATTTCGAAAGCTCTTCTTAACCGAATTTTCTCATACTTGTTTCTAGGTTTTAAAATCCTCATAAAATCATAAAAACATGTAAAAGCCTTGTACCACAGGTGAGGGAAGCTTACCTTCTTCGCTTAAGTTTCCTAGAATTGAGAACTTGCTTGGACCTTTCTTCTTGCTTGCTAGGTTCGGCACCAATGGAGGGAAAGGAGTGGCTAGGTCTTTTGGTGGAGAGGAGGAGGAAGAAGCTTCTTCCTCTTGTGTTGCTCGGCAACAACAAGGAAGAAAGAAGAGGGAGGGAGTGAGGAGGAAGAGGAGCTTCCTTCCTCTTGTGTTGCTTGGCAACAAGAAGAAGAGGAGAGGGAGAGGGGGTCTCGGCACAAGAGGGAGGAGGAGAGGGAGAGGAGTGGAGGATGAATTTGAAGTCACCCCTCCATGCCTATTTATACTAAAATGAGGGGAGGAAATTTGACTTGATTCATCCTCCCCATTTATTCCTCTTCTTTATGATAGGAATATTCTAGAGATATGCCTTGTGAGTTCTCTCTTAATCTCTCTCTTTTCTCTCCTTTAATAAAATTTTCTATCTCTCCTCTTACAATATCCTCTCTTATCCCACTTGGTTAATACATGCATGCATCCACAAGAGAACCAAGGTTCAAAACTTGGTTATGTATATTTTTTATTTCTTTTTACTTCCTTTTTCTTTTAAGTAAAAAGAATCCTTTCTTATTCTTAACTACTTAATCCTTTCTCTCCTTATCAATAATTCTCCTATCCCCTTTGGTATCCTATACATGTTCCTTACAAGAGGTCCAAGGTTCAATCTCTCTTCTAACATTTTATTTTCTTTTGTACATAATAATTCGTATATTTCCATATTATGCATTATGCATAAATATTTCATACATGTACATATTATCTCATATTTCTTCCTTTTGTCCATATTAATTCCATACATTATAAATCATGCATAGATGATTTATATTCTCAACTTTATTTTCTTTCATAAAGTTTTAATCATCTAAATCCTTCCCATCTTAATATTCAACGTAGACTATCTACACATTCTTTTCATTACATTCGTACTCTCATTGCCCTTACTTTATCTAGGCTTTCTAGGGGTGTTACAAGTATAATCACATGATACACTCTTATGGTTAAACATATATGCTTGTGAATTATACTTTCCATGATATGATATGTGCTTAGAAATATGCATGCTTTGATGATATGTTATGTGCTTAGAATATGCATGCTTTTATGATATGTTATGTGGATAAAAATATGCATGCTTTGATGATATGCTATGTGCTTAGAATATGCATGCTTTTATGATATGCTATGTGGTGAAAATATGCATGCTTTTATGACATGATGTATGCCTAAGTGATGCATACCTTTATGATATGATGTATGCCTAAGTGATGCATACTTTTTATGACATGATGTATGCCTAAGTGATGCATACTTTTTATGATATGATGTATGCCTAAGTGATGCATACTTTTATGACATGTACATGATGTATGCCTAAGTGATGCATACTTTTATGATATGATGTGTGCCTAAGTGATGCATGCTTTTATGATGTATGATATGTATAAGTATGACATGTACTTTACTTTATGTGGCTTGTACCAAGGGTGAGCTCCATAAGCGCCCCGGGGTCGATGGAATAAGACTCGGGCCTCGTTAGGGATGGGCTCCTAAGTGCCCCTAGGTCGATGGAGTAAGACTCGGGCCTAGTATGTTTTCCTTGTAGGGTTCAAGACTTGCTACCTTGGACCTACATAGGTTGCGCGCAATATGTAAGTGGTACATAGCCGGGATCCCCTTTAAGTTGAGATTATGTTCAAGTATATATGTAAGAAGAAATGATTTTAAAGATCATGAGACATACACATGTTTTTCGGATACATGTTTTTCAAAATCATATTGCATATACCTTATGATCATGTTGTGATGATGCTATGATTTATGATATGCCATGATTAGATATGATTATGTTATGTTTCATGCTGTGCTTGATATGCCATGCTACCTTATGATGATGCTATGATATGCCATGATTAGATATGATTATGTTATGTATCATGCTATGCTTTAAGAGATGATATGCCATGACTAGTTATGATTTTGTTATGTTGCATGATATGCTTAAAGAGTATGATATGTTATGCCATGACTAGTTGAGATTATGATATGTTGAGATATTCTTTGATCATGTGATGATTTTCGGTTTTAGTGAGTAGGAAAGGGACTTACTGAGCCATGAGTGCTCATAGCTTACTTTCCTTGTACCACAGATAAAGGAAAAAGCTGGATGAGCTAAAGGAGCAGCAGGAGAGGCAAGGAGATGTGTGTGGCGGTGGCTAGGCAACCAAATAAGAACCTGCTTTAAGAATTTTTAAGAATTACACTTTGGTTTCATAAATTGTAGTACTAAATGGGTGACTTGATGTTATGTTCCTATTTATCTTGTTATCATGTTATGGAAACCATATTAGTGTAGTTGGATATGAAAACAAAAGAAAATTATTTTAAGTCTTCCGCTGTAATATGTACGTAGAGTATTGTAGCTCCATCCCTTAGGATTAATAGGGAGGACGGGCGTTACATCCCGAACAGTCGATGATAAGGTTTTCAGAGCCGTTATGTTTAGAGCCTCTGCTTATAAATAGAAGGCAATAATATCCATCATGAATGAAGTGTGCTTTTGAAAGAAGGGAAAGAAGAGATAAACCTGTATATGCATAATAATAATTGCATTATAATGAAGTACATAAAACTCATAGGTTTTAAGATCTATTTCATAAAATATATTATCATGTTTATTAACTTGTGGTATCAGAATCTCGTTAAACAAATCTATATGTTTTCATGAATTTATTATACTGAATTATATATATATATATATATATATATATATATACACGCGCGCCCGACATGGAACATTTCTTTTATTTTTCACGCTGAATAGATAAATTCGTTTGGTAGTATATGCAATTAATCCTTCATTGTATAATAATGTTTAGTGCATGATATAATAAATTTATATACATGTATATATAAATTTATGTACAGTTTGAATACCGTTTATAAATTTGGTTAATGATTATAATGTACATGTATATTTTTAAAGATAATTAAGATTGCTTATGATTATGATATAAATATATGCATGATTTTTATGTTAATTAAGATAGTTCGTGATCATCACAGTGAACAAACTAAAATAATTAATTATCATGCATAAAATAATCATTTATTTATCATACTTACAAAATGGCAAAAAAAAATGATAAATAAATGAGGTTCACTGTTAACTAAAATTATGAATTTCCCCAAGGGAAAATTAATTTTTTTTTATGATTAGTAACATAAAGGAAGAAAATTAAAATTCTGGAACCAAATATATTTTGTTTACCTATTTATATTTGATTGAAGGTTTTAATTTCTTAATGTTGATATGGGCAGTTATTACCCACACCAAAGGTTGAGCAACCTTTGGAAAGAGACAAATCACACCCTTTTCATGTGTATAAAAGGAAGAGAGTTTTCTCTCTTGAGGTGAGCAAGACTCACTTTTCTCCCGTTCTCTCTTGATAACACAAGTACAGAACTTCTCTCATGGGACATCACCACTGGATCCTGAGAACGTTTGGAGTGAGGAACTACGAAGAAGACTCATGTAGCCTTCTTCTTGATCCTGCGAGAATCCGGAACTAACGAGGTAATCATCTCGATCAAGATATAATATTGGTATCAGAGCATTCCCATTCCTCTCTCCACGATGTCATCGGATGATCTCCATGCGCAAGAGCTTGCTACAATGGAAGAAGATGATTTTGAACCAATGAAGATCTCCACCGCCGACGATGGGGATAGCTTGGTTGGCAACGACCCGACACCCACGCAGGAGTCTGTGGCGCCTATTAGATATCAGCTACTGATGACTGCAAAGAATTATGTTGAAGCACTATGCTCTTCTCCCTCGATTTGCTCGGTAGACGCTCACGTGCATGGCGGAGGCGCTTCACGCAAAATGGACGGAGGCACTGCTTATGAGCACACTATAGGCGCTGCTCGCGAACCTGCGAGGGATACGACTCATGTCCATGTGGACGAGCGCGCCGTCCATGGCCATGAAGGCCACACGGCTCGCGGCAACGTGCATGAATGTGCCAACTGTGGCCTCCTGCGAGGCCGCACAGTCCACGGTCACGCGGGCTGGCAGGCCATGGCCGCTTGTCGCCACGTGGGCGCGAACGACCACGACGTTCGTGGCCTCGCGAGATGCCATGGCCAGGCGACCTAGCACAGAGGCCGCGTAGACTGTGGCCACGTCCCCGGCAGTGGTCCTGCACTCCTTGCATGTAGGCACAAAGGAGACCGTGGCCCAGTGGCGCGCAGAGAGGTCAACCGCTGAGGCGAGCGGAGGCGACCGTGGCCCAGGTGCTTTTGCAAGTGTGTGTGGTGGTGGCCCACCCATGACCAAATGCATTTTTTTGGTGGAACAGGCCCGCATGAGGGCGTCGGCTTGTCGACGACATGAACTTGACCGTCTTGCAAGACGCCGCTCTAATGTGGTTTTGCTGAGAGGACCTCATGGTTGAGCTCGACTTAGCCACATTATTAGACGTGGACCTACAAAGAATGCTGACCTGGTCTCTCGTCACCATCATAATGAAAATTTGGCAGTGCGACGAGTCTGACATCACATATGGCATGTTCCTTGGCATCGTGCTAAGACTCCCACCCACGTCCAAGCGATTGCTTTAGCTATTATAATGTTATCGCAGTTTTGAACATAATTTTATTAGTACTTCGGATCATTATTAGTTTCATGATTATGATATTGTCTTATTTAAGTCCATGCAATAAATTTAGTTAGTTTGCTCTTATAATAAAATTTTTTATGCATTTCATATTCCAGCAATCTTTGTATGATATGACGATTTAAAATCATGTGCTGCACCCTTTATTAAAGGAAAGTTTTTAAACATGTATGATTACTTGTTATTTGAATATGAATGATTCATTATTATTCAAAATTATTCAAATATCTTTTGAACATGATTAGTTGCTATTAATTTTTATTTGAATATTTATGTTTAGTAGATACGTGCTTATTAATTGAGAGATTTAGTTACTCTCCATTTACATTATTTGATCAAAATTACCCTAATAGAATTGAATATTCTTATATAAATGAGAGATGACTGTAGTACTCTAAGTCTACTTTCGATCTCATTATATGGAGAATATTTAATATTATAATGTAGTTTTTGGGTCAAATAGACTGATGTGTAGAATTGTCAATTTAACCTTCTCATTATTATTTTAAATGTACTGATTCACCGATGGTCTCGAAAAATGTTATTGTTGACTTAATGAAAGGGGAAAAAAATAGATGACACTAACTATCACATATGATATCGAAAAATCCAATATCTCTTGAATGAGCAAGAGTTGCTTGATCACATTATTACATCCATGACCCCGACTACAGAAGGCAACACTGCTCTACACTGACGAGATCAAGAGGCTTACAACTCATGGTTCAACAAAGATCACAGCACACGCTTTACACTGTTAAGCAACATGTAGGATGATCTGATTGGCGAGTTTGAAAAGTGTAAGACTGCCAAGGATATGTGGGATAACTTGAAAATTGCTTTTGGAGGAACCTCTACCACAAGGTTAAGGGCTCTTGTTTTGAAATTTGAGACCCTCCGAAAAGATCTCCGTCAGAACATGATTGAGCATCTTAGGATGATGTCAAGCATGAACCACGACTTGAAGTCTACAGGTCACGATCTCACTGATGAGCAACAGGTGCAAGCTGTCATAAGATCTTTGCCAGACTCTTGGACTCACATAAAACAAATCCTCACTCATAATGAGAGCATTGATAATTTTTTTGACATCTCTCGCCATGTGGAGTTAGAGGCTGAGCGTGAGGAAGCTATGTGCGCTACTGCGCTTGTCACCCAGGGAGGCAGACAACAGGGCAAGAAGGGTCCAAAGAAGAACTTCAAGAGGAAGAGGCAAAATGTTGCATCCACTTCCAAAGAGGGGCAGACACCGAAGTGCTAAAGAGGCAAGCATGGTGGAAAGAGAGACAAGTCGAAGGCCAAATGCTATAATTGTGGACAATTGGGGCATTTTGCTCGTGAATGCACTGAGCCGAAAAAGGTATTCCATTTTCTTTGCTCTCCAACTATGCATGTTTGTACGCATATTTTAGTTGCTTGAACAAATCCTAAATGGATAGTGGGTTCAGGAGTGACCAGGCATATAACAAGGGATTCAGTAAGATTCGTGGCTTATCACCAAATCTCAGTGGGATCGCAAAGAGTATACATGGAAAATAGTTCCAGAGAGAAGTCCTTGGAGTTTGTATATCAACTCAAGTTAAAGATTAGAGGAGTCTTAACCCTCCATGACGTACTCTATGCGCTTAGAGTTCAACATAATCTACTATCAGTCTCATCATTATTGACATTAGACTTCTCTTTTTCTTTTACTAGCAACCAAGTTAACATTTGTTTGAACAATGTTATATATGTTCATGATTTATTCATGGATGGCTTGTTTAAATTAGATTTGGATTATCATGTGTCTTATGTGGTGAATACTGATAATAACCTTGATTCGAAAATTTGGAATGCTCGGCTAGGACACATAGGACAAGATAGAATGATAAGGTTAGCTCGAGAAAGCTTGCTAGGCTCACTCGCTAAAGTCAATCTTCCTGTGTGTGCATCATGTTTAGCCAGTAAAGCATGTCGTAAACCTTTTGAAAAGGCTGAGAGAGCCACTGAACTCTTACAATTGATCCACTTTAACATTTGAGGACCCATGAGTGTGAAGACCTGTCAAGGGGTTTCATATTTCCTCGCATTTATAGATGATTATTTACGATATGGATATGACTATTTGATCGCTCACCGCTATGAAGCATTAGATTGCTTCAAACACTTCTTGGCAAAGGTTGAGAATCAATTAGGCAAAACCATAAAACTTCTTCAGACAGATCAAGGACGTGAATATCTTTTGGATGAGTTCTGAACTTTATGTAAAGAAAAAGGAATACGCAGGTACTATTCCAAATACACCGCAACAAAATGGTGTTGCTGAAAGACGGAATAGAATACTGCTGAATATGGTTAGGTCATTGATGACGCATGCCAACCTTCCAATATCTTTTTGGGGGATGCTATAATGACTGTGGCCTATATCCTTAACCGCATACCTTCATAGTCAGTTTCTTCCACCCCTTATGAGTTATGGCGTTGTGAAAAACCAAATTTAGATAATCTACGCCCATGGGGTTCAGCGGGATATGCCCATGACACTTCTCACAAGTTTGGAAAACTTGGCCCTAAAGCTAGCAAGTTTATCTTTATAAGATATCCTGAAGGCTCTAAGGGTTATGTCATGTATGGACAACATCTGAATGGAGGAATGACAGAAAAAGACGTCTGAGATGCTGTTTTCTTAGAAATAGAATTTCCTAGTATCGGTGACATTGGAAAGAGTCTTGATCTCCATGAGTTGGATGACCCTAATGATATTCTACCAGCTTCCAACGAAAGGAGAGAATTAGTTCCTAACCAGGAAGTCGCTGGAGATAGTAGAGATGATTATGATAGTGGGAGCTTTTTTCCCAGTGGGAGCACAATTATAGAAGAAGAAGACGATCAGATATGCCATAGCAAACATGGACACGTACCTCGTCGTCGATTTGAGATTGAAGAGGAAGCCCTTGTGTGCCAGCTTGC
Source organism: Zingiber officinale (assembly GCF_018446385.1). Lineage (NCBI taxonomy): Eukaryota > Viridiplantae > Streptophyta > Magnoliopsida > Zingiberales > Zingiberaceae > Zingiber > Zingiber officinale. The sequence continues at coordinate 31,749,723 of NC_055995.1, forward strand.
TGATGATGATGAGCCTACTTTTGTTAAAGAAGTATTAACTTCATCTGCTAGTAAAGAGTGGAAGGAAGCAATGCAAGATGAGATGGACTCTATGAGTAAGAATCAAGTTTGGGAGCTTGTCAACCTCCCTCCAGGGCGTAAGGCTATTGGAAATAAATGAATTTTTAAAGTCAAACGTAAGGCGGATGGATCAATCGACAAATATAAAGCACGACTTATAGCAAAAGGATATACTCAAAAGGAGGGTATATATTATGATGAGACATTCTTCCCAGTGGTGAGATTCACATCGATTTACCTTATTCTAGTCATGGTTGCACATTTAGACTTAGAACTTTTTTAGATGGATGTTAAAATAACATTTCTCAATGGAGAACTAGACGTAGAAATTTATATGGTTCAATCGGAAGGTTTTGAGGCAAAGGGACAGGAGCGCAAAGTTTGTCATCTCAAACATTCCATTTATGGCCTCAAACAATCGTCTAGACAGTGGTATTTCAGATTTCATAAATCTATTATCTCATTTGGTTTTGAGATGATTGAAGAAGACCACTGTGTGTATATTAAACGTACGACGGAAAAGATTCTTATTTTTTTATTATATGTTGATGACATTTTATCTGTAGGAAATGACATGGAACTATCGAATCCACTCAAAAATAGCTGTCTTCTATCTTTGAGATAAAAGACATGGGTGAAGCAAATTATGTGTTGGGAATAAAGATCACTAGAGATCGCTCGAATAAACTTCTGTGTTTGTCACAAGAGACTTATATAAATAAGATTCTTGAACGATTTCGGATGCATTATTCCAAACCCATCGATACTCTAATTGATAAGAGTTATGTTTTAAGTATCAGTCAATGCCCATAAACTGATAAGAAAAAGAATGAAATGTCTAAAGTGTCATATACTGCTGCAATTGGAAGCCTAAGGTATACCATGTTATGTACTTGGCCAGACATTAGCTTTGCGGTGGACCTTGTTAGTTGTTATCAAAGTAATCCCGATCTTGTTCACTGGAAAGCAGTTAAAAGGATTTTTTTGATATCTCTGTGGTACTTCAGACCTTGTCTTATGTTACAAAGGAGGTGACTTAAGATTGAGAGGTTACAGCGATGCTGATTGGGCCGGTGACAAAGATGAACGCAAATCCACCTAAGGTTATGTGTTTATGTTGGGTGGAGGGTCCATTTCTTGGAGTAGCAAGAAACAAATGTGCATTTCTTTATCCACCATGGAATCAAAATATGTGGCTTGTTTTGCTACATGTCAAGAGGCTGTTTGGTTGCAGAGTTTCCTACCGCGATTGGCCATGACACAATTAACAAAGGAGGCGGTGGTGCCATAATTAGCGTCTGCCATAATTCCCTATTTAGATAATCAGACAACAGATGAGTTAGCTAAATTAACCTCTGCCATAATTCCTTAGAATTTGGATAAGCATATGGAGCAGTCGTTATTTGTAGCTTGCATTGAGAGGCAGACCGATTTAGAATTACAAAGTGATTGGAGGGTGCCAGTTATCTTATTCTTACAATGAGGTATTCTACCAACTAATGGATAGTAAGCATAGGTATTCAAGAAGAGGCTTGGCCTGTTCACTATGGTTGGGGACCAACTTTATAAAAGGGCTTTCTCTTGTCCTTTACTTAAATATATTGGGCCAGATGATATACAGTATATTATACAGAAAGTGTATCAAGGCTCTTGTGGTAATCATATAGGAGGTTAGTCTCTTGCTAGGAAAATATTATTGACGGGATATTTTTGGTCCACATTACAAGCTGATGCTGCTCAACTCGTGAAAACATTTTTGTCTTGTCAGAAGCATCAGAAAATTCCTTATTATCCCACTAAATTACTGAAGACCTCCATTGTATCTTGTCCTTTTGATCAATGCGGTATGGATATAGTGAGACCATTTCCTATGACACCTGCTCAGAGAAGATTTTTATTGGTAGCCATGGTGGAAGCTAAACCATTGGCCAGAATTACTGAATAAACAGTTATCAAATTCTTATGGCAACATATTATTTGCATATTTGACATCCCGCATAAGCTAATTTCTGATAATAGAAGGCAATTCCAAGGTAGAAAAATTCGAGAATGGTGTTTGGGATATGGTATTACCCAGACTTTCACCTCTATGGCTTATCCGCAGAGTAATGGGTAAGCTAAGGTAACAAATAGAGAAATTATTAGAGGGCTCAAAACTAAATTAGATCATGTTGGAGGAAGTTGGTTGGACGAATTACCCAGTGTGTTATGGGCATATCACACAACTCCCCGAGAATCGATAAGTATAACTCCTTTTCATCTTGTTTATGACGTGAGGCCATAATCCTGATCAAAATTGGCATGGAATCCTATCGGAGGTGCTTATATGATGAAGATAATGCTGATCGATGTCTTATGGAGCTCTACTTGATAGAAAAAGTACAAGACAAGGCAGCAGCTTGGCTTATATCATATTGTCAAAGAATGAGACAAAATTATAACAAAAGGGTTATTCCTAGATTCTTTTAGGTGGGCGATATAGTCTGGAAATAAATCAAGCCAGTCAAAGATGTTAACAAGCTGGAGCCACAATGGGGAGGACCCTATAGGGTGGTACAAAAGCTTGTCTCTGGTTCTTATTATTTAGAAGGTGCTAAAGGTCGAAGATTAGATAGACCATGGAGTGCCAATCATCTACAACCTTATAGAGCTTGACAAGTATGCCTGTAACTTACTTTTGTATTTTGCTCAATATATTTAATTAAAAGTGCATGCAAAATTATCCTAGTCGATCGGTCACGATAAGCAAACGACTGGAGTCTTTAAACCTCATAGTCGATCAGTTATGATAAATATATAACTGGAGACTTTAAACCCTACAGTTGATCAGTTGTAATAAACAGACGATCGGAGACTTTAAACCCTACAGTCGATCGATTGTGATAAACAGACTGCCGAAGACTTTAAACCTCATAATCAATTTGTCGCGATAAACAGATGACCGAAGACTTTAAACCCTACAGCCAATTGGTCACGTTAAATAGACGATCGAAGACTTTAAACCCCATCGTGATCGGTCTCTTTAAACAAACAACTGAAGACTTTATGGTCTACATAGTCAAGCTCGACTTTAAACTTCATATAGTCGAACTATGACTTTAAATCATATTCATTCTAGATATCATCAAAGATACAAATATCTGGTCTATTTATTTCACTTGGTATCATAGAGATGATCAGTTTATTATTCAGTCTAGAGATTTATCATGAAATATTTACATATATCCAGTCTATTTATTTCGCTCGACATCATAGAGCTGACCGATTTATTATTCAGTCTAGGGATTTATCATGAAATATTTACAAATATCCAGTCTGTTTATTTCGCTCTGCATCATAGAGCCGACCGATTTATTATTCAGTTCATGGATTCATCATGCAATGTTTATAAATATTCAGTCTGTTTATTTCGCTCGATATCATAGATCCAACCAATTTATTATTCAGTTTGGGAATTCATCATAAAATGATTACAAATATTCGATCTTTTTGTTTCGCTCATCATCATAAATCCGACGGGTCCATTATTTAATATGGGAATTTATCATGAGATGTTTATAAATAGCTGAGTTGTTTATTTCGCTCGACGTTATATGCCTGACTGGTTTATTATTTCAAGCATGAAATGTTTATGGAGACCTAACTAGGAAGGGCAGGGGTAATTCACTTAGTTATGCAGATAGCCTGAAAATTTCTTATATAACATGATTCATCTGCCTAGTGGGATCATACCACGGGGCGTTATGGCTTTGTTTGGAAGACTATGCAGATTAATATATATGGATGGTTCTGAAGATATACATCGAAAATAGGTTATATTTAAGATTATTTAACGCATATCACAATAGTTGATCTTGAACCTCTTTTTTATAAATACATCTGGATACACGATAAGAGTTGTGACTAAACTAGTCAAATGTGCATATAAGATCTGGGGGAAGTTCCTCAAGGAGTTGGTGCTAATCTATAGATGATGGGGGTTTTGTAGATAGATATCCTCCCTCTCATAGTTGCTTAACTACTCCTTTAGCCGCATGGTTGAGTGTGCTGGAAAATCGCTCAGCTAGCTTTCACCTGAAATCAATAGAATTAAGATAGGCTCTCCTTCCTACCTTAACTCTTTCTTCCTCTCCAGCTTGGTAGGCTGATAGTTTGGCTTGGGCAGTGCTGGTTTCAGCCTTTGTAGCGTTCAATTCCACCCGCAAGGATTCTATTTGAATTTCTTTTGACTTTATCTCTTATTATCGCTGTAATAATAAAAAGTTCTTGCCAGCTAGCTCCTGGGTCAGTTCAGGGGAGTTGGAGGCATGAGAAACTGTCATCCCTTCTAAGAGAGCAGTCTTGTGAGCTAAGTTAGAGATAACTATATCTTTCAAGGCACTTTCCCTTTGAAGTGTAGATTCCCTTCCTTGTAACAATGATTCCAGTCTCTGCTTCTCAGAGTGTTGAGACTCCATCAGTTGTCGGCAGCCTCGCAATACACTTTCTGTACTTGAGATAAGTAGAGCTTGTTCCTCTACTTTTCTTCTTAAGTCATCTGTGGTGGTAGAATTGGACTCCAATTCTTTCATACGGTCCTTCAAAATCTTGTTAGAATGTTCCAAGTCTACAACTAGTTGGCTTAAGTGCATGCTCAAAGAATAAAACTAGAAGAAGAAAAGGAAAGATTATGATTTAGCTAGGTAATTTACTTGAGAAATTAATTGTGACTTACTGCAAGGGCCTTCCGAGCATGTTCTTCAGCGTATTCTAATGTTGGGGCTCCTTGTATTTGTCTGTAAGTTTGCATCTAGGATTCGGTTAAGGAGCCTTTTACTTGTAGTATCCCATATGTAGGAAGAGCTTCTTTCCCTCGTTCGGAAGGTAGTATGTATGCTTGCTTAAAGCGACAATGAGGACTAGGAGGAGAAGAGGATTCTGGTAGATGAATGTTGGGATGTTCAGACCAACAACCTTTCAGTAGGCTTGGCGTGAGAGGGCGGGCGTTTGGTAGGTCAAAGATTGGGGCACAGAAGATTCGGGGATTCCCATGACTAGCTCTAAAGAAGTTTTGGACATCTTTGTACCTGGTCTAGTTGATTCGGGAGCCTGCGTTAGCTTGCAAGAGGTAGAAATCAATCTAGATGGTTGCATCATAACGATTTTGAAGTTGTATTAACGATGTACTGAAAATGTAGGCTCTTTCCCCCTGAAAAAGGATTCTCAGATACATTAGGGGAGACTTGCCTAGTGGAGGGGAGCTCTAATAGTTGTAAAGTGGAGGACTGCGATCGTCGGTGATTGATAACAAGAGGGACATCTGACTCGGAAGAGATGGAGGTGGGCTATGGAGCAAGGAGAAGTAATCCGACAGAGGAGGAAGCTTGTTCATGTAGATGTTCCCTTAGCAGGTTCTCGCCTATTTGATTTAATGTTTCTACCGCTATTCTGGGTCTTTTGAAGAGAAAGGCTACGCTGATAGCCTCCATTACAAGAACACTAAAATTTTTCATAGTAAACAAATTAAGAGAAAGAGAAAAATCTCTTCTTACCAAATGAGGCACTTAGCTCGAGGTTGACCGGAGTAAGGCCAAAAATATATAGTAGGTCCTCTATAGTTAACTAGGGTAAGCTAAACTTTAGGCCATTCATATATTCTATCGTTGGACCCAAAGTGGGGTCTGTATGAAGGTTCCTTAAATTAGGGATAGGAGAGATTTTGTTGCTAAGTTGTAGGATAGGGGGAAGGAATTGGATGACGAATGAAGGAATATCTATCTCTCCATTCCTCCTGAGCTAGTACTCAATTGAATAAAATTACCTTAGGGAGAGTTTGAAATTTAAACATACCATTTGCTACAGGACGGAGACGAAAGTAATAGTGAAACAGAAGGTATGATAAAGGAATGTTAAGCAAACAACAAACGATGATAAAATCACTTAAGATACTAAAGGATTGAGGAATAAGTTGATTCAGTGAAATGTTAAAGTAGAGACTGACAGCAACAAAAAAAGGGGACAAGGGGAAACGAAGTCTTGGCACAACTTATTTTATAAAAAAAGTGACAGTTTCTGGGGGAGGACAATGGGGATGGTCTTCGGGGGTAGGGATCACTATCTCGGAAGGAAGGCTGTAGTTGACCTAAAGATGGTAAACTTCTTCTAGAGTGAAGCCGTAAGAGCATGGCTCTTGCCACTCATGGTTCCCCATGATTCTTGAAAGGGAGAGTTACACGTACTGAAGAAAAGGAGTAACAGAAAGTTGGAAAGGAAATGATGAAGACAAGGATGAAAAGAGAAAATCCTTAGGATTTTTTTCGTAGAATGTTTTTAGGGATCCTATGAAAAGGTTTTTCCGAGTCGAGCCATCGAAGCATAATAGTAGAAAAGGCAGGATCAATTGTGAACTGTGGAATGGTACAGATAAGGCAATGGAAGAGAGAAAGTTCTATACCTCTGTTGAGATACACACAAGTGTCACCAAGGGAAATAATGTAGTGGGAGGCGGTTTGACAAGTAGTCATCTCGAGGTATTGTTATGTTTACCAAGACAAACTTGGTTTATTGTGCGAATTCTTTAGCTAGCTTTGGGTCAAATTTATATGGGAGGGAGTATTTTGTTGGTGCGGGAATCATCAGACGATCGGACCCAAGTTTTTGATAATGACAAAGGGTTCAAAGTTAAGTCGTCTTGTGATCTAACAGTTTGAATGAGCTTGTAGGAAAAGTCCTAAGTGTACTTAGGTAAAAGTCCTAGCTGTGGTTAGGCAGGTGGAAAATCCTAGGGGGTGGTAACCCAAGGTCATAGGGGGTGGTAACCCTATGCGGAAAGTCTTGGCGGGTCGAGAGCTTCAGCAAAAGTCCTAGGGGGTGGTAACCCTAGGTGGAAAGTCCTGGTGTCGCGAACCAGGTGGAAGACTGGACGGGTCGGGAAGCGGAAGTCCAGCAGAAAGTCCGAAAGCTTCGAACACTGAGCAAAAGTCCAGTCGATCTGGAGGATCGTACTGGCAATAGGTAAATCTCCTGAGTGGAGTAGGTGAGGACGCGCTCCCCGTAGAGGGAACAGTAGGTGTCGGGTCGACCTAGGGTTTCTGGTTGGAAATCCGAAGTTAGACCCGGACAGTCTGACTGTCAGCTATCATGTGTTATATGGTTTCTGTGCTAACTTTGTTTTGCAGGGTATGTGTTTGGGACTAATACATTTTGCATGAATAAAGAAGCAACATTGGCCCCGGATGAATAGTATCCAAGGCGCCTCCATGGAGCTTGGATGCGCCTCGGGTGCAAGCCACAGCCAGCTGTCCAAAGGAGCTGGAGGCGCCTCGGATGAAGCTGGAGGTGCCTCGGACCAAGGCTGGAAGGCGCCTTAAGGAGGCTTGAAGGCTCCTTGAAACAGATAAGGTTCGACCTGGTCTGTGCTGATCCACCCGTGCAACTCAGCGGGCTGGAGGCGCCTCCAGCACTGTATAAAAGAGGGGTCGAGGCAGCAGCTCAGAACAAGAATTTCTAAGTGATCAAGCTACAACGTGTTGCTTCAAAAACGCCCTGAAGTGCTGCTTTAAGTTTCTGACGACCCGGAGCTCCGCTATTTTAAATTCTATCGTTCGGTATCATTTTCATTATTGCACTCATTGTAACTCATATTCTGTACTATTGTTTCGAGTTTATAGTTGTTGCCCACCGGAAGTAATCAACGATCGCGGGCCTTGGAGTAGGAGTCGCCACAGGCTCCGAACCAAGTAACTCCTCGTGTCTTTGTGTGTTGCTTTGTCTTCTTTACTTAATTCTGCTGCTTTAACTCGTACGATTTACGAATTTGAAAATAGTGAAAGCCACGAGCGCTATTCACCCCCCCTCTAGTGCTTCTCGATACAACAATTGGTATCAGAGCGGGGTCGCGTTGATCTGGTGCAACCACCAATCACGCAATTTTTTTTGTGGTGTTTTCAATTTTATGAAGTCAATTAGAATCTAACTTAATAGCTACATTCTAATTCTTTTTATGAAATAGTTTTTGCTAGAAGTTGGTGCAACACCACTCGAGCTCGTGATATTAACTTTATTTCCCGCACTACTAATCCAAGACCTAGTTTTGGGACATTTCTTCTATTTTTTCTTTGTTTTGCATATTATCAATGGCCCAACAAGAGGGTTTTAGCACCGTTCATCCCCCGCTCTTCACCGGAGAAGATTTCGGGTACTGGAAGGGACGAATGGAGACATTCCTCAAAATCCAGTTCGAGACGTGGATGATCATCAAGACTGGATTGTAACTACCAATCGACGAAGATGGCAAGCCTACACCCTGCGAAAAATGGGAACTTACCCTAATCAAGAAGGTGGAAGCCGATGCCAGAGCGACCTGCACCCTCTAGTGCAGACTGACCAAGGAAGAGCTCAACAGAGTTGGACCGTTCTCCAGCGCAAAAGAGCTATGGGAGAAGCTGATCAAACTCCACGAGGGCACCTCCGACACCAAGGTTAGTAAGAGAGATTTGTTATTTAATAAATTATATAATCTAAAGATGCAGGAAGGAGAGATAGCAAGTCAACTCCATGCTCGCATACAAGACATTCTCAACTCCCTCCATGCGATCGGGCAGAAAGTAAAAAATCGAGATGTTATAAGGTACGCTCTAAATGTTTTTCCAAGGAGTACATTATGGGCATCAATGGTAGATGGCTACAAAGTCTCCAAGTACTTATCTTCCATTAGACTAGATGAATTATTTTCTGAATTCGAACTGCATGAACAGACTAATACACAGCCAACCGAGAAGGGTATTGCTTTGGTTGCAGGTACCAGTCGAACACGTGAACCAAGATCACGGCAAAGAACTGAACCAGAGTCGGAAGACGAACCCGACTCAGACGATGAAGACGATGAACTGACCTCCGAACTCATGAATCTTGTGAAGAAGCTCTACAAGAAGAAGAAGGGATTCAACAAGAGAGATCTAAAGAAAGCAGTTCAATCCAAGGAGAGTCAACCAAGCTCAAAAGTCAAGTTCGAGGTAACTTGCTACGGGTGCAACCAGAAAGGGCACATCAAGGCCAACTGCCCAAATCAGAAGGATGCAAAGAAGCAGAGGAAAAAGAAGGTGTTGAAGGCGACATGGGACGAATCCTCAGAAGAAGATACCGACAACGAACTCGATCAGACGAGTCTCCTCGCACTGATGGCCCAGGATCAAATCGTTGTGTCCAAGAGTGAGAGCGAATCGGAAGCCGAGTCCGAACGAAGCCATGGATCCATATCCGTTTCCGTAGGGCCAGACTCTGCTGTAAGTATTCCTCGACTCAATAATTTAGTCAATTATTTATTACGCAAATTAGCAAAATCAAACCTTAGGGTCAAGTCACTTCTAAAGGAAGTAGCAGTGCTTAAAGAAGTGACTAACTCCAAGACCTTGCCTGACCCAGTTCAGACTGAAAGTTCAACTCAAGTCCAAAAACTTGAGGAAGAAAATTCTTGTCTGAAAACTCAGGTCAAGGATTTGGAGAAAACTTTAGAACGGTTCTCTTTGGGCTCCAAGAACCTTAACCTAATTCTTGGGACACAAAGAGTCATTTACAACAGAACTGGGCTAGGATATAAAACCAAAAGAAAATATAGATCTTATCTATCCTTAGTAAATTAACCTAATAGTAAATCAGTCCAAGCATGGGTACCCAAGTCCAACCTGATCAATCAAGGTGGACTTGGTCAATATTGGGTCCCTAAGGATTAAATACATTACCTCGATAGACCGTATCGAGGCTATGATCCAGGGGGAGCTAGTAGAAAATCTATATTAATAAAAATAATTTAATTAAATCAAATTCAATTTAAAATTCAAATTAAAATTGAAGTTAAAATTCAATTTAAAATTTAAATTAAATTTAAAATTCAAATTAAAATTTAATTTAAAATTCAATTTAAATTGAAATTAAAATTAAATTCACATTAAAAAGTTCAGATTAATTCAAAATATAAATCAAATTTATAAATTAAATTCTTACAAAATCTTAAAAATCTAAGGGAAGGCTCCAAAATAGCTGGCACCTCCAAACTTAATCCACCCAACAAGGGTAACCAAGAGTGGACTACCCGGCAGGGTAATTAAGGTTAGAATAAAAAGGGTTTGGGTTAATTTGATTCATGGTACTGGTAAAGTATTGGATGATAGTAGGTTGGGGAAGCTTAGTCATCGCATGTCTAGAAAGATATGGCTTCGACCTGGTGCATTTGGCTAAGTGGAACTGACCGAAACTACCCTTTATGAATCCTAATCAATTAGACCAAGGTTTTGTACTAAGTTCAATGGGTAGGACTATTTGGAAAACCTCGAAGGCATGGTTACTTTAATGATGTCCTTGTGACTCACCATAGCCTAGAAGTTTATCCAAAGAATGCATATTTGTTGAACCCAAAGCTAAACCTGAATCTAACACAAAGTTAAACCAAACCCTAAAATCGAATCTAATTCATCTCACAATATTATAAGATTCCCTGATTGAAAATTTATATCGGGTGAGATGACAAAGAATAAATCTAAATTAAATTAAATTAAATTAATTAAAAATTAAAATTAAATTAAATTAAAAATTAAAATTAAAATTAAAATTAAATAAAATAAATAAAAATTAAAATTAAAATTAAAATTAAAATTAAAATTAAAATTAAAATTAAAATTAAATTAAATAAATTAAAAATTAAAATAAATTAAAATTAAAATTAAAATTAAATTAAATAAATTAAAAATTAAAATTAAATCAAATTAAATAAACTAAAAATTAAATCAAATTAAAAAAAATTAAAAAATTAAAATTAAATCAAATTAAATAAATTAAAATTAAAATTAACATTAAATTAAATTAAATAAATTAAAAATAAAAATAAAAATAAATTAAATATATTAAAATTATAAATTAAAATAAATCAAAATTAAAATTATAAAATTAAATTTAAAATTAAAATTAAAATAAAAATTAAATTAACTTAAAATTTTTTCAAAATAAATTAACTTAAATTTTTTTTCAAAATTAAATTAACATAATTTTTTTTCAAAATTAAATTAACTTAATATTTTTTCAAAATTAAATTAACTTAATATATTTTCAAAATTAAATTAACTTAATATTTTTTCAAAATTAAATTAACTTAAATTTTTTTTCAAAATTAAATTAACTTAAAATTTTTTCAAAATTAAATTAACTTAATATTTTTTAAAAATTAAATTAACTTAATATTTTTTCAAAATTAAAAACTTGTCCAAAACTTAACTTAAACAATTTTCTAAATCTAAATATTTGTCAAATTTAATCAACTTAAATGTTTTTCAAAATTTTTAACTAAATATCTCTCGTACAACTTAATCAACTTAACATCATTTAAAAAAAAAACATTTACACGTGGCGCCTCTCAGAGGCGCCTCCCACACAAGCGAAGCGCCCTAAACAGCGGCAGGAAAAGTCCCGCCGACTTAACCTAAGGCGCCTCGGATCATCTCCGAGGCGCCTCCAACAACACCTATAAGGTGCCTTAAACAATATTTAAGGCGCCTTCAACCCGCGATATTGCCACGAACAGAAGGCTTTCTGCTCGTTTTTCTGCCGAAGCCTAACACGAGTTTCCCGTGCGATTTCTCCCCAACCAAGGCACCTTCAACCCAACTCTTCCTCCTCTACTCCTAGCAATGCCTCCTAGGTATACTCTAATTCACCCTTACTCATCTACTACATGATTTTAGTACTATTTTTAACTATTTTCTTGTATATTGTCAAAAATAGGAAACGCCGACACGCTGATCCTACACCGGCTAGGACTCCTTCTATGGATCCTAGATTCTCCTCTGAGCGGTATAGGATATATTTTGCTAGGTTTACATTTGAGTCTATTAAACCTAGGTATGTATGTAGGACATTTTTTACCCAGTTTTGTCACCCCACAGTCCAGATGATAGATTACTATCAATTAGGGAAACTGGTTTACTGCAACAATACAGTAAACCAGGACTTGTGTGCACAGTTCTATCACAACCTAGAGAAGGTTGATGATAGTACGTATTCCACCAGAGTTGGTGGAACTGACATCCAGTTTACTCCCTCCCTGATTTGCATGAGTTTAGAGCTTAGGGAGTCTACATGTACCTTCCTGTGCTACCCGGGTAGGGATCTACCATTCGGTGATCCCTATTCCCATATCACCTTAGACACCATCTACACGCACTTTTTTGGAGAGGAGAGACCATTTGGCCTGACTGAGTTCAGGTCAACTCTTCTTAGGGTTCAGGACTATGTTATGTACAGATTCCTGACAACATGCATTTTGCCGATCATATCTCGTGACGTCACGAAGATGCGATCCTCTCACTCATTCTTTTTGTACGCCCTAAGTCAGCATTTAGATATAGATATAGCACTGCATATGTTCCATAACATCATACATGCATCTAGTATGGTCACATCAGGAGTAGTACACATGCCCTATTGCCATATCTTGACTCAGATATTTTCCTCCCTTAGGATAGATACGGCCGTAGGGACACTTATCCCCCTTACCCTATACGACGAGTTAGGACAACGCAGTCTTCAGTTAGCCAGTATAGAGGTCACCGTTGAGGGGATTCTGGCCTGGAAGGGCCCGCCACAGCTAGCAGCTGCTCCTATTGCTCCAGAGGCCTTTTGGGGAGAGCCCAAGAGCAAAGCCATGAGGGTCTAGGCCCAAAGTGGAAAATATCATGCTATTGTGGAGATATCTATTGCTCTAGAGGCCAAGGATGCATCGGGAGAGGGAGAAGAGTGGCACGACTTCTTAGCAGAGAAGTTTTTCGCAGATCCATTACCTTCCACCTCTGCCAGGCCCTCCACATCAGCCGGTCCTTCGACTTCGGCATCACTTTCCGTCGAGGACAGACTCGCTCGTCTCGAGGTTCAGTCCATTGAGACTCGACGCGCTGTTTGAGATAGCCATCGCTTCCTCCGATCCCTACGATCTGAGATAGTTACAGGATTCGCTTCTCTCCGGGGGGAGATACGTCGCCAGGGCTAGCCTGCACCTGAGCAGCCCCTTGCACCACCTCCAGCTGACGACCCTCCAGCTGATGACCCTTCTCTTTGATGCTATGCATTGTATCTTGGATTGTGGACACAGACTCTTTCAGTTCCTAGTGATACTCATGTTACTCTGCTCATTTATGCTTACCAGTCTTTTGATATTATTATTCTTGGTATGTATTGGGTAGTATAGATTTTGATTTTCAAATCAGTTTCCTACCTTTATTCTTAAATGCTTTACTTGTTTTCAAAATCATCTTGTGTTTTAAAAAATTCTAGGAAAAATTTTGTTTTCAAAATTCCAATTTTACTAGACTTTCAAATTTGGACTTAGTCTAGGCTCTACCTTAGAAATCATGTTCTCCTAGAATTCAGCCAGAGCATTTCACAAACACCTAGGTTTACCTTGATCGTGCTTGAAAAAAAAAACTTAGAATGGTGTGAGATGCATAGGGTACAGTCTGGACTCAAGAATGCTTATATCTATGCATCAATATGAGTCTGGGCATTAAATACCTAATTTACAGTAATCAAGTCAAGTCATCGAGCCCTAGTCAAATCTAACTAGATCTATTGACTTAACTTGACTAACCAAGTGAAAGTTGTTGTCCTCTAGGCAATCAGCTAGTAGCTAGATGGTTAGACATATGACCAAGAAATTAAGTCTTTGATTTTTAGGGTTACTCAACTTGCACATTAGGTCTCTGATACCTTACTAAAAGAACTTAGTTAACTTGCAATCAATTTAACTCGACTCATGATTGAACATTAAGGTTTAAACTTATTGCTTCTCCTTGGTCGTTAAGTATTTTGGAATTCATTATTCATCTAAATATTTTTTAAAAAATAGTCTTAGACTTTCTTAATATTTTTCAAAGTCTTTTGAAAATTTAGTGACGTTTATTTTTCTCTTTCTTTCCAAGTTATTATTCAAAAAGCTTATTCAAAATTAAGAAAATACTTACCAACAAAGCTTTTCGAATCTATCTAACAGAGTTTGAAAATTTACTTTTCTCCAAAGATTTCAACTAAGTTTCAAAATTGCCTAAAATTATTTTTCAAAGTAAACTTTCTACTAGCCCTTTAAACTCAGTTGAAAGAAAATTATCGTTTTAGACATTTAGCTAAGAGTTTTACAATGAAAATTACTTATAAAAAGCTAAGTGTTTTCCTTAAAAGTTTTTTTCAAACTTAATTCAATTTTCGTATTTAAGAAAATCCTTTTTAAGCTTAATGAAAAATCTTTAAAAGTCTTTAAAAGCTTAAGTTTTCAAAATTTTGGCTAAACTGAGTCATCTTGCACTTAAACTAATTTCACTTAGCAAAATTTTACAAAGTTTTAAAAGCCAGGTGTTTTAAATGTTAGTTTTGGGCTTTAACATTTTTACTAAGTTTTTCCTACAAGGTTTTTTGAAATATAGCAAAGGGGGAGAGTAGGACAAAAAATTCAAATTAAGGATAAGAGTTCTCTTATTAAGGGGGAGCCTTAACTTTGAAAATTTTAAATTTACCTTAACTTTCATAATGTTTAAAATTTCTCTAGCTTGTACTTAACGTGTTACTTAAGTATGCTTACATTTGTGCTTAAAAATTCTTATTTTAAAACATGCTTATGTTTATTTATGCATTTTGTTTTACTTAACTTTGAATTTGAGTTGCCATAATAAAAAAGGTGGAGATTGTTGGTGCGGGAAGCATCAGACGATCGAACCCAAGTTTTTGATAATGACAAAGGGTTCAAAGTTAAGTCATCTTGTGATCTAACAATTTGAATGAGCTTGTAGGAAAAGTCCTAAGTGTACTTAGGCAAAAGTCCTAGCTGCGATTAGGCAGGTGGAAAATCCTAGGGGGTGGTAACCCTAGGTCATAGGGGGTGGTAACCCTATGCGGAAAGTCTTGGCGGGTCGAGAGCTTCAACAAAAGTCCTAGGGGGTGGTAACCCTAGGTGGAAAGTCCTAGTGTCGCGAACCAGGTGGAAGACTGGATGGGCCGGGATGTGGAAGTCCAGCAGAAAGTCCAGAAGATTCAAACACTGAGCAAAAGTCCAGTCGATCTGGAGGATCGTACTGGAAACAGGTAAATCTCCTGAGTGGAGTAGGTGAGGACGCGCTCCCCGTAGAGGGAACAGTAGACGTCGGGTCGACCTAGGGTTTTCAGTTGGAAAAACCCGGATAGTTTGACTGTCGACTATCATGTGTTATATGGTTTCTGTGCTAACTTTATTTTGCAGGGTATGTGTTTGGGACTAATACATTTTGCATGAATAAAGAAGCAACATTGGCCCCGGATGAATAGTATCCGAGGCGCCTCCATGGAGCTTGGATGCGCCTCGGGTGCAAGCCACAGCCAGCTGTCCAAAGGAGCTGGAGGCACCTCGGATGAAGCTGGAGGTGCCTCGGACCAAGGCTGGAAGGCGCCTTAAGGAGGCTTGAAGGCTCCTTGAAACAGATAAGGTTCGACCTGGTCTGTGCTGATCCACCCGTGCGACTCGGTGGGCTGGAGGCACCTTGGACAGGCTTGGAGGCGCCTCTAGCACTGTATAAAAGAGGGGTCGAGGCAGCCGCTCAGAACAAGAATTTCTAAGTGATCAAGCTACAACGTGTTGCTTCAAAAATGCCCTGAAGTGCTGCTTCAAGTTTCCAACGACCCAGAGCTCCGCTATTTTAGATTCTGTCGTTCGGTATCATTTTCATTATTGCACTCATTGTAACTCATATTCTGTACTATTGTTTCAAGCTTATAATTGTTGCCCACCGGAAGCGATCAACGATCGCGGGCCTTGGAGTAGGAGTCACCAAAGGCTCCGAACCAAGTAACTCCTCGTGTCTTTGTATGTTGCTTTATCTTCTTTACTTTATTCCGCTCCTTTAACTCGTACGATTTACGAATTCAAAAATAGTGAAAGCCACGAGCGCTATTCACCCCCCTCTAACGCTTCTCGATCCAACATATTTGTCCCACATGGAGTTCATTTCAATCAGTTTGGAAAATCAAGGTTCTCTCGGCCTTGAAGATCAATGAATTTTAGTTAGCATAAATTCATAGGTTCCATGTGATATAGTTTGCTCGGCCTGGAGGGGCAGATGCACTTTGCGTCAAACAACAGAGTGGAGGGAACTTATCTCTTTACAAAGCAGTCCTGACTTTACCTTGCTCGTCTTATTGCCCAGATAGATTTTATGGCACGAGCTGAAGGGGAAAACCGACCACTAAATAATGTAATTTTAGTAAAATAGGAATGCTTGCTAAAATTAAGTAAAAATTTAAAACTTATTACACTGAAAGTGTCTAGATGCGGTACATAGTATATATAAGCTGATAAAGAAAAAGATGAATCACAAGAATTTAGGAAATAGATCAGGAGGAGCATTTTGAGTTATTATATCATAGTCTAGAGAGCTAGTAGGAGGATCATAAGTTAAATAACCGCTCTCTTTCAGTTGCTCCATCGCTCCTTGTTCCCCCGGTATGAGTGCCTTGACAATGGAATTGGCAATCAGAGTCTTGAACTCTTGTGTTAAGTGTTAGAATGTATACTAAAAGCCTAGCTTTTGTATAAACATTTATTTAGAAATAAGAATCACATTGGTCAATATCTACATTTATATGCTAAGTGTAGTTGTTTAATTAATTTATATTGTAGATAACATGGTGTGTGGTGTCACACACAGAAGATCATGTTATCAGTTCCTTATAAATTATAAATAGTAGCTCACGACTAAGATGGATAAGAACAAACCATTGGAATAGTCATAGTGTAATTTGATATTAGTTTATCTTGACTATAAAATTACACTAGTATACTCTGAGTGTATTGAGCAGGACCATTTAAGGTAAGTTCTTTTTATACTGAATTAATAAAAGAACAAGACCTTTGTTATTATGGAAGTGTGTGCTCTTAATCCCGATATAATAACAAGCACATGTACTTAGTATTTATTTCTTTGACTTATCAAAGGGTGAGATTTAGCTCGATAAATCAAGAGGCCTGATAAGTTGGGAAATGATATTATTTATAGTATGTGTTGTTGATTATAGAAGGAAACTGTGTCCTAGTAATCTAGGTTGATAATGTCCCCAAGGGGAGCTCATAAGGATTATCATATAAATGCTGCAGGTGGACTTAGTCCGACATGACAATAAGGTTGAGTGGTACTACTCTTGGACTAAGATATTAATTAAAGTGAGTTGTCAGTAACTCATTTAATTAGTGGACATTTGACATCTTAAACACAGGGAGATTAACACACTCATGATAAGAAGGAGCCCATATAGTAATATGATATTGGTGTGGTAGTTTAATAATAACTCTTTAGTGGTATGAGTTATTATTGATGAACTCGAGTTAGGTGTTCGGGGCGAACACGGGAAGCCTAAGTTCATCAGGAGACCAAAACCAATTCCTCCTCTCGGTCCCTGTCGTAGCATCTTATTTATAAAGTCTTATACCCACTCATAACCACCTTCTTACCCACCTTAAGGTGGCCGGCCAAGCCTAGCTTGGAGCCTAAGCTAGGGCCAGCCAAACTAAGGTGAGATGGTGGCCGGCCGTAGCTTGAACCCAAGCTTAGGTGGTCAGCCACAATAAAATAAATAGGGTTTTATTTTTTAAAATCTTTTCTTATGTGGGAGCCATGGTTTTAAAAGTGAGTTTTAAATTTAAATCTTTCCTTTTATAGCTTTCTACAAAAGATTAAGAGAAAGGTTTGATATCTTTCCTTATTTGTAGTTAAAAGGAAGATTTTAATTTTTGATAAAACTTTCCTTTTATGAAACCATCCTCATGATTTTAAAAGAGAGTTTTAAAATTAAATCTTTCCTTTTATAGCTTTCTACAAAAGATTAAGAGAAAGATTTGATATCTTTCCTTATTTGTTGTTAAAAGGAAGATTTTAATTTTAGAGAAAACTTTACTTTTTGTAAATCATCCACATGTTTTAATAGAGAGATTTTAATTTATAAAAGTTTCATTTTATAACCAACCATGAAGGGAATTTTTAAAAGAGAAATTTTTATTTTAAAAATTTCTGGAAACAAATTAGGAAGTTTAAATTTTGTGTTTAAAACTTTCCTTGTTTGGAGGGATTAAGGTGGCCGGCCATATATAGTTTAAAAAGGAAATTTTTATTAAACTTTCCTTTCATTGACAAGGAGAATAAGGAAGTTTTTATTAAAACTTTCCTTATTTGCCAAAGCCTAGGAATATAAAAGAGAGGGTAGAGGTGCCTCACCTTACATAACATATCATCTAGTATTCCTCTCTTCTATTCCTTGGTGGTGGCCGGCCCTCTCTCCCTTCTCTTCTCTTATTCTTCTTCCTTGTGTGGCCGGCGGCATCTTCATCTCAAGGAGCTTGGTGGTGGCCGGATTTTGCTAGAGGACGAAGAAGAGATAGGAGGCTTTGTTTCTTTGCATCCCTTGGAGCTTGGTTGGTGGCCTAAAGTTCTTCATCTCTTGGAGATTAGGAGTGGCCGAAACTTGCTTGGAGAAGAAGGAAGCTTGGGTGGATTCTTATCTCGGTAGATCGTCGTCCATGACGTCTGAGATAAGAAGAGGAATATGATAGAAGATCGTGAGGTCTATAAGCTATAAAAATTTTAACTAGTTATTAAGTTTTCGCATCATTACTAGTTCATCCTTTTTGTTTAGATCTTGAAATACCAAACACAAGAGGCTAGTGATTCTAGGTTTCAGATTTGTGATTCGAATTTGTGTTTCTTTTGTTTTTTTTTGATCTTGTGATTTGATTGTTCTTAATGGTTAAACCTAGGGTTACTATAAGGAGATTAAATATTGAATTTCTTTGAAAGGCTTTGTCGAGGCAGTGGTGGATGATCCCATATCCAAAATGGCCTAGTGCCTTGTCATGTTTGACTTGAGAGCCAATCTCTGAAATAAATATTTAATCAAATTTGCAACATGGGTGGATTTGGATCAATAATGTTAAGCTTCATTTGCGATCCAAGTCTAAACCACTAAGAACAGATAAGTTGAATTTGGAATCAATAATGTTAAGTTCCGTTTGCGATTCCAAATTTAATTTCTAAAGAAGACAATAGGTTGTTAGGAAAAGTTCAGGACTTATATAAAATTTTTGTACAGGGGAACCAGTACGATATTAAGAGTAGCAACCAACATTAAGAAGAGCACATTCTTTTTTGTGTTAAACTATTCATCCTCCCCTGTCTGATAGGTTTCTAAGTCTATTCAAATGATTACTAATTCCACTTGGGTAGACACCATGCTAATTTGGGCGATCGCTAGCTCTAACGCCAAAGAATCCCTCTCAGCCTTTTGAGTTGCTAGCTCTGATGCCTTGGTGGTTAGCTCGGTAGCATGGGAAACTTCTTGTGTTTGTAGCTAACTAGATAATTGTGTATTCTTTTCAGTCTGCTCTATCATCTTTGTTTGTGTTTCTGCTCGGAGACTTGCCTCTATTTGAAGTTAAATCTTAATAGAATCTAAGGCGGCCTGCAATTGAGTTTCTCTCTCGAGCTCAGTTTTAGCTAGCTTTTGAGCTTCCTGAAGCTGAGCAGATATCTACATTACTTTTTGGAGTCCCTGGTACCCACCAACTCAGTAGTCTGTCATTTTAGCAATTCATTTTCTTGGGCTAGATTATACAATTGCTGAGTGACATTCACACTAATAGCCTAACGCTGAATAATAAACACTGTGATGAGTAACTAATGAAAAGAGGAAAGTAATCAATTAAAGTGGTAATACCTTGGTTTGTTCATAAGCAAATTCATCTGCTAGCGCCTTAGGGGGAATCTCGCTAAGTTTGTTTTGGGCCTCTGACCAAGCATTTATCAAATGATCCCTTAACAAAATAGGAAGAGTAGGAGGTAGGGAAGAGTTTGGAGAAGGTGGAAGAGGTATAGAAGCTAGACAGAAGAGAGGAGGTAGCTCGCTAGATTCTTTTGGAATAATGTTGCGGGATGATCCTTGAGGAGGGGGTAAAAGGCCGGAAGTTTAAGGATCACTCGATAAGGAGGGGCCTTTTCCAGTTTGGATAGGACTAGGTAATGCCAGAACAAGATAGTGAGCAGATAAAGTTGGCTCCAGAGATTATTCTCGCCTCTCTTCTAGAGCAATATCTTCTGAGATAGTTACTGCTGGTCTTATAGGAGAAGGAGCGAGGGTGAGCTTTCACCCCTTGCGTTTCTTCTTTTGAGCTACTTCTTACTCTGAAGGAACATCCTCTGATATGGATGGGGAGACATAGGCAGGCTCCCCAGAAGTAGTAGTTGCTCTGGGTTTAGTAGCTTGACTGGAAGAGGTAGCTGGGGGTAGGCCTCGCTCGGTCAACAACTCCTGTTCCTTAGTGCGAAGCTCCTCTATAGAAAGGACAATTGCTTTATTGACCAAAGACTTTAAAGCATCATCCACTACACAAAATAGAAAATATCTCAATTAGTGACAATATAAAAATTAAATTATAAAAACTTTCCAAAAGAATAGGGTAACTTCTTCGGGATAGGACTTAAGCCAAAAAGATAAAAAAAATCCGTCTTGCAACCACTGATGAATCTTAAATAGTTGGTCACTCAATTTAGGGAGATAAGAGACACATATCGGATTTTGTTTAAGCTAGGTAGGATCTGGAAGAGGGGGAAAAGAAGACTGTCAAGTAGTAGACCAAGTGGCGGAGTTGGGCAACTTCATAAAGAAAAAAAAAAAGAGATTTCAAGCTTTTGATGGAGGATGGCATGTCTTTGAAGAAAATTGCCTTCGGGCGGGATTGGAAAAGGAAGGTCCCGGGTTATGATTTTTTGGGATAGGCAAATAGGTACAGATTCAGGGAGTGGGAAGAATGTCGAACTAGCAAAATAACATAAACGCCCCCCATGTACCGGAAAGCATTCAGGACAAATTACTGAAGGGGAAAGTGAAAGTATTGACTTACTTCTGAGAAAAATGGATAAATAGAGAAGCACAAGCCAACCACTACTTGGTCAAAGAAGAACGTGATGAGGTTATCAGGAGGAAGATGAGGATGCTCATCCGGAGATGTAATACCCCTAGAGTACTTAGCAAGATTTTAGATATTTTTATCATGAATAAAAAATAGGCCTTATGTGGAAATTGCAAAAATAATAAAAATAAAATAGAACCAAAAAGAGAGATGACCAAGGCTTGAACCTTGGATCTCTTACTAGATATATGCACGTGTTAACCAATAGACCAAGAGAAGTTATTATTAAAGAGAGAAGTAACAATATAGTTAAGAGTAAGAGAAGAGCTTTTTCATTGAGAAAGAGAAGTTAGAGTTGCCTTCTCCCTCTCAATAGAAAAGAGGATTCTTGCTTCCTCTTTTCTTTAAGGAGAAATAAAAGAAAGGAGAAGGAAAAATACATTTTCCCTTCCTTCCCTCATGATGAATAAAAGGGAAATTTAAGAGGAAAACTCATTTTCTCCTCTTCCTCATCCCTCCTTCTCCTCACTGTGACCAAGAACCCTCCCCCACCTCTCCTTGCCGAAATCCAAAAACAAAGAAGACTCCTCTCTAGGAAGGCTCCACAAGCAAGATCCCTTTTCCTTAAGCAAATAAGGATGTAAGTATTCCCTCACTTGTGGTACAAGTTACTTACGGTTTTCGAAAGATTAGAACTCTTGGAAAAAAAAATAAAAAGAAGAGAAGAAACCATGCTCATGAATCTTAGTAGGAATTTAGTTAGAAAAGAAATTATGTGTGTGATGTTAAGCTTGATCTTCTTATTAAGATGTTTATTGACCTTCTTTTACTTTTATAAGTTTCGGCCATGATGAAGATTTAGAGTTCATGAGGCTTAAAACTTAATCTAACATGCTCATGGATTTATTTATGATGTGTTATGAAATTGGCTAGAGATTCATGTTCATATGTTGTTTAGAAGTTATGTTCTTGCCTTGAGAAAGTTTCGGCCATGATGAAGATTTAGAGTTCATGAGGATTAAAACTTAATCTAACATGCTCATGGATTTATTTATGATGTGTTATGAAATTGGCTAGAGATTCATGTTCATATGTTGTTTAGAAGTTATGTTCTTGCCTTGAGAAAGTTTCAGCCATGATGAAGATTTAGAGTTCATGAGGCTTAAAACTTAATCTAACATGCTCATGGATTTATTTATGATGTGTTATGAAATTGGCTAGAGATTCATGTTCATATGTTGTTTAGAAGTTATGTCCTTGCTTGAGAAAGTTTCGGCCATGATGGAAATATTAGGGTTCATGAAACTCAAAACCTAAATTAGTATGCTCATAGACCTCCATGTGATATGTTATGAAATTAACTAAGAGATTTATGTTTACATGTTGCTCATAA
This sequence comes from Zingiber officinale, assembly GCF_018446385.1. Taxonomy (NCBI): domain Eukaryota; kingdom Viridiplantae; phylum Streptophyta; class Magnoliopsida; order Zingiberales; family Zingiberaceae; genus Zingiber; species Zingiber officinale. Next base: position 31,772,111 of record NC_055995.1, read on the forward strand.
GTTTACTTATTAGTTTATGAAGTTTCAGCCATGATAGAGATTTAGGGTTTCATAAAGCTCCAAATTTAATTTAGTATGTTCATAGGCTTCCTTGTGATATGTTAATAAATTTGTTAGGTATTCATGTTAAAAGGTTGCTTAAAAGTCTACTTCTTGTTGCATGATGTTTCGGCCATGATAACTTTTTAGGGTTCATGAAGCTCAAAACCTAAGTTAGTATGCTCATAGGCTTCTTTATAATATGTTATAAAATGGGATAGAAACTTATACTTATATGTTGCTTAGAAGTTCATTTCCTACTTGATGAAGTTTCGGCCATGATGAGTCCTTAGGGTTCATGAAGCTCCAAACCTAATTTAGTATGATCATAGACTTCTTTATGATATATGATGGAATTAGCTAGGTGTTCATGTTACATGTTGTTTAGAAGTTTATATTCTTGGCTTATGAAGTTTCGGCCATGATAAGATTTTAGAGTTTCATAAAGCTCAAAACCCAATCTAGCATGCTCATGGACTTCCTTATGATATGTTATCAATTTGGCTAAGTATTTGTGTTCATATGTTGCTTAGAGGTTTACTCCTTGTTATATGATGTTTTGGCTATGATAAGGTGTTAGGGTTCATGAAACTCAAAACCTAAGTTAGTATGTTCATAGACTTCTTATGATATGTTATGAAATTTGCTAAGTATTCATGTTGTATGTTGCTTAGGAGTATTCTTTTGTTATGAACTCTCGGCCATGAATATAACCTAGGATTCAAGAAAGTTTAAACTTAAACTTAGCAAGCCATGAATTTTCCTTGTGATATGATATGAAGGTAGTTTCTATTTTATGCTTATGTAGAACTTAATACTCTTAGGGGTTCGGCCACAACTAAGTTAAACGAGGTTAAGAAGCTTAGAACCTACTACCTATGCTCATGACATTCTTATAGCTTATGACATGAATTTGATTTAAAGTTGACATGCTTATATGTAGTTGTAACTTAAACTTAGCATGGTGACTCTTGGCCACCATATATAACTAGGGTTAGAGACCCAACCATGACCTTACTAGGTGTCTCACATACTAGAATATGAACTAAGAGATGCTAGTATATGTTTTCCATGTATGATTATGGTTGCCTACGATAATTCATGTACTTAATTAAGGATACTCATGAATTATGCATGATGATGACCCTTATGATATGTTTTATATTTAAGTATGCATGTTTTATGATAAGATCAGTAACATGTTGATTATGTATGTTATGAATTATGCATGATATGATTCTTATGATGACTATGTACTCAAGCATGTATGTTGTCAATATGTTGCATGCTCATCTATGTAAGCTTATGAACCAAGCATGATAATGGTTTTATATGATGGCCATGTGCCAAGAATGTATGCCTTATGATATAATAAGAAAATGGCAAAGAGTTGCTTTCCTTAAGTTGGGATTAAGAGCACTCTTCATGTTAAGACAAGAGCATGACATTTATGATGATATGATATGACAATTATATGATATGCATGACATGTACTTTACTTTGTATGGCTTATACCAAGGGTGGGCTCCATAAGCGCCCCTAGACCGACGGACTATGAACGAGTCTAGTAAAAAGGGATGGGCTCCTTAGTACACCCCTAGACCGACGGACTATGAACGGGTCTAGATCCCTAGTAGGTTCGGGGCTAGCTACCCTGTCCTAGGGATTGCACGCATTTATGTATGTATGTGGTACAAGCCGGGCCTTCATGATGATGATATTATGTTCAAGTATTAAAAGATATGTATAAATACATCTTGCACTCGACATGGCATATGTTTTAAAAGGACATTTTGCATCATGCACCCATTTATATATGATATGTTCCTTTCTATGTTCCATGTAATCTGATGATATGTTATGCTTCTCATGATTCACCTCATATGATTCCTTTGTTTATGATATGTTAGAAACATGATTCATAAGGATATGTTATAATAAGAAACTATGCTCACATATTGATGATTATGTTTTCATTGATGATATGCTTGTATGATTATGCTTGAGATACGGATTTTGTGAGTAGGAAAGAATCTTACTGAGCTCGTGTGCTCATAGCTTACTTCCTTATACCACAGATAAAGGCAAGGGATGGATGACCTAAGGGAGCTGCAGGAGAGGCAAGGAAGTGTGTGGCAGTGGCTCGGCTGAGACAAATAAGACCTGCTATAATGTTTTGTTATGTTTGACATGAACCATTGTATTTATGTTACATTCCAGTATAAATCTATGACATTTCCGCTGCTTTATGTTATAAGAAAGAAATTTTGAATATGTATGTATCCTGGAATAGTTAAGTAAGTAAGTAGCCCCGCCCCTTTGAGTAGCAGGGAGGGCGGGCGTTACAGTCTGGTATTAGAGCGAGGTTAGCCTTCCCACTACACACACATCGAGTCTCTTTCTGCCGCTCCAAGTAAGAAATTATATATTTTTTTTTATGCTTAGTATATTTCTTTTATGATGCTTATGCTCAGTTTATTTATTTATGTTATTTATGATGTTTATGCTCAATTTATTTATTTATTTTATTTATGATGCTTATGCTCAGTTTATTTATTTTGCTTATGCTCAGTTTATTCATTTTATATATGATGCTTTAGTAGTATACATGCTTACTTTATTCTTTTAAGTCACAGTTTTAGTTTAGGTTGCATGATGGTAGGTTAGGGATGATAACACAACAAATTTACAAATAGTTAGAAATGACATTAACCTTTCGTTAGTCTGGTTAGGAATGATAATAACTTACGCTAGCTCTGTTGTCACTGATGAAGATAAGGATGGCTAGAAGACGTAATACCAGAGCAGAGGAAACAACACCTCCACCTGATCTGATGCATGTAGTTACCGAGCTCCAGCGTCAAGTTATGGAACAACAGCAAATGATCACTGCTCTGCTGAATCAACAAGGGAATCCTGTTACCCCGCCAGGACACCAGAATGTAGTACCAGTAATACCTACAGCTGTTCCAGTACCACCGGCACCTGCCCCACCGGTAGACCCAGCTCCAGTGGTTCGTCAGGAGGCATATCTGATACAGTGGCAGAGACTGAAGCCAGAAACTTTCTCCGGAAACTGTGAACCATGGGATGCACAGGCCTGGTTCAAGATGGTGGAGAGCATAGTGGAGTTACTGGATTGGCCTGAACACGAGAAAGTTAAATGTGCATCATTCTGCCTTACTGGAGATGCCAGAATGTGGTGGAACAGAGTAAAGGCAAAAAGACAAGTAAATCAGATGACGTGGACAGACTTCGAGACAGAATTTTTCAAAGAATTTTTCCATATGCGAGTCACAAATAAACACTATGATGAATTCACCGAGTTCCGGCAAAGTGATCTATCCGTCAATGAAGCTGTTAAGAAATTCAACCGCCTAGCACGCCTGTGCCCAGAGTTGGTCAGTACAGAGAGAGAAAGAGTCAGACTTATGCTGAAGATGCTCAGACCTGAGATAGCCCTGAATGTGGCCGGCAGAGTTAATAGACCGCAGACCACCGAAGAATTAATCAACAGCGCCCTAATCACGGAACACTTTCAGAAGGCAATGAATGAGGGCAAGAATCAGACTCAGTCAGGGTGACAGAAATCACAAAGTAACCGAACCAGCTGGAAAGGAAATCATAGTGGCAAGAGGAAGCAATGGGGTGATTCCAAGAGTGGTCCAGCCAGCAAGCAACTCATGTTCCCTCAATGTACTACTTGCGGAAAGAAGCACCTGGGGGTATGCCGTATAGGTACAAACAGATGCTACAACTGTGGGATGGAAGGACATATGGCTCGGAATTGTCCTACTCAGATCCAAACACCGATCCCTCCATAGGTTTCGAACAAAGGTGTACTTCCACAGCTACACATGATGCAAGCTGCAATAGAAGGCCCGCAGATAAGCCAAGGGAGATTGGAAGCTCCGCCAGTAGCGACGGATGCCAGAATTTTCTCCATCACCAAGGAGGATGCGGCCAATGCTTCCACGGTCGTCACAGGTCAGATAATTGTCTTTAATCAGTATGCTACTGTGTTGTTTGACACTGGGCAACACACTCGTTTATTTCTACACCTTTCACAGGAAAGATAGACATGCCACCACAAACCTTAGACTGTAAATTTTTAACGACGTTACCATCGGGAGATGTGATGCCATCAACACATATACTGCGAGCCGCACCCGTCAGAATTGCAGACAGAGAACTCTACTGTAATCTGATAGTGCTGAACATGCAGGATTATGATATTATACTGGGCATGGATTTCCTGAGTAAATACGGAGCTTCGATAGAGTGCGGAAAAAGAAGAGTAATTTTCCGGCCTTAAGCGGAACCAACCTTCGAATTCATTGGAGAAAACAAGAAAGAAGTTAAAAAGTTTTTATCAGCTTTAAAGGCACAGAAGATGTAAGACAGTGGATGCACTGGGTTTCTAGCGCATGTAATTGATATAAATCAGGAAAGGAAACTGAAGCCAGAAGATGTCAAAGTCGTATGCAATTACCCAGAGGTATTTCCAGATGAACTACCAGGGTTAGCACCTGACCGGGAAATTGAGTTCGAGATTGAATTAGTTCCTGGTACAAGGCCGATCTCTAAAGCACCTTATCGTATGGCGCCGGCCGAATTGGAGGAACTTCAAAAATAGCTACGGGAGTTGCTCGACAAGGGACTTATCCGCCCTAGTCACTCACCATGGGGGGCTCCGGTACTGTTTGTTAAAAAGAAGGATGGGTCTATGCGAATGTGTATAGATTATCGAGCACTGAATAAAGTTACAATCAAGAACAGATATCCCTTACCACGGATTGACGATTTGTTCAACCAGTTGAAGGGGGCCACTATTTTCTCCATGATTGACTTGAGATCTGGCTATCATCAAGTGAAGGTGAAACAAGATGATATACCGAAAACGACCTTCCGAACAAGATACGGACATTATGAGTTCGTAGTAATGCCCTTCGGAGTGACAAATGCTCCTGCTATATTCATGGACCTGATGAACCGGGTATTCTCAATATATCTCGACAAATTTGTGATTGTTTTTATCGATGATATTCTCATTTATTCGAGAACCCAGGAAGAGCATGCCAAACACTTGGAAATAGTATTACAAATTCTTCGGGAAAAGCAATTGTATGCAAAATTCTCCAAATGCGAATTTTGGCTCGACCAAGTATCATTTCTGGGTCATGTTATCTCTAGGGATGGAGTAATGGTAGACCCAACCAAGATCGAAGCTGTCAGTAACTGGAATAGGCCAAGGAATACCAGCGAAATCAAGAGTTTCCTCGGACTAGCAGGCTATTACCGGAAGTTCGTAGAGGGTTTCTCCAGAATCGCAGCACCAATGGCAGCCCTCACTCGGAAAAATAGAAAGTACGAATGGACAGATGACTGCGAGAAGAGCTTCACAGAACTGAAAAAGAGACTGACCAGTGCTCCAATTCTTACTCTTTCGGAAAGCAACGAAGGATTTGATATGTACAATGACGCTTCTAAATCAGGACTCGGAGCTGTACTCATGCAAAATGGCAAGGTCATTGCCTATGCCTCCAAGCAACTCAAAGAACACGAGAAAAATTATCCTACACACGATTTGGAACTAGCAGCCGTGGTCTTTGCTCTTAAGATATGGAGACACTATCTATATGGAGCGCAGTGTAAGATCTATACAGATCACCAAAGTCTGAAATATTTCTTCACACAGAAGGACCTGAACATGAGACAAAGAAGATGGCTTGAGCTAGTCAAGGACTATGACTGCGAGATCTTTTATCATCCGGGCAAAGCGAACAAAGTGGCTGATGCACTCAGCCGGAAGTTGTAGGCCACCAAAGTACCCGGAACTATTTTAAGTTCGAGGATGAACTTTTATGAGGTATGGGGGACTGTAACACCCCTAGAGTACTTAGCAAGATTTTAGATATTTTTATCATGAATAAAAAATAGGCCTTATGTGGAAATTGCAAAAATAATAAAAATAAAATATAACCAAAAAGAGAGATGACCAAGGCTTGAACCTTGGATCTCTTACTAGATATATGCACGTGTTAACCAATAGACCAAGAGAAGTTATTATTAAAGAGAGAAGTAACAATATAGTTAAGAGTAAGAGAAGAGCTTTTTCATTGAGAAAGAAGTTAGAGTTGCCTTCTCCCTCTCAAAAGAAAAGAGGATTCTTGCTTCCTCTTTTCTTTAAGGAGAAATAAAAGAAAGGAGAAGGAAAAATACATTTTCCCTTCCTGCCCTCATGATGAATAAAAGTGAAATTTAAGAGGAAAACTCATTTTCTCCTCTTCCTCATCCCTCCTTCTCCTCACAGTGACCAAGAACCCTCCCCCACCTCTCCTTGCCGAAATCCAAAAACAAAGAAGACTCCTCTCTAGGAAGGCTCCACAAGCAAGATCCCTTTTCCTTAAGCAAATAAGAATGTAAGTATTCCCTCACCTGTGGTACAAGTTGCTTACAATTTTCGAAAGATTAGAACTCTTGGAAAAAAAAATAAAAAGAAGAGAAGAAACCATGCTCATGAATCTTAGTAGGAATTTAGTTAGAAAAGAAATATGTGTGTGATGTTAAGCTTGATCTTCTTATTAAGATGTTTATTGACCTTCTTTTCCTTTTATAAGTTTCGGCCATGATGAAGATTTAGAGTTCATGAGGCTTAAAACTTAATCTAACATGCTCATGGATTTATTTATGATGTGTTATGAAATTGGCTAGAGATTCATGTTCATATGTTGTTTAGAAGTTATGTTCTTGCCTTGAGAAAGTTTCGGCCATGATGAAGATTTAGAGTTCATGAGGCTTAAAACTTAATCTAACATACTCATGGATTTATTTATGATGTGTTATGAAATTGGCTAGAGATTCATGTTCATATGTTGTTTAGAAGTTATGTTCTTGCTTGAGAAAGTTTCGGCCATGATGGAAATATTAGGGTTCATGAAACTCAAAACCTAAATTAGTATGCTCATAGACCTCCATGTGATATGTTATGAAATTAACTAAGAGATTTATGTTTACATGTTGCTCATAAGTTTACTTATTAGTTTATGAAGTTTCGGCCATGATAGAGATTTAGGGTTTCATAAAGCACCAAATTTAATTTAGTATGTTCATAGGCTTCCTTGTGACAAGTTAACAAATTGGCTAGGTATTCATGTTAAAAGGTTGCTTAGAAGTCTACTTCTTGTTGCATGATGTTTCGGCCATGATAACTTTTTAGGGTTCATGAAGCTCAAAACCTAAGTTAGTATGCTCATAGGCTTCTTTATGATATGTTATAAAATGGGATAGAAACTTATTCTTATATGTTGCTTAGAAGTTCATTTCCTACTTGATGAAGTTTCGGCCATGATGAGTCCTTAGGGTTCATGAAGCTCCAAACCCAATTTAGTATGCTCATAGACTTCTTTATGATATATGATGGAATTAGCTAGGTGTTCATGTTACATGTTGTTTAGAAGTTTATATTCTTGGCTTATGAAGTTTCGGCCATGATAAGATTTTAGGGTTTCATAAAGCTCAAAACCCAATCTAGCATGCTCATGGACTTCCTTATGATATATTATCAATTTGGCTAAGTATTTGTGTTCATATGTTGCTTAGAAGTTTACTCTTTGTTATATGATGTTTCGGCTATGATAAGGTGTTAGGGTTCATGAAACTCAAAACCTAAGTTAGTATGTTCATAGACTTCTTATGATATGTTATGAAATTTGCTAAGTATTCATGTTGTATGTTGCTTAGGAGTATTCTTTTGTTATGAACTCTCGGCCATGAATATAACCTAGGATTCAAGAAAGTTTAAACTTAAACTTAGCAAGCCATGAATTTTCCTTGTGATATGATATGAAGGTAGTTGCTATTTTATGCTTATGTAGAACTTAATACTCTTAGGGGTTCGACCACAACTAAGTTAAAAGGGGTTAAGAAGCTTAGAACCTACTACCTATGCTCATGACATTCTTATTAGCTTATGACATGAATTTGATTTAAAGTTCACATGCTTATATGTAGTTGTAACTTAAACTTAGCATGGTGACTCTCGGCCACCATATATAACTAGGGTTAGAGACCCAATCATGACCTTACTAGGTGTCTCACATACTAGAATATGAACTAAGAGATGCTAGTATATGTTTTCCATGTATGATTATGGTTGCCTACGATAATTCATGTACTTAATTAAGGATACTCATGAATTATACATGATGATGACCCTTATGATATGTTTTATGTTTAAGTATGCATGTTTTATGATAAGATAAGTAACATGTTGATTATGTATGTTATGAATTATGCATGATATGATTCTTATGATGACTATGTACTCAAGCATGTATGTTGTCAATATGTTGCATGCTCATCTATGTAAGCTTATGAACCAAGCATGATAATGGTTTTATATGATGGCCATGTGCCAATAATGTATGCCTTATGATATGATAAGAAAATGGCAAAGAGTTGCTTCCCTTAAGTTGGGATTAAGAGCACTCTTCATGTTAAGACAAGAGCATGACATTTTTGATGATATGATATGAAAATTATATGATATGCATGACATGTACTTTACTTTGTATGCCTTGTACTAAGGGTGGGCTCCATAAGCGCCCCTAGACCGACGGACTATGAACGGGTCTAGTAAAAAGGGATGGGCTCCTTAATACGCCCCTAGACCGACAGACTATGATCGGGTCTAGATCCCTAGTAGGTTCGGGGCTAGCTACCCTATCCTAGAGATTGCGCGCATTTATGTATGTATGTGGTACAAGCCGGGCCCTCATGATGATGATATTATGTTCAAGTATTAAAAGATATGTATAAAGACATCTTGCACTCGACATGGCATATGTTTTAAAAGGACATTTTGCATCATGCACCCATTTATATATGATATGTTCCTTTCTATGTTCCATGTAATCTGATGATATGTTATGCTTCTCATGATTCACCTCATATGATTCCTTTGTTTATGATATGTTAGAAACATGATTCATAAGGATATGTTATAATAAGAAACTATGCTCACATATTGATGATTATGTTTTCATTGATGATATGCTTGTATGATTATGCTTGAGATACGGATTTGGTGAGTAGGAAAGAATCTTACTGAGCTCGTGTGCTCATAGATTACTTCCTTGTACCACAGATAAAGGCAAGGGATGGATGACCTAAGGGAGCTACAGGAGAGGCAAGGAAGTGTGTGGCAGTGGCTCGGTTGAGACAAATAAGACCTGCTATAATGTTTTGTTATGTTTGACATGAACCATTGTATTTATGTTACATTCCAGTATAACTCTATGACATTTCCGCTGCTTTATGTTATAAGAAAGAAATTTTGAATATGTATGTATCATGGAATAGTTAAGTAAGTAAGTAGCCCCGTCCCTTTGAGTAGCAGGGAGGGCGGGCGTTACAGGAGAAGGAACACAAATTTGATAACTATGAGGTATTCCATATTTGAAATAGAGATGAGCTCGATTGGAAGCATCAAAACTGGAAGAAGTAGAAGAATACCAGGGAATGAAGCATTCCTGGTCCATGATAGAAGGAAACCTAGCCTGAAGGTGAACCACTTACTGAGTGTTTTGGTGTTTTAGAAATAAGAAATGCAGAAGAAGGAAGATCGCTGTGAGGAACAGAGCAGAGATGAGGGGAAGCAGTATGTGAAAAGTTGGTGTGGTCTAGGGTTTTATAAGGAGAAGTTCAAGCATTGCTGTTAGATTGAAATGGCCCATGTAAGGATGAGTGTTTCTTGACAAAGTTGAACGAATGTGTCATTGCGCTTTACAAGAAGAATGATGTTAGTGGATGTCGCAGAAGGGTCATGAGGCATGCACCCATGAATAAGCCTTTATAAGGGATGTGACAAGCGAAGCATTGGGTATCCAAAATCTCCTTTTCACACATCCTTGGTACTAGAATTAGCAAAGCATAGACCATTTTTGAAAAAAATTACTAAGTGTGTGAGGCAACAAAAACACAAGCTGTAAGAGGGCTTTAAGTAAAAACAAGCGAACGAGAATAAGAACTAGAGTCAGCCAGTTTCGAGCTTCATTAATATGTGATAATATTAACCTATAGAAATACATTTAATAATCCCTCCAAATTCTCTTGTGCTCATGATTATTAAAGATATAAAAGTTGCTAAGATGGATAAACTTCTCTTTTAGTGCTCGCCACAAGCACAACATCTCGAGCATAGATGCTCTATCCGTTTCGCCTTTTCTCATTCTTTTTCAATTATAGCCCGAGCTTGTTTCAGTTTCTCCTATTGGTGCAATCAACCTCCAAGGTTTTAATGTCTAACAAATATGTTTAAGTAAGTTTAATGGAGCTTGATCATGGGAAGTCCTAGTCGTGGCTAGGCAAGGGTGGGAAGTCAACCAAGCGACTAGTCCTAACTATGGTTAGGCAAGGAAGTCCTAGTTACAGGATAGGCAAGGAAAATCTCGGTAGATCATGGAAGTCAGGTGGATTTGATAGGTTTGGGACCTGATCCCTGGGTAGCCGAATACTGAGCCAAGGGAAATCTCGGTAGATCATGGAAGCCAGGTGGATTCGATAGGTCTAGATGACCTGATCCTTGGGTAGCCGAATACTGAGTCTTGGTGAGTGAAGCCAGGTGGAGAAAACCCTAGTCTAAAATACTGTAACAAAATAATAATATGGTTTAATGGACGAATAACCTTAACGAAATTTTTAGAAATTTTAGGAATTTTCTAGGAATATTTTAGAGCTCATATGACGTATTTAACGGGGATGAGTTTATTGGGCTTGGAGGAAGCCTATTTGGAGTACCCACTTAAGTGGGAGTTGATTAAGGAATAAACTTAAGGTTTAATTGATTAAACCTAAAGTATAAAAGGGAAAACCTAGGTTTTTGCCCTCATTTTCTCCCAACCATCGCTTTTTCCCCTCGCACCCGAGCCCTTTTTCCTTCTTCCACCTCCCCACGCCGATCCCCACCTCGCGAGCACCATCGTCTTCCCCAACTTATCGTCGACATCAATCGTCGGCTGGCCTTGTGCCCTAACCGTTCCTCTTCACCCGCCTGCCTTCATCCACCCAAGCTTCTGTCCCTTCTTCCTCGTGTCTTCACCATTGCCACCCGATCATCTGATGTAGTGCCCTAGCCCGTAGTCGTCCCTTCATCAGAGCAGAACCAACAGACGGTGCCGCTAGCCATCGCAGGGGAGTTGGCGTCACAGCTAACTAGGGCCGACCATCACCCTTTTCCCTCTCGATCTGTCTCCTTTATGGCGAGGTCAGATCAACGACGTTGGCTCCGCCGTCATGAGTGTCGAGCCACCGTCATTCCTGTAGTGCGCCATCAGTGCCACCTTCCGGCCACCACTGTTTCATCAGATCGGCACATTTGGGTTGCAGATCTGTAGTTGTGGTGACCCCATGTCATGCTGGATTCGTGCCACCATCATAGATTGGCGGTCCCTGAGGTGGTGAGGACTGCTGGACAGATTGACCGTCGCCGATAGAGCTGAGAGCTACTGATTTGGGTAATAAACTGAATCTGACTAGATTAATGTGTTGATTACTCTACCCCTAGTTGATAGTGTTGGATTGAGTAGGTTTTGTATTGGTTTGGAATATGTGGATCAGTCGTTGATGCTTAGATATGGATGTGTTGATTGTGTTTTTGGATTTACTTTAGGGATCGACAGCTTCACCTAGCTCTGGCCATCAATTTTTGACAGCCATCTTCTCCGATAGTGAATCAACAGTGGAGGGCAATGGAAATTGGTAAGTTAGTGTTGATTCTTGATGGTTATTTGGTAGTTGATCGATGGTTTAGATTAGTGGGGTTAATCAATAGTTAGAGTTAATGATCATATCGATTAAGGTTTTCCCTAACTAGTTTTGGGGATTTTATTTAGCTATTTAATTCATAAGAACTTAGCTAAATAAAATACTTTGATGCAGGACTTTGTTGAGACAACATCATGACATGGGATCTATCTGATACAACCTTCTTTTGAGGCGGGTACCTTTGACTTATCTCTTTTGATATTGTCATTCTGATATGCGTAATAGGTTATAGCTAGTAGTAATGGTTATGTTTATATCTGCAATGGTATGTCACTACTTGGTATCCATAATATGCCCATATTATTATCTGTTATGCATTTATGCTTATGCCTCTTGATTCTTGCCATGTGTACTTATGTTCATAGAAGTAGTGACATACAATGCATTACCGGGTACAGGTCTAGTTAGTAGATATACTTGGCATGTATACCTAGATTTATTACCTGGCATGTATATCTAGATTTATTACTTGGCACGTGTACCTAGATTTATAATACCTAGCTCATTGTTATGGACTCAGTTTTCCTTTTGATACATATTATTTGAAGGTTGATATTTCAGGAGTTACATGCTTTAGTGTCATGCACCACTTCGCATGATTGCATGTTGTGCGATTGTCGGATCCTTTGTAGTTGAGCACATCACCAGTTATATGATTTTCACCCACAACCACTCATGGGTTAGTGGTACATCAAGCAGGGTGTGTGCAGTTGCTCTGTCAGGCCTTCGCTTAGCCGCTCATGGGTAGTGCTGATGCAGTGTGGTAGCAGACATGGATCCCTCCTCTTGACTATGATACAGGGAGATGAGAGCTTAGGCTCCCCCACTATGTTTGGGGTAGGAGGATAGGTGTACTTCGACAGTATCCTGTCCACTCGGTCACTCAGGGGTAATGATGGCAGAGTGCACAGTTGTCATAGCCCTACCCACTCAACCTCACCATCACGTGTGAAGTGGCTGACTGGCATCAGGGGTGACCATGTTATTTGCATCATATGCATGAATTGTATTTATTGCTTGTGATTGTTGCATTTTGGATGCTGCATTTTAGTGGTTGCATATGATTGACATGCATACAGGAGACATTATGTATTTGGTCAGATGACCCTGCACCTGTTGGTATGGTTCACACCCTTTTGTTCATATAGGAGGTCCTGGTGAGTACAGTTTCTTCTGTTGTTCAGTTTTGCAATACCTATTATTGTTCAGGAGACTGTACTGCATGATTATTACTGATAGTTATATCTTACTAAGCATGTCTGATTGATACTCGCTGAGTTCTTGAACTTACTCTGTTGATTTATTCCTATTTCAGGTTGAAGCCATCAGGAGGTTCCGGTTGCTAGTCCCCACTCCGTGTTGAGATGGTTTTCTATTTTCGGACTTTGGTTCATTGTTATGTGATCTACAGACTTGTAATGTGTAGTTCTTGCACTCGTGCATTTTATATCAAGTTTTGGTACGATGCCCATGTTTTTCCGCTATGATGGTTTTCCATTGTGGGTTGTGTTTACCTCTTTATAGTGGAGTAGGTTTTATATTAAACTATGTGGAATATTTACTTATTTTATCATATATGTTCCGGCTGTGTTGGCCGAGGATTGAGAGCTCCTGAGGGCTATGTATTTCAGGATTCAGATTGTCACCAGTACATGGGAGATGCTGTCAGATTTTCGTCTGGCAGGGACTCCTCTAGGGCGTGACACCTAGGGGGCGGTAACCTTAAGCTCTAGTGAGTGAAGCCATATGGTGAAAATCCTAGGGGGAGATAACCTTAGATAGTGAAAAATCTTGGAGGAGTGAACTCCAAGCAAGGTTGATCGAACGGTCGACCGAACCAGCGGATCTCGGTAAATCTAAGTTTAGGATTACCATAGTATTCTGTATTACTATTATTGTTGTTGGCTAATATAGTATTGCAAGAAAAGTCTTAGTGGATCAGGCGATCAGACACTGAGCAAGCAAAGTCCAAACATGTCTGGAGGATCAATGTTTGGCAAGTAAGTTGTGTTGGCGCTCGGAATTCCTTTCTCTGTAAAACCTCTGTACAAAAATTTGAACAGGCACAAAACTTTTCCTAGCAACCTACATGCTCGATCATACATGTGTTTGATCAATCAAACAAGTCCTTGATTGACCAAAACACACCTTGATCGAAGTACAAGATCGCTTGCCTCTTGTGTTAGTGTTCAGGACCCATACAAAGGAAACATAACTAGTTGCGCTGTGGAATAAATAACTAGTTGTACCTTTCTTTGTAGATAAAGACCTCTTGATCTTCTACTGTATTCCTCTCCTCTTCTTGGACGTCGTGTGAGTGATGATTTACCAAGACAAACCACCCGAACCTTCTTTTGTTTCCATGCCGCCTACCACCAAAAGATGCAAAGAAAAGGGGCGCCTCCTTCTTCTTCTCCTCCAAACCGCCTACCACCTAGGGTGGTTCTTCTTCTTCTCCTCCAAGCTCCGGCCACCAAAGGAGATATGAGCTGACCCTAGAGGGAGGAAAGGGAGGAAGAGATGAGAAGGTGGGGCGCCGACCCTAGGAGGAAGAGAGGAGGTAGGCGCCAGCCCTAGGGGAAAATAAAAGAGAGAAAAGAAGAGATGAGGTGCCGGCCACAAGTAAGGGAAAACAACTTAAGAGAGATTAGGTTATAGTGGCATGACCTCTTCCCTTTTTATAATATTTGGCACCAGATAAAAGAAGAGAAATATTAACAGAATATTTTGTTTAGAAAAAATCTCTAGGAAAGAATTAACATAATTCTTTTAAGAAAAATTTCTTAGGAAAGAATTAATATAATTCTTTTTAGAAAAATCTCTAATTCCGTTGAGATAAAATCTCCCCCTTTTTTCTCTTTCTTTCTTTTCTTTTCTTTTTCTTTTGATTTGGCCGACCCCTTGTTTGGGTACCAAGCAAGGCTTGGCCGACCCCTTTTTTGGGTAGGAAACAAAATCAAACAAGTGAATGCAAGGCTATGTAGAGCCAACAACAGGGACCGAGAGGACTTGAGCTTCTTGTGTTCGACCCGAACACCCAACTCACACTAATGAATAATAACTTATATCACTAAAGAGTTATTATTGAACTACCGCACCAATCCCATATTATAATATGAGCTCCTTCTTATCATGAGTGCGTTAATCTTCCTGTGTTTAAGATATCGTATGTCCGTTAATTGAATGAGTTACTGACAACTCACTTAATTAACATCCGACTCCAAGAGTAGTACCACTCAACTTTATTATCATGTCGGACTAAGTCCACCTGCAGGGTTTACATGATAAACCTTATGAGCTCCTAAAGGGGACATCATTAACCTAAATAAATAGGACACAATTTCCTTTTATAATCAACAACACACCGTATAAATAACACTCTCTCCCAACTCATCGAACCTATTGATTTAATAAATAAATCTCACCTATTGATAAGTCAAAGAAATAAATACTAAGTATACGTGCTTGTTATTATATCAGGATTAAGAGAACACACATCTATAATAACAGAGGTTCTGTTCTTTTATGCAGTTAGTATAAATTGAACAACCTCAAATGGTCCTGCTCAATACACACATAATATACTAGTGTAATTTTATAGTCAAGACAGACTAATACCAAATTCCACTACAACCGTTCCAATTGTTTGTCCCTATCCATCTCGGTCTTGAGCTACTATTTATAATTTATAAGGAACTGATAACATGATCTTCTGTGTGACATCACACACCATGTTATCTACAATATAAATTAAATGGACAACTGCATTAACATATAAATAAATATAAAATGCAACATTTGACAAAAGTGATTCTTATTTTAAAATAGATATTCATACAAAAAGCTAGGCTTATAATATACATCCCAACAATCTCCCACTTATACTAAAAGACTATACTGCCATACATCTGATTCCCATCCCCTCAACATGCCCATCCAATGCTCTCACCGGAAGGGCCTTAGTGAAAGGATCTGCCAGGTTATCTGCTGATGCAATCTTGGCGACAACAACTTCTCCTCGCTTTACGATGTCTCGTATCAGGTGGTACTTGCGCTCAATGTGTTTACTTGCCTTATGTGCTCATGGTTCCTTCGAGTTTGCTACTGCACCACTATTATCACAATAAATTGTGATAATTTTGGGCAAACCAGGAATCACATCTAAGTCCATCAAGAAGTTTCTGAGACATACAACTTCTTTGGCTGCCTCAGAGGCTGCAACATACTCAGCTTCCATGGTGGAGTCTAAAATGCATTTATGCTTAACACTCCTCCATGTTATGACTCTACCTCCTAAAGTAAACACATACCCTGAGGTTGACTTACTATTGTCCCTATCTGATTGGAAGTCCGAATCCGTGTAACTCACAGGGAGCAAATCATCTGCCTGGTAAACCAGCATATAATCTCTAGTTCTTCTTAGGTACTTCAATATATGCTTTACGGCAGTCCAATGTCCCTGTCCTGGATTACTTTGATATATGCTAACCATGCCCACGGTAAAACAGATATTTGGTCTCATACATAGTGTCACATACATTAGGCTTCCTACAGTCGAATCATAAGGAACTACCTTCATCTCCTCTGCTAACCATGCCCATTTCCTATGTCTGTCAATCTCCTCTTCACTAGAATCGCTATTAAGCACATTAGGACAGAACTTCAAATGTATGAACTTATATCCTTCAATAGTTAAGACAATGTCCAAGTTTCATTTCCAATTGATATAATTGGGACCAGTAAGTTTGTTTTCTTTTAAAATAACAACAAGAGGATTGAAAGCCATTTTGAAATCCCGAGGATCACAAAATAAAATATTTGGTTTTACCCATTAATTTTATTATCTTATCAACCTAACTTTATGACAAATAAAATTAATAGTTGTTTTGTCTTCAGTCACACAAATAATAGTAGTGACTCCGATGGGGAGGATACTATTAAATGCGCCTAAGTGTATACCATTACTTGATACTTAGTGTAACACCCACGAAATTATAGGATAAGTATATGGGTGTTATTTTCTTTAGAGCATAAAAAATAAAAAGAATAAGAGAAAAGGAAAAATAGAAACCAAAATAGAATAAGAAGAGGTGAGGTCAAGGATTGAACCTTGAACCTCCCACAAGTAATAGAGTTAAATTAGTGGATGGAACCACTAGAGTAATGAATGATAAGTGAATAAAAGAGAATGGCAATATTAGTTAAAGGAGAGAAGTTGGTTAAGTAAAAGAGCAAGAGAAAACCAAGTTGCTTACCTTCTCTTCCTCTTGGTTAAGAGAAGAAGCAAGCAAAAGATAAATTGCCTACTTCCCTCCCTCTCTCTATTTTCGTGGGATTAAAGGCATGAGGGAAAATAGGAGTTGAGGGAATGAATGAAGACATGTTTCATTTACATAGGAATAAATAGGATTGGGAGAAGAAAAATAAGGGATTTAATTCTTTTTTTCTTCCTCCTTCCTTCTCCTTCTTCATTCTCCACCGAAACCAAGAGCCCTCCCTCTCCTTATTCCAAAAGCTAAGATAAGGTTCCTCTCCAAGAAAACTAATTTACAAGAAGAAGCCTTCAAGATCTACCCCTTCCAATCAAGAGAAACAAAAAGGAAGTGCAAGAAGAAGAAGCTCTCTCCTACCTTTGCACCTAGGGTACCTTTTTCCTTAAGAAAAACCACAAGCGAAAGGATGTAAGTTTCCCTCACCTGTGGTACAATAGCTTGTGTATTTTCTATGAGATTTGGTTGCCTAAAAACCTAGGATACTTTCATGGAATTTTCGGCCAAGACAAGACCAAAAAGAAGGACCTAGGAAATGTAAAGACCTCAATTTTGACATGCTCAATATGCTTCTTGTAACATGTATCTTATGGTAGGGATTTATCTAATGTTCATATGCTAGAATGTTTGGTTAGAACTTAGAGTCATATCCCTAGACTCTCGGCCAAACATGAATAAATGAAATAGGTAAGTTAAGACTCAAACCAAGCATGATATGTACCTTATGATGAGAGAGTTGTTAGCATGATATGCTCATGCCTATATGTTGATTGAACTTTATTCCATGCTCATAAACATTCGGCCATGGTAGGTTTAAGGGCCTAAGAAATTTTAAAACCTAAACTAAGCATGCCATGATCTTTCTTAAGGTAAGATACGAAGTTGATATGATATGCTCATGTTTATATATTGGGTTGAACTTTATTCCATGCTCATAAGTATTCGGCCATGATAGGATTAGGGGCCTAGGAAATTGTTAAACCTAAACTAAGCATGCCATGATCTTTCTTAAGGTAAGATACGAAGTTGATATGATATGCTCAAGTTTATATATTGGGTTGAACTTTATTCCATGCTCATAAGTATTCGGCCATGATAGGATTAGGGGCCTAGGAAATTGTTAAACCTAAACTAATCATGCCATGATCCTCCTTAAGACAAGATATGAAATTAATATGACATGCTCATGTTGTAGTGTGGTTAGAACTTGTTTTCATGCCCCATGAACTTTCGGCCACAACAATTCTATAAGCCTAGGAAACCTAGAACTTGAACTAAAACATGCTCATGATGTCCTTGGTAATACATACTATGAAAATGGTTTAGGGTTTTCCATGTTTTTATGCCACATGAAACCTAGTTTCATAATTCACAAGTTTCGGCCATGGTAAGTTAATAAGCTTAGGACACCTAGAACCTAAACTAAACATGCTTATGGTATTCCTCATGATGTATGATATGATTCTTGGTTTAGAGTTCACATACTTGTACATTGAATTTCTAGCAAACATGATGCTTAATGATATTCGGCCATAACAAGTTTATAGACTTAGAAACCTAGAACCTAAACTAAACATGCTTATGCTGTTTCTCATGATGTATGATATGATGTTGGTTTAGAGTTCACATGCTTGTATATTGATTGTCTAGCAAATATGATGCTTGATGATATTCGACCATAACAAGTTTATAGACTTAGAAAACCTAGAACCTAAACTAAACATGCTTATGTTGTTTTTCATGATGTTTGATATGATATTAGTTTAGAGTTCACATGCTTGTATATTGATTTTCTAGCAAATGGGATGCTTGATGATATTCGGCCATGATGAGTTTACAAGCTTAGAAAACCTAGAACCTAAACTAAACATGCTCATGATGCTCCTTATGATACATGATATGATAATGGTTTAGGGTTCACATGCTTGTATGTTGATTGTTAACCTAATTTACAACCATGTGTTTCAGCCACTATATGATATTAGGGTGGAGACCTAATTATGACTTCCATGTGCCTCACATGCAATGTTTTCATGATATGATAAGAGCTTGCTATGTTTCTATGTTTATGTATGCTTATGATCTATGCATGTTGATAAACCTTATGATGTGCTGTGTGCCCAAATTATGCATGCTATTTATGATGTGCTGTGTGCCCAAATTATGCATGCTATTTATGATGAGCTGTGTGCCCAAATCATGCATGCTATTATGATGAGCTGTGTGCCCAAGCTATGCATGTATTTATAATGTGCTGTGTGCCCAAATTATGTATGATATGATACGATAAGAAATATGATATGCATGAAATAATAAGAACCATGATATGTATGACATGCTACATTACTTTATATGGCTTGTACCAAGGGTGGGCTCCATAAGCGCCCCCGGGGTCGATGGACTAAGAAACGGGCCTCGTTAGGGATGGGCTCCTAAGTGCCCCTAGGTCGATGGACTAAGAAACGGGCCTAGTATGTATGCCTTGTAGGGTTCAAGACTTTCTACCTTGGACCTACATAGGACGCGTGCATTTATGTAAGTGGTACAAGCCGGGGCCCTAATCATGTTGAGATTATGTTTAAGTATGTATGTAATAAGTTTTCAAAAGACATGTTGCATATTTTTCATGATACATGTTTTTGAAAGTCATCTCGCATGATACTTATGATTATGTTATGTTATGCTAGGATGCACTTTATGATTATGCCATGATATGCCATGATACTTATGATTATGTTATGTGATGCTAGGCTGCACTTTATGATTTTGTCATGATATGCCATGATACCTTACGATTATGTTACGGTATGATACTTCTATACATGATATGATGAGTTGTCTTTATGCTTTATGTCTTATGAATATTCTATGCTTTATGTCTTTATGATTTGCTTTACGGTTTTTGTGAGTAGGAAGGATCTTATTGAGCCTTGTGTGCTCATAGCTTACTTTCCTTGTACCACAGATAAGGGCAAGGAATGGATGTACTAAGGGAGCAACAGGAGGGGCAAGAAGGATGTGTGTAGTAGTGGCTCGGCTAAAAGAGAAAAAACCTGCTTTTATTTAATAAGAATTATGCTTATGTCGTTATTTCAGGACTCCTTAACATTTCATCATGCTTATTAGTATTATTGCTCAAATTCATGATAAATATGCTATGTGACTTTATGTGATAGGTAGTTAGTGATGATGATTTGAAAAATAAAAGAAGAGTTTTAAAAAGAGAAAAAAAATATATTATAAACAAGACTTCCACTGTTTTAAGTAGAAAAGATTGTTAACAAGCAAGTAAGTAAGATAAGATAAGAAGAAAATGAAAAGTAACCCCCGTCAGCTTGAGCAGGAAGGGGCGGGGCATTACACTTAGTCCATTAATTAGGATTGTGCCCCTTCAAATGGAGAAGATCACACAAACCTAAATAATTTCCTATAATCATCAATAGAGGAAGTTTGATCTAGTGATCCGCAAACAAACTCATCCGATGTGGTGAAAGGTACTTAAAGCCAACGCGCAAGTTTGAATGCATCACTTACAAACCAGTAATGGAGATTGTGGAGTTTAAATAAATAAACCCTCTCCCACTTAGTTATTTAAACGAGGAATTTTAATCATGCACGCACATAACAACACACACATCACATAAAAACATACACATCACAACACATAAAGGCAATAAATATGAAAAAATAATTTTCCAACTATTATGACCTCATTCATAGCTGTCCTCTGTATGCCGCTAACCCTAGCCGCCGACCCTAGGGTTTATGTCGTTGCGTCCTTCTTGCTTCCTTTTCCGCCGTGCCTCCGGTCCTCAAGGTAGCACCACACATAACAAGGAGATGAGCCACAACAAAATAAAATTTTACGTTTATCGATCCTATATTCCATGAAGGAATGTATATGTAATCTAGATCAAAATGTAAAATAAACTAATACAGCTCCTTCTATATTTAATAATTATAATCATGCATACAGAAAATGCCCTCGACATGCCTGAGGGTCCAAATCACATACAAACATAATAGGCCATAATAGTTAGAACTAGGATGCTTGCAACCTCAGAGTTAATCTATTTTTCATATCTTACTATTATCCTGCCTAAATTATATATGACTAGTGCATAATTTAACCGAAAACCAAACACACAGAGGTAGAAACCTTGCTCTAATACCAATTGTTGGCGTTTGGAATTTCGTTCTGTGTAAAACCCCTGTACAAAAATTTGTACATGCACAAAACTTTTCCTAACAACCTACATGCTCGATCAGACATGTGTTTGATCAATCAAGCAAGTCCTTGATTGACCAAAATGCACCTTGATCGAAGCATAAGATCGCTTGCCTTTTGTGTTGGTGTTTAGGATCTATACAAAGAAAACATAACTAGTTGTGCTGCGGAATAAATAACTAGTTGTACCTTTCTTCATAGACAAAGACCTCTTTATCTTCTGTTGTATTCCTCTCCTCTTCTTGGACGTCGTGTGGGCGACGATCTACCAAGACAAACCACCCAAACCTTCTTTTGTTTCCAAGCTGCCTACCACCAAAAGATGCAAAGAAAAGGGGTGCCTCCTTCTTCTTTTTCTCCTCCAAACAGCCTACCACCTAGGGTGGTTCTTCTCTTCTTCTTCTTCTCCTCCAAGCTCCGACTACCAAAGGAGATATGTGTCGGCCCTAGAGGGAGAAAAGGGAGGAAGAGATGAGAAGGTGGGGCGTCGACCCTAGGAGGAAGAGAGGAGGTGGGCGCTAGCCCTAGGGGAAAAGAAAAGAGAGAAAAGAAGAGATGAGGTGCCGACCACAAGCAAGGGAAAACAACTCAAGAGAGATTAGGTTATGGTGGCATGACCTCTTCCTTTTTTATAATATTTGTCACCAGATAAAAGAGGAGAAATATTAACAAATTTTTTATTTATAAAAAAATCTCTAGGAAAGAATTAACATAATTCTTTTTAGAAAAATTTCATTGGAAAGAATTAATATAATTATTTTTAGAAAAATCTCTAATTCTGTTGAGAAAAATCTCCCTTTTTTTTTTCTTTCTTTCTTTTCTTTTCTCTTCCTTTTCTTTTCTTTTTCTTTTGGTTTGGCCAACCCCTTGCTTGGGCACCAAGCAAGGCTTGGTCGTCCCTTTTTTTGGGTAGGAAACAAAATCAAACGAGTGAATGCGAGGCTATGTAGAGGCTACAACAAGGACCGAGAGGAGTCATTGATTTTGGCCTCTAGATGGACTTAAGCTTCCTTTGTTCGACCCGAACACCCAACTCAAGTTCATCAATAATAACTCATACCACTAAAGAGTTATTATTTAACTACCACACCAATCCCATATGACAATATAAGCTCCTTCTTATCATGAGTGTGTTAATCTCCCTATGTTTAAGATATCGTATGCCCGTTAATTAAATGAGTTACTGACACCTCACTTAATTAACATCTGACTCCAAGAGTAGTACCACTCAACTTTTTTATCATGTCGGACTAAGTCCACCTGCAGGATTTACATGATAAACCTTATGAGCTCCTCAAGGTGACATCATCAACCTAAATAAATAGAACATAGTTTCCTTTTATAATCAACAACACACCGTATAAATAACACTATCTCCTAACTCATCGGGCCTATTGATTTAACGAATAAATCTCACCCATTGATAAGTCAAAGAAATAAATATTAAGTGTACGCTCTTGTTATTATATCGGGATTAAGAGAACACATATCTATAATAACAGAGGTTCTATTCTTTTATGCAGTCAGTATAAATCGAACAACCTCAAATGGTCCTGCTCAATACACACATAGTGTATTAGTGTAATTTTATAGTCAAGATAGACTAATACCAAATTACATTACAACTCTTTCAATGGTTTGTCCCTATCCATCTCGGTCGTGAGCTACTATTTATAATTTATAAGGAACTGATAACATGATCTTCTGTATGGCACCACACACCATGCTATCTACAATATAAATTAAATGGACAATTGCATTAACATATAAATAAATATAAAATGCAACATTTGACCAAAGTGATTCTCATTTCAAAATAGATGTTCATACAAAAAACTAGGCTTATAGTATACATCCCAACAAGTTGAGGTATGTGACTGGAGGAGCAACAATGAGATCGTGTTCCTAAAAGGAACAACTTAAGATCGCTGATCAAACTGAATAAACCGAGAAGGTTTCCAAGTTAAGATTAAGACAGTTCTACTGTCTAATATTACTCATACATTATATATATTACTGTGCCAACCTTTGTGTTGTCGGAATACTCTGTGTTACTAGTTCGGCCTGATCGGTCGATCGAACGTAGGGATTGGTCGATCGAACTAGCTTAACTCAGATCAGAGATCAGTTTAGACTAAACCAGAGCACGTTCCGATCTAAGCTTGATCAGTCGACTGAATCAGAGGATCGGTCGACTAAACCCTGATGACTCAGCACAGTTCAGATCGAGCAAAAGCAAAGAAGGAAGAGTGACTAATCGGTCGTCCGAACTAGGGGATTGGTCGTCCGAACAATCATCACTTAATGGCGTATTAATTCCAGATCTTGGCGAACAGGGAAGGATCTTTGTTCGGTCGACCGAATAAGGGCATCAGTTGACCGACCACTTTAATGTCATTAAATTCCAAAGATCGAATCAGCAACAGATCTCAACGAAGATGGAAGAGAGTTGGTTCGATCGATCGAACCAAGGGATCGGTTGACTGAACATCGATGACTCTTATAAAAGTGAGCTCGAGGTTCGAGGCTGGTAATGAAATCTAGGGGGTTCAAAATTCATATCTGTGCTTGTGAGATCTCGGAAAATTTAAATAAATAGGGGTATTTCAGAAATAGCCTCATAAAATTTTTCTGGAATTTTTAGAGATTTTCTAGGAATTTTTCGGAGCTCGTATGGAGGGTTTTAAGGGGATCGATCGGCGGGCACGGATAAAGCCTGTTTGGGATACCGTTTAAGTGAGGAATTGTTTTAAATTATAAATACCTTTTTCCTTATTTCTTTTCCTCCATCGCCGATCCCGATCTATTTCTTCCCCAAACCCCATCGCCGATCCTTTCCCAGACCCGACCTCCTCCTTCCACTCTTCCCCGATCTTTTCTCCTCGCCATCGATTCTCTCTCGCGGACGACTTGGCGCCGAGACCGGAGGAGCACCTTCGGCGATTGACAGTGTTGCCTGAGGAGGAAGTCACCGGAGCTCGACGGAATCCATGCTGTATTCGATCGAGGGGTCGCTGCTTCAGTGATTTCTGTGGCCGAGTGTCGACGATCAGTGGCTAGGGCATGGTGAGAGCTAGATCTTACATCGTCTCCTATCGGTAGACCTTCCCTCTCCTCCCTCGCGTCAACTACTGACACCACTGGAATCGAGTCAGATTTGATCGCCGGCATGAAGGGGCGATTAGGGCTTCAAGGGTAAGCAATCAAAACCTTATTCCTTCTCCTTTCCTTGATGCTCTCCATCGATGTGCCCTAATGCAGTGTCCGATCCTTCTTTCTGTTCATCGACAAGAATTTCACCGTGCCTAACTGTGATCTTGAAGGTGAGGTATTGTATTATGTAAATAGGCATTGATTGATCCATGATCTCCAATTTTGATCTCTGTTCTTGAGCGGATCAGTGATCTTCCTGTTGATGTTGTCTTAATCCGGTCCAGTGAGGAGGAATTCCAGTATCTTGCTTGTTTGGTGATCTCCACCGCTTGACCTCCTGTTGATTCGATTAATATCGGTGGAGGGTTGTTTGCTGTGGATAGTTACTATTGCCGATCACCACTTTCTCCTTCTTGATCCGATTGATTTCAGTGAGGTGAGTTCTATTTTCTATGAGCTGAAATTGTTAAAGTGTTAGCAAGAATTGGGATTGAGGTCTTTCCAGTAGCTTAATTAAGGTATTTGTAGGAGTAATTGAGTACATGATGTATTGATGAATTAGATTCATGTATTGGATTAGGGTTGAATTAGATTACTAGATGGTTAGGATTATGTGTAGGTATTTGATCTTGGTTGTAGATCATAGTATAATTTTGATTTCATGATCATCTGTAGGTTTGACTAGAGGTTGTAATTAGTAGTTGATTGTGATTAGATTTGTTTGCTTAGATTAAACTAATGGAATGATTAGGGTTAAGACAATTAACCCTAGTCAACTATTGGATTTAATCTAAGTTTAGATTTCTAATCTAATTGGTGATTAGGGGCTAGGTAACTAACCCTAATTGACCGTTAGATTTAACTAGGTAGGGTGTGATTGTGGTGATTAGGGTTTTTCCCTAATTTAGTTTAGTGATTTTGTTTAGCTATTCATTTGGATTTAGCTAAATAAAATATATATATTGTTTGACACAGGACTCTGATTCGAGACAGGCGTCTCGACGTTAGATTTGGCGTGATACTACCTGCTATTTGAGGTGGGTACCCTTTGACTTATCTTTTGATAGTGTCTTATGATATGTGCAGTTTATATATACTTACTAGTGTTGGTAGTTAGTACTTCCCTGGTTAGTTTAGTTGATACCTGATGTATGCTTCTACTGATAGCTGCTATACCTTAGTCTGGAATGTTTTTCTTTCTTGCTATGCTTATCTGAGTTCATAGAGA
Organism: Zingiber officinale; assembly: GCF_018446385.1. Lineage (NCBI taxonomy): Eukaryota > Viridiplantae > Streptophyta > Magnoliopsida > Zingiberales > Zingiberaceae > Zingiber > Zingiber officinale. The sequence continues at coordinate 31,797,855 of NC_055995.1, forward strand.
TCGATGTATTTATTGTGCTTCCCTCTATACTGGATTAGATGATAGATATGCTGGATATGTGATGTTGGATTCATGCTGTTTATTATAATGATTATATATGTGTTTATCTTTTTGACATCTACACATATGGAGGAGGATATGTTCTGGTATGACTTACTGTAGCCACATGCACCATATTGCATAATTGCATGCTGGAAGATTGACGACTCCATTATTGTTGAGCTCGTCGGTCGGCTACATGGACCTCTGCACACGTGACCACTGCATGGGTAGTGGAACAGCACTTAGGGTGTGTATGGTAGGTTGCCCGGTGGTGCTCCGCTAGGACGCTCATGGGTAGCGTGACAGGAGTGTGGTAGCACGCCGGGGTCCCTCCCCGTCATTACGTACCGAGAGATGAGAGCGTTACGCTCCCTCACTATGTTTGAGGTAGGAGGATAGGTGTACTCTGACAGCATCCCGTCCACTCGGTCACTCATCAGGGGTAGTGACGGCAAATTCAACGGTTGTCATTGCCCTACCCACTCGGTCTCACCATCGTGTGTGAGACGGCTGAGCATGGTAGTAGGGGTGACAGGACATGTCATTTGCATCATATGCACAGATTGCATTATTTGTGATTGATGCATTTTGGTGATTGCATATGATTGACATGCATACAGGTTATTTTCTTTTGCTCTGACTATTTTTATCTGTGTATGTTCGCAGTCAGTTGCACAAGCCTCGTAGGTGAGTACAGTTTATTTCAGTTATGTATTTCTTATTATTCTTGCTGTAAACTGTATTACATGCTTACTGTTAGTTACTACAGTTTATTCAGCTATGCATATCTGTTATACTGTTAGGAAATTGTACTATAGGTGCTATGATTTAGGAGGTTGTACCATAGGCTATTACTGGTAGTTATATATTGCTGTACATATCTATTGGATTACCTGCTGAGTTCTTTGGACTCACACTGTTGTATTACTACTTTTCAGGTTGATGCCGTCGGGAGATATTCCAGTCGCTAGCCCCTTTATCGCGAGGATTTCGTGTTGTCAGGATATGTTTTGCTTTTGCATCTTATATACTTGTATTGTGGGTTTTGTATTGTGGACTTTATGTTGAACCTTTCGGGTTTGCTACTTTTGGTTTTCCGCTGCGGATATTTTCATTACTTTGTAGATTTGTTTTCTTCGTTGTAGTGGAGTAGGATGTTTACATATATCTTCGAGGATTCTATATCGTCTTTCCTTATTAAACTACGTGGATTGATTATATGTTGAACTGTGTGGAATGTTGATATAAATTGCGTGGGCTATTTCTTATTTGTATTGTATTGTTCCGGCCGTGTAGGCCGATGTATAGATATATGTATTCTGGATTCATATTGTCACCCGTACAGGGGAGATGCTGCCGAAATTTCTACGCACAGGGACTACCTGGGGCTTGACAATTTATTTGGTATCAGAGCAAGGTACACGATACTTGCTCTTCGTTTTGGATTTTTGGGATTTTATCTGATACCAATTTATTTGGTATCAGAGCAGGTTACGATACTTGCTTTTTGTTTTGGATTTTGGACTTAGTCTGCTACCAATTTATTTGGTATCAGAGCGGATTTCTGATACTTGTTTCTCGTGTTCTGGAGTTTACGAGTTTTGCGTGCTTATCTGGATATGTTCGGATTTTGTGGATTTCTGTCGATTTTCTCATTTCAGAATTCCGAGGTATTTTGACGAGGTTCTATTTGGGGGCTAAGCAGCGATAGGACATCTCTAGACGACAATAGGTAAATTAGGTAACTGTATAGTTTTCATACCTGTAGTTTTATCTGAGTAACATTTTGTTTATAGATACGACACATACAGGTGTTCCGATATCGAGATGTGGTCGTCCACGTAAGAGGGCGATAGATTCTCTGGAGACAGAGTTTCCAGAGAGATCTACTAGGATCGAGCCTGTTTCGTCAGGGACAAACTCGTCAGGAATTTATAGGCACGTTGGATTATAAGATCCTGACGGTTCCGACTTCAGAGGTACATACCTCGACTGTACCACTAGTGGTATCACCTTTAGTATACTCGGCACCCCCTCCAGTCGTGCCTACTACTGCGTACTTGAGGTACGAGATGAGGCAGAGATCTGGTGGGACACGCAACGCTCGATTATAGGCGAGCAGTATATTTCCTGGACGAGATTTAGGGAGGCGTTCGAGAGTCAGTATTTCCCCCGAGCATATCAGATGACTCTTCGGCAGGATTTTCTTAGTCTGCGGCAGAATAACCGCTCAGTGATGGAATATAATGCTGAATTTAATCGGTTGGCCAGATTTTGTCCTGAGTTGGTAGCCGAGGACATATCTCGTATGCTTCAGTTTGTACAGGGACTGGACGGGCATCTTCAGCTAAAGATTTCTGGTTTGGGTACTTCATCATACACCGAGACATTGGATAGAGCTCTTATGATTGAGTCTACTCATCAGATAGTAAATGCTGATAAGAAGAGGAAGCAGTCTGACCGGACTTTCGGACAAATCCAGCAATCATCGACTACTGGACAATAGCAGAGCAGTCGCGCTCAGACAGGTCAGGGTACTTCTGGGGCATCTGGTCGACCCCAGAAGTCAGGATGATCTTCATCAGGACGTTCCCGGTCTTCTCAGCAGAATCAGAAATAGTCCACTAGTGGCCCTTATTGCACCCGATGCGGATCCCGAGATCACATCACCTCTGCGTGCACCCTGGGACAACCAGTTTTCTATTATTGTAAACTGCTTGGACATTTGAGCCGAGACTATTCGTTGAAGGCTCAGCATGTAGCCTCCGAGATCTCTGTTCCGGGAGGACAGTTTGATCAGTCCGGGACTCAGCGAGGCGGGTCGAAAGGCCAATCTTCGCATCGTCAGCAGAGGAAAGCTCCCCCCTGCAGCAGCTGCATATGGCATGCACGGGCAGGAGCATTCCGGTGTCCTAGTGGAGAACCCCACGGGATTCCGCCTTAGTGTTCTCCTGTATTATTCATCAAGAAGAAGGATGGTACTCTGAGGTTGTGCATCAATTATAGGTAGCTGAATGCAGTGACTATCAGAAATAAGTACCCCTTGCCACAAATTGATGATTTATTTGATCAACTCAAAGATACATCAGTGTATTCTAAGATTGATCTATGGTCTGGATATCATCAGTTGAGAGTCAAAGATTCTGATATTCAGAACACAGTTTTCCGCACCAGATACGGACATTATGAGTTTTTGGTAATGCCATTTGGGCTTACCAATGCTCCAGTAGTATTTATGGATTTGATGAACCGTATCTTTCTGGAGCATCTAGATCAGTTCGTTATTGTGTTTATCGATGACATATTGATCTATTCGCGTTCCGAGGAGTAACATGCACAGCATCTTCGCATAGTCTTGAAGGCTCTACAAAGACATCATCTGTATGCGAAGTTTAGCAAGTGTGCATTTTGGCAATCCTCAGTTGGTTTTCTAGGACATGTGGTGTCAAGCCGAGGTATTTTAGTAGATCCTCAGAAGATTGAGGCTATCACTAGTTGGGAGCAGCCGAAGTCAGTCCAGGAAATTCATAGTTTCTTGGGCTTGGCTGGATATTACCGAGGATTCGTAGAGGGTTTCTCCAGTATTGCTATGTCGTTGACACGTCTGACTAGGAAAGGTGTGAAGTTCACGTGGTCAGAGGCTTGTGAGACCAGCTTCCAGGAGCTGAAGCGGAGATTAGTATCAGCGCCAGTTTTGGTTTTACCTTCTGGTGATGATGGATTCGTACTTTACACAAACGCATCTCTTCAGGGCTTGGGCGCTGTTTTGATGCAGCACGGTAGGGTAGTCTCTTATGCTTCTCGTTAGTTGAAGGAGCATGAGAAGAACTACCCAGTACATGATTTAGAGATAGCCGCTATTATCTTTGCTTTGAAGATTTGGCGACATCATCTTTATGGTATTACTTTTGAGATTCTTACTGATCATAAGAGTCTCAAATATATTTTCACACAGAAGGAACTCAATCTCCGACAGAGGAGATGGATGGAGTTCCTAAAGGATTATGATTTTACTATTAGCTACCATCCGGGTAAAGCTAATGTGGTTGCTGATGCACTTAGCAAGAAGTCCAGAGGGACTTTAGCTTGTCACTGAGTTTTAGTCACGGACTTGATTAAGGGATTCTCCGAGTTGGGCCTTGAGGAGCAGGGACGGACAGAGCAGGGTATTCTTGTTACCATGGTTGCTCAGTCATCGATCAGGATGAGGATTCGAGAGGCCCAGGCCGGAGATCAACACTTACAGTTCATTGACAGCCAGATAGCTTCCGGACAGCAGACCGAGTTTACACGAGATGGCGAGGGTATTGTTTATTTTCGAGGCAGATTGTGTGTACCTCAGTCTCACCCGGTCATGGAGGAGTTACTTCAGGAGGCTCATCGATCTAGATTTACTATCCACCCAGGTGGGACCCATATGTATCGTGATTTGAGACCTCCTATTGGTGGAACGGCATGAAGAAAGACATCGCAGAGTTTGTAGCTAGATGTATTGTCTGTCAGTAGGTGAAGGCTGAGCACCAGAGACCTGCTGGTTTACTTCAGAGGATCCCTATTCTAGAGTGGAAGTGGGAGCATATTACTATGGATTTTGTGGTAGGATTGCCTAGGACTCGACGAGGTCATGATGCGATTTGGGTAATCGTTGACCGATTAACCAAATCCGCACATTTTATAGCGATCCAAAAGACTGATTCTCTGGATCGATTAGCAGAGTCATACTGTCGAGAGATTATCAGATTGCATGGAGTTCCGCTGAGCATTATATCTGATAGAGACCCACGGTTCACGTCCCGATTCTGGCAGAGTCTGCAGTAGGCCTTGGGCACACAACTTCATTTCAGTACGACATTCCATCTACAGACAAATGGGCAGTCAGAGCGGACTATTCAGACTTTGGAGGATTTGCTGAGGTCTTGTGTTATGGAATCCGGAGGCAGATGGGAGGACCACCTGCCATTAGTGGAGTTCGCCTACAACAACAACTATCATTCGGCTATCCAGATGGCACCGTTTGAGGCTTTGTATGGTAGACCGTGTCGGACACCCATCCTTTGGGAGGAGGTTGGGGAGGCCAAGCTGCTAGGACCTCAGAGAGCTCAGCAGGAGGGAGAGTTGGTTCGTACTATTAAACGGAGGATGTCTGAGGCTCAGGACTGTCAAAAGAGTTATGCTGATCAGAGACGGAAACCCCTGGAGTTCTCCATTGGGGATCATGTATTTCTTAGAGTTTCACCCACGAAAGGGGTGAAGAGATTTGGTCTTCGAGGTAAGCTAGCTCCCCGATATATTGGGCCATTCCAGATCTTGGAGAGGATTGGAGCAGTAGCTTACCGTCTGGCTCTACCACCATCTCTAGCTGGCATTCACGATGTATTCCACGTATCTATGCTGAGGAGATACGTATCCGATCCGGCACATGTTCTGTCAGATATATTTGTTCCTATTCAGCCTGATGTTACTTACGAGGAGGTTCCGGTGCGGATTCTGGACCACAGAGAGCGTCAGCTGCGGAAAAAGATGGTCCGACTAGTTAAAGTCGGATGGTATCATCATTTTGACGAGGAGGCTACTTAGGAGCTAGAGGATACGATTCGAGCTCGATACCCTCATCTCTTTACTTGAGGTATGTGGGTTAGAGTTTCTTTTAGCATTTATATTGTTTGGTTATGTTATAGTGCTGGCTGTTGGTTATAACGAAATTTGGGGACCAAATTTTTATTAGTAGGGGAGGATGTGAGATCTCAGAAAAATTAAATAAATAGGGATATTTCAGAAATAGCCTTATAAAATTTTCTCGGAATTTTTAGAGATTTTCTAGGAATTTTTCGGAACTCGTATGGAGGGTTTTGAGGGGATCGATCGGCGGGCACGGATAAAGCCTGTTTGGAATACCGTTTAAGTGAGGAATTGTTTTAAATTATAAATACCTTTTTCCTTATTTCTTTTCCTCCATCGCCGATCCCGATCTATTTCTTCCCCAAACCCCAACGCCGATCCTTTCCCAGACCCAACCTCCTCCTTCCACTCTTCCCCGATCTTTTCTCCTCGCCATCGATTCTCTCTCGCAGACGACTTGGCGCCGAGACCGGAGGAGCACCTTCGGCGATTGTCGGTGTTTCCTGAGGAGGAAGTCACTGGAGCTCGACGGAATCCAAGCTGTATTCGATCGAGGGGTCGCTGCTTCGGTGATTTCTGTGGCCGAGTGTCGACGATTAGTGGCTAGGGCACGGTGAGAGCTAGATCTTGCATCGTCTCCTATCGGTAGACCTTCCCTCTCCTCCCTCACATCGACTGCCGACACCACTTGAATCGAGTCAGATTTGATCGCCGACGTGAAGGGGAGATTAGGGCTTCAAGGGTAAGTAATCCAAACCTTATTCCTTCTCTTTTCCTTGATGCTCTCCATCGATGTACCCTAATGCAGTGTCCGATCCTTCTTTCTATTCATCGACAAGAATTTCACCGTGCCTAACTGTGATCTTGAAGGTGAGGCATTGTATTATGTAAATAGGCATTGTTTGATCCATGATCTCCAATTTTGATCTCTGTTCTTGATCGGATCAGTGATCTTCTTGTTGATGTTGTCTTAATCCGGTCCAGTGAGGAGGAATTCCAGTATCTTGCTTGATTGGTGATCTCCACCGCTTGACCTCCTGTTGATTCGATTAATATCGGTGGAGGGTTGTTTGTTGTGGATAGTTACTATTGTCGATCACCACTTTCTCCTTCTTGATCCGATTGATTTCAGTGAGGTGAGTTCTATTTTCTATGAGCTGAAATTGTTAATGTGTTAGCAAGAATTGGGATTGAGGTCTTTCCAGTAGCTTAATTAAGGTATTTGTAGGAGTAATTGAGTACATGATGTATTGATGAATTAGATTCATGTATTGGATTAGGGTTGAATTAGATTACTAGATGGTTAGGATTATGTGTAGGTATTTGATCTTGGTTGTAGATCATAGTATAATTTTGATTTCATGATCATCTGTAGGTTTGACTAGAGGTTGTAATTAGTAGTTGATTGTGATTAGATTTGTTTGCTTAGATTAAACTAATGGAATGATTAGGGTTAAGACAATTAACCCTAGTCAACTATTGGATTTAATCTAAGTTTAGATTTCTAATCTAATTGGTGATTAGGGGTTAGGTAACTAACCCTAATTGACCGTTAGATTTAACTAGGTAGGGTGTGATTGTGGTGATTAGGGTTTTTCCCTAATTTAGTTTAGTGATTTTGTTTAGCTATTCATTTGGATTTAGCTAAATAAAATATATATATTGTTTGACACAGGACTCTGATTCGAGACAGGCGTCTCGATGTTGGATTTGGAGTGATACTACCTGCTATTTGAGGTGGGTACCCTTTGACTTATCTCTTGATTGTGTCTTATGATATGTGCAGTTTATAAATACTTACTAGTGTTGGTAGTTAGTACTTCCCTGGTTAGTTTAGTTGATACCTGCTGTATGCTTCTACTGATAGCTGCTATACCTTAGTCTGGAATGTTTTTCTTTCTTGCTATGCTTATCTGAGTTCATAGAGATAGATGTATTTATTGTGCTTCCCTCTATACTGGATTAGATGATAGATATGTTGGATATGTGATGTTGGATTCATGCAGTTTATTATCATTGTTATATATGTGTTTATCTGTTTGGCATCTACACATATGGAGGAGGATATGTTCAGGTATGACATACTGTAGCCGCATGCACCATATTGCATGATTGCATGCTGGGTAATTGACGACTCCATTATTGTTGAGCTCGTCGGCCGGCTACATGGACCTCTGCACACGTGACCACTGCATGGGTAGTGGCACAGCACTTAGGGTGTGTATGATAGGTTGCCCGGTGGTGCTCCGCTAGGACCCTCATGGGTAGCGTGATAGGAGCGTGGTAGCACGCCAGGGTCCCTCCCTGTCATTGCGTACCGGGAGATGAGAGCGTTACGCTCCCTCACTATGTTTGAGGTAGGAGGATAGGTGTACTCCGACAGCATCCCGTCCACTCGGTCACTCATCAGGGGTAGTGACGGCAGAGTGCAGAGACGGCTGAGCATGGCAGTAGGGGTGACCAGGACATGTCATTTGCATCATATGCACAGATTGCATTATTTGTGATTGATGCATTTTGGTGATTGCATATGATTGACATGCATACAGGTTATTTGCTTTTGTTCTGACTATTTTTATCTGTGTATTTTAGCAGTCAGTTGCACAAGCCTCGCAGGTAAGTACAGTTTATTTTAGTTATGCATTTCTTATTATTCTTGCTGTAAACTGTATTACATGCTTACTGTTAGTTACTACAGTTTATTCAGCTATGCATATCTATTATACTATTAGAAAACTGTACTATAGGTGCTATGGTTTAGGAGGTTGTACCATAGGCTATTACTGGTAGTTATATATTGTTGTACATATCTATTGGATTACCTGTTGAGTTCTTTGGACTCACACCGTTGTATTACGACTTTTCAGGTTGATGCCGTCGGGAGATATTCCAGTCGCTTGCCCCTTTATCGTGAGGATTTCATGTTGTCAGGATATGTTTTGCTTTTGCATCTTATATACTTGTATTGTGGGTTTTGTATTGTGGACTTTATGTTGAACCTTTTGGGTTTGCTACTTTTGGTTTTCCGCTGTGGATATTTTCATTATTTCGTAGATTTGTTTTCTTCGTTGTAGTGGAGTAGGATGTTTACATATATCTTCGAGGATTCTATATTGTCTTTCCTTATTAAACTGCGTGGATTGATTATATGTTGAACTGTGTGGAATGTTGATATAAACTGCGTGGGTTGTTTCTTATTTGTATGTATTGTTCCGGCCGTGTGGGCCGATGTATAGATATATGTATTCTGGATTCATATTGTCACCCGTACAGGGGAGATGCTGCCGAAATTTCTTCGGACAGGGACTACTTGGGGCGTGACAGTGCTAGCTGCTGCTGTTCGTACTACTTCTCAACAACTCGTCTTCACGCAAACAACTACTTCGTTCAAGCATTGACCGAGCATCATCTTCCATACAAGTGTCGGTATATTTTTATTTTAAGAAGCTTACATTGTACTTAAACTCACATAAGATAGTAGGTTGTTACTATCTTATATTTTTGCATATTGTACACACTGCTTCTTTCTGAGGTTTTCGGAAAGAAGAGTTTTAATGGATTGCCCAACGGTGTGAGCAAGGATCGCGGGCCTTGGAGTAGGAGTCGATTAGGCTCCGAACCAAGTAACCGAACCTGTTCTTTATTTTTCGTTGCCCCCCCCTCTATCGTACTCTTTCGATTCTACAATTGGTATCAAAGTCTGGTATCTCTAAAATTACTTAACCATTTTTCGGGCAATTTTTAAAAACTTTTTCTTTTTCTTTAAAAGTTTTTTTTTCTCTCTTAAGTAATACTTTTTATTCTTTATCCCGCACTAATAATCCCAAGGCGAAAGTCTTGGAAACTTGTTTTCTATCCTTTTCTTGCAAGAATGTCGACTTCCTATCTAGAAGGATGAAGCATCTACGACCATCCACCGTACGATCAAGTCTACTTCAATTCCTAGAGACAAATGATAGAATGTTTGGTAGGAAGCAACAATTTTGACAACTGGATTGCATTGAGACAACCTTCTCGAAACTCACAAGCAAACACAAAGGTAATAGATATATTAATTAGTGTTTTGCCTAACAAAGCTTTGTGTCAATTAGAAGATTACAAGAATGCATTCGAGTTATGGACCAAATTGATCGAGCTTTACGAGACTCCGTCAAGGCTAGAAGATCAAGGTGAAAGTGAGCTCGAATCTGAGCCCGAATCCAGAGAGCTATCCTCAAAGCCAGACCTAGATGAATAAGACCAAATCAACTTCATCGCACTAGTGGCTGAGGATGAGGTTGATGGATCCAAACTCGAGTCAGAACAAGTGTTCAAACCCGTTTAAGACGACAATGGTCAAGGGGGAGAATCCTAACGAGAATTCAAAAGGTAATATTGTCAATTCTAAATTTAAGGTTCACATAACGTGTTTTAATTGCAGTAAAAAGGGGCACTACAAAAATAAATGTTCAAATAACTGATCTGTAAAACCAAAGGAAAAGGAGGAACCGATGCCTAGAGTCCAGAAAAGGAAGGACCATATCAAATGCTTCAAATACAAAAGAATGGGTCATTACTGTTGGTGCAACCTTAGGTCAAGGTTGACCTGGTTGACCCGACTCGAGTTGACCTGACTCGAGTTGTATTTTGATGTTTGACGAGAATAGAAAAGTTGTATCTTGATGTTTGACAAGAATACAAACTTGGGAGATTGTGGGTGCAATCTATGGTCAAGGTTGACCTGGTTGACCCGAGGTGAGTCGACCTGTTTCGGGAAATCCTGGTAAGTGAAGCCAGGTGAAAGTCCTGGTGAGTGAAGCCAGGCAAGGGAAAGTCCTGGTGAGTGAAGCCAGGCAGTTGGAAAGTCCTGGTGAGTGAAGCCAGGCAAGGGAAAACCAGATAAGTCAAGGTTGACCAGACATCTGGTGAAAAGTTCAAGTATGGAGACTTGGCACGAGAAAAGTCCAAGTATGGAGACTTGGCACAGAAAAGTTCAAGTATGGAAACTTGGCATGGGAAGTCGGAGAGGGCTTGGGAGCTCGTTCTCCGAACTGTGGTCAGAGAGGGCTCGGTAGCTCGTTCTCTGGACCGGACAAAGTCGGAGAGGGCTCGGTAGCTCGTTCTTCGGACTAGGTCAGAGAGGGCTCGGTAGCTCGTTCTCTAGACCGGATGGAGTCGGAGAGGGCTCGGTAGCTCGTTCTCCGGACTAGGTCAGAGAGGGATCGGTAGCTCGTTCTCTGGACCGAACAAAGTCGGAGAGGGCTCGGTAGCTCTTTCTCCGGACTAGGTCAGAGAGGGCTCGGTAGCTCGTTCTCAGGACCAGGTAGGGTTTAGGGCTGGGAGCTCTAACTGATCGGTGGACCGATCTAGTGATCTGTTGGTTGATGATCGGTGCGGTGACCGATAACAGTTGTTTTGTGAATTACGATCGGTCGGTGACCGATCGGTAATCTGACGAAGAAGATCGGGAGAAGAAGAGGGGATCGGTCCGTGGACCGATCCATATACCCGATCGGTCCACGACCGATCGAGAGTTGGGCAACTCTTTGTGAAGCGTCTGATCGGTCTAGGACCGATCAAGGGTCCGATCGGTCCCAAGACCGATCGGAGAATCTGGACGATCGGTGGAGCTGATCGGTTCAGCCGTTGAGTCTGGCAACGGCTAGATTTCGTGTCTTCGCCCTCTTTGCAGTTCGCGAGTTCGAGGATATAAAGGGGTCGAGTGCCTCTATAGTCTGCCTCTCTTTTCTTTCTGATCTTACTGCAATCGAGCTTTGCTAAGCTCTCATTTTCCTGAAGCTTCGTGGAAGCTTCCTTCGGCTGGTTCCTGCTGTTGTAGGTGTTTCATGAAGTTGCTGCTTCATCCGATCGACGAGAAGGCAAGCTGTGTTTGTTTTACATTCTTACTGCTTGTGTTCTTTGTATTTTGTACTCCTATCTTGCTGTTGCAAGAGTTTGTGGCCAGGTAGGAGTTTTCATTAGCCGGTTTTCCGAGGTCTCATCCACCGACGGATTGATAGGATTCGTCCACCTTACGGACACGCCGAGGAGTAGGAGTATCATCTCCGAACCTCGTTATATTGTCGCGTTTGAGGTTTGATCTTCTCCATTTTTGTTTCTACTTTTTATTTCCGCTGCGCTAACTCAAATTGTAGGAAGAAACGAGAATTTGGGGTCGGCTATTCACACCCCTCTAGCCGGCCATCCGGTCCTAACAAGTGGTATCGAGCAAGGTTGCTCTGATTTAACCCGGGGAGCACAAGCTAGAGAATGGATCTACTTGGAGAAGACATCACGATTCCACCCTTCTACGATCGCGACGCGTATTGGAAGGTAAGAATGAAGTATTTTCTTATGACTAACCTAGTGAATTGGAATTGTGTACGAGTAGGTTTTACTCCTCCGGTGGATAAAAAGGGAGAACCTCTCGAGAAGAAGAAGTGGACGAAGGAACAAATCCACCAATCCACAATCAATGATGAGGTAACGAAAATCCTTGAATTTTCATTACCTAATGATATCTTGTGTAAGATAGGTGGATACAACGATGCCAAGGAGTTGTGGAACAACTTGGCTAAGTTCCATGAGGAGATCTCCAACTCAAGTCATGAAGAGGAGTCAAGTGAGCCAAGTAGCTCATATCATGGAGGTATGGAATTAGATGTTGAGGGCTACTCAACATCTAAGGAAGAAGAGGAGGAGAGTTCTTCATCAAGATTGGTGCAAGAAGAAGCCTCTACCTCCGGAAGGGATGAAGAAGAGAGCGTATATCCATTCTCAACCCTAGGTAACTCAAGCAACTTAATTTCAAATAAATTACATATAATGTTCTTTGAGTGTAGGGAATATGGGCATTACAAGAGTAAATGTCCAAAGAGGATTAGGAAGACTCCACCGACACCAAAAGTCAAGGAAGCCGGAGTCCCGATACGCAAGGGCAAGGAGCACGTGGTGTGCTTCCAATGCAAGCAAAGGGGACATTATAGGAGTCAATGTCCAAGGGGGAGGCAATCTCACAAGGACAAGAGACCAAGCACATCTATGGGGGGAGCTAAGGCAAACCCTAAGGTATCCTTTAAGGCACATTCTTGCAATTCAAATAATACACATACTAGTAGTTTTATTGCAATTGTCAATAATGATAAGCATGATAACCATAGAAACGGATACATGTGCTTAGGTGCCAAACATGTTCGCCTAGATAAGGACAATGCTAGAAATGTCAACCCTAGAGTTAACTCATCTAAGGTTAAGGAAAACCTAGATAGGAATCCCAAAACAACTAGACATATGCCTAGGAATACCTCAAAGAAAAATGGAAGATTAAAGCTTGAGGTATTAAAGAAGGAAAATCAAGTCTTGAGGTCAAGACTTGACACTTTAGAAAAGACTCTTAAGAATTTAGAGAAGTCAACTCTAGGGTCTAAGGGTCAAAAATCAAAGCCCAAGGACACGAGAGGTTTGGGTCACAAACCTAAGTCTCAAGTGGTCAAGCTCGCTTATCATAATGTTTCATTCGATTATGGAACAAAACCTAGGGCTAAGAAGACTATCACCAAGGTCACAAGGGGAGTCACCCCTAGAGTTGATCTTGATGAGTCCCAAATGACCAAGGCTTTAAAGCCTAAGAGGGTCATTAGGAGGGTTGCTAGGGAAGTCATCCCTAGTGAATATTTAGTGAACCCAATGAGCTCAAATAGGTTTTGGGTTCCTAGGAGCGTGATTTCATCACGCTAGATGGTTTAGGGTGTGCCCACCTTATTTGGATAGGTAGTTAACCTACTCATGGCAAAAGGTGGCATTTTAGGAAGCTTCAAGGTGTAATCAGGCCTTGAAAATGAAATTAACAATTATTCCTAAGGTGATTAGGATGTGCCAACCACATTTGAGGAGTTTTCTAAGGTCAATCTAATTGGCACATAGTGATCTAAAAATCTTTAGTATATGATTTTAGGTCTATTACACTTAGGAATATAGAATTTATGGCAAAATGATAAAAATTATCAAAAATGGCAACTAAAGCTAGAATTTAGTATTTTCTATACCTTTATATGTTAGTTGTCATATATTGTTTGCCATATGCCATGTCATGACATCATATTTAGTTTATTGTCATTTGAAATGTCATGATAATGCTTAGGTTAGTTATATGTCATGCCTTATTTAAGTTTCATACTTTATGCCATGACATCATGACATTGGCACATATGTTCACTTATGATATTTTATGCCATGTCATCATCTCTTGCATTTATGATCAATTAAATTGATTTAAGGATAAAAATTCAATTTGATATGGAAATCAAATTGTTGTCTAAAAAAAAAAAATGCATGAGAACTTAGCTTAAGATGACCTAAACCCATATCTCACATCAAGATTGACTTGGATGTGTTTGATACACCTTAGATGTGTGTGAGATATTAGGATTATGAGTTAGGATCAAGGTGCATAGCTCTTGTACCTAGATGAGCCTAATTCTAAATTGAGGATCATAGGGAAAGCTTGTGTACAAGTCATGTACATTTAGCCTTAAGATTGTGATCCTAAATTGAATGGTTTAAAATCATTTCAAAATTGTTTTGAAAAACCTTGATGAAGCTTTTCTAGTGATAACATTCATCATTGAGCAAGTTGATACAAAGATGGATTAACCTTGAACTATTTCAAAGTCTTTCGAACTTTGTATCAAGATTTAAAAATGAAAGTTATTTTCATAGAAAACTATTTTTCCATGATAATATATGTTATGAGGAATGTATCCTCAAAATTTTATAATTTTTGGAATTTTCTGTGATTTTTTAAGGGTTTCTGAATTTCGGGAGAAAAATTAGAAATTCCTATCAGAGCTTTGTGGACCGATCAGAGGGGATGCTGATCGGTCCAGGGAGGTCTGGATCGGTCACTGGACCGATCCAGGGAAGTGAGGATCGGTCTGGTGACCGATCCAGTAAAGGGCTGAGCGTGCCAAAATGCTGATTTTCGACTGATTGTCTGAAATTTCGGCTTTGGAAGTTGGTGTTTTTGATTTCTAAAGGGTTGAAACTCTCCAAGACATTGTTGGTGTAATGGTCAAGGGGGAGTTGACCTGTAGGGGGAGTTTTACCTATTGGTCAAAGGGGAGTTGACTTTTAGGGGGAATTTTTACTCGATTTCTGAGGATGAGTGATATGGGATTATCACTAAGTTGATTATTGTCTTTAGTATCAAGGGGGAAATTAAGAGTTTCAATGAAAGGTATGGGACTTTCATTAGGAAAAAACTCTTAACCTTGATTCACTCTTTTTGATGTGTGTCAAAAAGGGGGAGAAATGTCTAGAGAATGTTCAAGGAAGAACATTAGAGTTTGGGGAGAATGTTCAAGGAAGAACATTGGAAAACCTAAGTTAGGTTATCGGGTTAACCTAACTTGATTATGGTTTTTGTCAAACATCAAAAAGGGGGAGATTGTTGGTGCAACCTTAGGTCAAGGTTGACCTGGTTGACCCGACTCGAGTTGACCTGACTCGAGTTGTATTTTGATGTTTGACGAGAATAGAAAAGTTGTATCTTGATGTTTGACAAGAATACAAACTTGGGAGATTGTGGGTGCAATCTTTGGTCAAGGTTGACCTGGTTGACAAGAGGTGAGTCGACCTGTTTCGGGAAATCCTGGTAAGTGGAGCCAGGTGAAAGTCCTGGTGAGTGAAGCCAGGCAAGGGAAAGTCCTGGTGAGTGAAGCCAGGAAGTTGGAAAGTCCTGGTGAGTGAAGCCAGGCAAGGGAAAACCAGATAGGTCAAGGTTGACCAGATATCTGGTGAAAAGTCCAAGTATGGAGACTTGGCACAAGAAAAGTCCAAGTATGGAGACTTGGCACGGAAAAGTTCGAGTATGAAAACTTGGCATGGGAAGTCGGAGAGGGTTTGGGAGCTCGTTCTCCGAACTGTGGTCAGAGAGGGCTCGGTAGCTCGTTCTCTGGACCGGACAAAGTCGGAGAGGGCTCGGTAGCTCGTTCTCCGGACTAGGTCAGAGAGGGCTCGGTAGCTCGTTCTCTGGACCGGACAAAGTCGGAGAGGGCTCGGTAGCTCGTTCTCCGGACTAGGTCAGAGAGGGCTCGGTAGCTCGTTCTCTGGACCGGATGGAGTCGGAGAGGGCTCGGTAGCTCGTTCTCCGGACTAGGTCAGAGAGGGCTCGGTAGCTCGTTCTCTGGACCGAACAAAGTCGGAGAGGGCTCGGTAGCTCGTTCTCCGGACTAGGTCAGAGAGGGCTCGGTAGCTCGTTCTCAGGACCAGGTAGGGTTTGGGTCGGCGCTCTAAACCGAATCGATGCCAGTGACCGATCCTGTTGGTTGGTCGATCGGTCCGGTGATCGATCGGAACAAACAAGTTGTTTGTGAATTACTTGATCGGTCCGGTGACCGATCGGGCATCAGATGTGAAGAAGATCGGAGAAGAAAGAGGGAGATCGGTCCGTGGACCAATCCACTTGAGTCTGATCGGTCCACAGACCGATCGGGCCAACTCTGAGCGGTCTGATCGGTCTAGGATCGATCGAGGAGTCTGATCGGTCCCCAAGACGATCGAGAAGGTGCGGACCGATCAGGTGGAGCTGATCGGTCCTCTTTAGTCTGCTGACTAGATTTCTGTGTCTTCCGCCTCTTCGCAGTTCGCGAGTTCGAGGATATAAAGGGTCGAGTGCCTCTGATGATGCCTTGCCTCTTTCTTTTCGATCTTCGCAATCGAGATCTTTGAGCTCTCATTTTCCTGAAGCTTCGTGGAAGCTTCCTTCGGCTGGTTCCTGCTGTTGTAGGTGTTTCGTGAAGTTGCTGCTTCATCCAGTCGACGAGAAGGCAAGCTGTGTTTTTACATTCTTACTGCTTTTGTATTGTGCTGTATCTTTGTACTCCTATCTTGTTGTTGCATGAAGTTTGTGGCGAGGTTTCTCCACCCAAAAGGAGTTTTCATTAGCCGGTTTTCCGGGGTCTCATCCACCGACGGATTGATAGAATTCGTCCACCTTACGGAAACGCCGAGGAGTAGGAGTATCATCTCCGAATCTCGTTATATCATCGCGTTTGAGGTTTGATCTTCTCCATTTTCGTTTCTACTTTTTATTTCCGTTGCGCTAACTCAAATTGTAGGAAGAAACGAGAATTTGGGGTCGGCTATTCAACCCCCCCCCCCCCCCCCCTCTAGCCGCTATCCGAAGGTCCTAACAATTACAAATCTCAATGCCCAGAAAGAAGATCTTATGATCCAAGGGGGAGCAATTAAGGTAAATAAATTTAATTTACATGAAAATTTGTATGCTTTAGATTATTTTTTTTTGTTTAAATTGTATTATGAATTTAAAAAAGCATGAAAATTCTACATTACCTAACAAAAATAATTTAATTAATAAAAATTCAATTAATTCAAATATAACTAAAATTTTTTAAATCAACCTAAACCGTAATCAAGACCTAGATCTAGTTAATCAAAATTTATTTATTCAAGATAATTTGAATTTAAATCAAAATAATAATTGCCTAAAATTAATTAACAATAAACAAAATTTAACTAAAAACTTAGAAAACAACAAATAAGAAACTAAACTATAATTTAAATATAAAATAAAATTTTAGAAAACTAGAAAAATAAAATAATATTTTGAAAAATAAAATAATATTTTGAAAAATAAAATTGATAAATTAGAAAATATTATTAATAATTTTATCAACTCGCAAAATCTAGATTTAAATTCTAAATCAAAACCAAATCTAAAACAAAACTTCCACAAACCTAATTATAATCATACCCTTTAATTATGAAACAAATCAATAATAATAATAATAATAATCATAATCATAATAATAATAATAATAATAATAATAAAACAACTACAATAATAATAATAATAATAATAATAATAATAATAATAATAATAATAATAATAATAAACATAAAATAATAATAATATGAATTCTTTGAATTAATTGACTTGTCATGATCATGCATATTTATCTGTTATATACCATGTCATGCATCTTCTCTTTATGATGTTAGTTTAGAATGGTTAGTTATAAAAGGTTTACCAAACCCTAATAACATAACATCGGAATGGATTGGGATGATAGTACGTCAAGGAAACTTTATCGAAGGCATGTTTGGGCTGAATCCTGTGTATTCTACCTGGTGCACTAGACTTAGTGGATCTGACCGAAGCTACCCCATTCAAACATGGGCTAGTTAGATCAAAACTTAGTATTCAGTTTTTTGGGATGAACTATTTTGGAAAGTATTCAGCAATTGGTCTACCGTTGATACACAAGAATGTCATATGCCTCGCCACTGAATTGAAAACTTATCCTTAGGAAGCTTGCTTGATTAACCCAAATTTAAGTTTGAATCTAACATGAGTTCAACAATATTTTTCAAAATTCTTATTCAATCAAATTCAATTAAAAATGTTTTAAACTTAATTAAACTTAATCTAAATTATTTTAAAACTTAATTAAAAAAATTATTTTAAAACTTAATAAAAAATGTAAACTTAATTAAAATTATTTTAAAACTTAATTAAAGAAAAAAATATTTTATAACTTAATTAAAAAATTATTTTAAAACTTAATTAAAATTATTTTAAAATTTTAAATCAAATTTAATTAAAATATTAAACTTAATTATGAAAACCTAATTAAATTTAAATGTAAAAAACATAACTAAAAATCTAAAATTAATTACAACTTTAAATTAATTCAAACTTCATTAAAACTCAAATTAATTTAATAAAACTAAACTTAATTTAAACTAAAGTTAAAATAAACTTAATTTAAATTAAACTTAAACTTAAATTAACTCAAGTGTAGTTTAAAAGCAAACTAAATCAACTTTAAATTAAAACTAAATTAATTGATTGATTAACCCTAATCATTAACTAATTTACTCTAATAGACATAATTAATCTTTAATGACTTTAATCAGTAAATAAAATACTTTAACCTTAATCAATATTAAATCAATAATTAATAAGTTTAACTTAATTAAATTAATCATTAACTTTACAATTTATCGTAATACACTTAATTAATTCTTAAAGAATTTCAATTTGAAATCTTAACTTTAATCAACAAATTAAGTACTTTAACATTAAATAAATTTAAATAAAATTAATTCTTAAATCTTTACTAATTAATTCTTAAGAAGCTAATTAAATTAATCCTTAATTAATAATAATTAACGATCAATTACACCATAACTATTAATTATGAAACTTTAATCAACAATTAAAATAATAATCAACCTTAATTAAAATAAGCAATAATTAATCCAACAATTATAAATTAAATTTTTATTTTTAATTACCTAAAAATAAATTAAAATATAAAATAATCATACTAAATAGAACCCAAAATACTAATTAATAAATCTTTTGAAACTAACTTTGAATTATTCGAAATTAAGTTTAACTCAATCATTAATCTAAAAATCAACCTATATAAATTTACCATCATGATTAAAATTACATTAACTCAATTAATAATCATTAATTAAAAAATAACTTAATTAACTTTAAATTAATCCTTGATTAATTATTTAATTAATCTTAAACTAATAAATTAATAAAACATTATTAATTCAATTAATTCATATTATAATAATAATGCTACCATTAATATCAATTTAAGTAATCTTAATAATTTTACCCAAATTTAACTTAAAATAATCAAAGTTAAATTAAAATTCAAACCAAATTTTTAAAGTCATCTCACACAATTATAGGATTACCATATTTGAAAATTTAGAATGGGTAAGATGCTAAGAAAATTAAAATTTAAAATATTTTTTTTGAAAACCTATAAATATATTTTCTTAAAAATATTTTTAAAACCTTGATTGATGATTGATTGGATGTATTAACTATATAAATTATTGTTGTTCCTCACCTATGTCTTTAGATCTTTAAGTCAATCATGACCCTTAGACACATATAGGAATGTCTTCCTTGTAAGTAAGAAGGATATTTAAAAACAGTGTCTGGTTAAGAGGGAGAGACTATACTGAAAGACATATTTTTAAATTTGAAATATTTTTGAAAATATATCTTCAAAAAGAGTTTGAAAAGTTTGGAGTTTAAGCATTCTCTTTTAAAAATACTCTCTTTAAAATCATCATGTATTGAAAAATATTCTGAAAAAATTCCTTGAAAAGGATGGATGATAAAAATTCTGTACAAATCTTTTTAAAATTTATCTTTGAGAACTCTTAATACTTATCAAATATTTTTGAAATTAACTTTTATAAGACAACTTGAAAATTTTTTAAGGCATTAATTTTGGTTTTGCAAAAATACTTCAAGCCTTGAAATATGTTTTTGAGAAATATTCTTTAAAAATTTTAATTTGTTCTTTGAAAATTACATGAAAATATTTTTAAAATCAATGTGGAAATATTTTTTGAATATTGGTTTCAAATATTTAAAAATGATATTGCAAAATTTTCGAACCAATGCTTTTTCAAAATATACTCATTTTGAAAACACTAAATTGTCACGCCTCAGAAGAGTACCTGCCAGAAGAAATTTCGACAGCATCTCCCCTGTACGGGTGACAATCTGAGACATATCTACAATGCCCTCAGGGCCACATATACCTCGGCCAACACGACCGGAATAATAACAATAAAATAACTAAACAACCACGCAATTATATATGTAGCAGCCCACTCGGCTGTACTAAAACTAAAACACAGTGGAAAAAGATAGAAAATCAAATACAAACCAAAATACACGACTGCTAGTCGGCTAGGCTTACACAACCATCAAACAACACAAAACACTCCATAACAACACTCCAGCGCCAAAACCAGAATATACAGTGCTAAGTACTCTTAATACACAAAACAAATAAAAACATAAATGAAACCAGTAATTCAGATGTGACGTGGGAACCGGAAGACAGGATGCTCCAAGCGACTCCGTAAATAACCTGGTACCTGAAAATAGTGTCCACGGGGGGTGTGAGTTCAACAACTCCGCAGATACCTGGTTGACATGTATAGTAAACTATAACAAATAGTAATAACTATGGAGTACAGTCTCCTAGACAAAAGTTGGAAATGCACAATAGAAAAGGATGAAGAGAACTGTACTCACCAGGGCCTCCAATCAGAATAATCAGGTCGTCAGACCGAGAGTATCATAAATCCTGTATGCATGTTAAACATATGCATCCATCCAAATGCAGCATATAAGTGCAACAAACACAATCAGTAAATGCATAAATGCGTATGATGCCAATGATGAGTCCTGGTCACCCCTGATGCTAGTCAGCCATCTCACACACGATTGTGAGACCGAGTGGGTAGGGTTGTGACAACCGTGCACTCTGATATCACTACTCCTGATGAGTGACCGAGTGGATGGGATGCTGTCAGAGTACACCTATCCTCCTACCCGAAATCATAAATGGGGGAGCTCAATGCTCTCATCTCCCGGTACACAATGACGGGGAGAGATCCCGGCGTGCTACCACGCTGCAGTACACTACACATAAGAATCCCAACGGAGCACCACCGAGCAAACTGACGTGCTACCACGCTGCGTCACGCTACCCATGAGCGGACCAGCGGAGCACCGACAGAGATGAAACTGGCGATGTGCTCAACAATAATGGAGCAGACTATCGCGCAACATGCAATCATTCGAATGATGCATGACACTAAGCATGACAGAATCCTGAACATCATAGCAATGTCCATATATATATATAATGTGTACCATAGGACAATAAACCAAATCAAAGATACACAGACCAGGTAAGGTATAAAAACCTAGATCCTGAATATAATAAACACATGGTTGTGTCACTACCCCTCTAAGCATGTATAATCAGGTAGGTACTAATATGAAGTGCATAATAGGTAAACAAAACAAGCATGTAATAGGTATCGGGTAGTGACCAACCGAAGCAAAGACGAACATAATCATTACTAAAGGTTATAACCTACTAAACATATCAACATGACATTATCAAAGATAAGTCAAGGTACCCGCCTCAAATAGCAGGTCCAATCCAGTCAAATCCAAAGTCAAGATACTCGTCCCACGTCAAAGTCCTGCAACCACATTGTTGGGTTCTTCGGGCCGCGAAAACCGCTTTTTCGCGTCGCGGAAACCCCGAGTCACCCAAAGCCGTAGATCCGTGCAAAGATTCGTAAACAAAACTTTTTGAAAAACCTTTTCTTGTACGAGTTTGTAAAACCTTTAGATCTACACTAGATAAGGGTTATACCTTCGAAGCGTGCCTTTCGCTTATCCAGCTCGTCCAAGGAGCTGCCGGATCTCTAGACCGTCAAGCGCCGGTCCTCTAGAAGTTTCCACACGGACACGTAGGTGGAGAAAAACCTCACACGAAGGTGTGCTAGCACCTTGGTGAGATTCGGCCAAGCAAGGAGGAGAGGGAGAGGGAGAGCTTGAGAGGAAGAAGGAGGAAGAATCACCACACTTGAATGAAAATGAATTCACACCCATTCACAAAGTGGCCGGCCACTTTCTCCACAAGAATAACTCCCCATTAAATGCAATTAATGTGGAGTTAATAAGAAAATGGCTTTGTAACTTCCATGAGGTGGCACACCATGATGATGTGGAACATCATCATTGGTCCACCTAATGCCAACTCACCAATGAGGTGACAAAAGGTCAAGTCAAAATTGACCTTTGGTCTTCCTTCTCTAGTCAAGTCCAACTTGACCCAATCTCTACCATGGTTGATCTAATCCAACCATTTGATTCGAGCTAACTTAATATAATAAATCTAATTCATTAAATTAAATTGATTTAATAAGTCATAATCTAAATTAGACTCATTAAATACATGAATCAACTTGAGTCGAACTCAAGTTAGCCCAATTAGGATTACTCTTAATCCAATTTGATTCATCAAATGAATCTAATCCTCTTGGTTCATCATATGAATCTAATCTCCATCTAATTGTCCTAAGTGTGTGACCCTATAGGTTCTTGTAATGTTGGCAATGCCCTAAACCCATTTAGGAGCATAAGTAATAAGCGGTATCTAGCAACACATCATTACTACCCAAGTTACAAGAATGTCGAGATCCGACATCACCTTGTGACTATTAATTGTGACTCCTCACAATATGTGACATTGTCCTTCTATCCTAGACATCTAGATTGATCAATGTGAGGCATAGACCGTGTCATCCTCTAATCAATCTAAATCTTGAACTCCAAGTAGACTCACTCGATCAAATGAGCTCAACATCTAATGTTGACTCATTTGTGCATGGCCATGCACTTAGTGGTCTCACTCTATCAAGAATAGCGATGTCGCTCCCATCATATGGGAGGGATAGATCCCATCTACATCACTCACATCCCTCTGCATAATTCGTTACATACCCAGTAATCGCCTTTATAGTCCACCTAGTTACGGGTGACGTTTGACGAAACTAAAGTACATAACTCCTTATGTAGCGATCCATGGTGACTTCAGGTCTAAGGACTAATAGTCATACTAATAGCCACATGAGAAAGTATATGACACTCATATAACGATCCATGATACTTTCTCATGGCGGGTCATTCAGTATACATTCTCCAATGTATACCTATGTGTCAGCTTGATATCTCTATATCCATGACTTGTGAGATCAAGTCATCGAACTGACCTACATGCTAGTCTTATTGCATTAACATTGTCCCTGAATGTTAATACTCGACTAGGAATGATTTAGAGTAGTGTTCCCTATATCATCTCACTATCGATTCAACTAATCGATTGATATAGGTATGAACCCTCTACTCAAGGACGCTATTATACTTAGTCTATTTGGCACTAATACAAATAAGTATAATAACCAAACAAATGCCTTTATTAATATACAAGAATATGATATACATGAGTCCATACAATCATCAAATGATTGACTCTAGGGCTCTAACTAACAATCTCCCACTAGCGCTAGTGCCAATCAGTATAGGCTCTAAGGCCTAATGACCTAGTGTGACCATCATGCTTCCTCTGTGCCAAAGCCTTGGTCAAGGAATCTGCGATGTTAGCCTCTGTAGGTACTCTGCAAATCTTCACATCTCTTCTATCGATAATCTCTCGAATGAGATGGGCGCCGTAGTATGTGCTTGGTCCACTGGTGTGAGCGTTCCTTCGCCGTGCTATAGCTCCATTGTTGTCACAATAGAGCTCAACTGGTCGGCGATGCTAGGAACCACCCCAAGTTGATGATGAACTTGCGGATCCAAAGCGCCTCCTTTGCTGCCTCCGATGCAGCAATATACTAGTCGCCATCGATGCTTCGAACTCTTCCAGCTGACAGCACCACCATTAATGCAAAATACGAATCCTTGCGATCGGTAATCATCCCGATCGGTCTGAGCTGGCATCACCGTAACCCTTTACGGTTAGCTCATCATTGCCTCCATATATCAAGAAATATTCTTTAGTCCTTCGTAAGTACTTAAGAATATTCTTGACCGCTATCGATGACTTTCACCGGATCGACTGGTATCTGCTCAAAGCATACGAGACATCAGGTCGAGTACATACATGGCGTACATGATCGATCCTATGGCTGAGGCATAAGGGATCTGATCCATGCGGTCTCTCTCCTCTCTAGAAGAGGGACCTTGAGTCTTCGAAAGACTCACGCCATGTGACATCGGCAGAAATCCCTTCTTGGAGTTCTGCATGGCAAACCGAAGGAGTACCTTGTCAATATATGTACTCTGACATAGGCCAAGCAATCTCTTAGATGTATCTCTATAGATCTGTATCCCTAGAATGCGGGATGCCTCACCTAAGTCCTTCATTGAGAAGCAACTCCCTAGCCAGGTCTTGACAGACTGAAGCATAGGGATGTCCTTCCCAATGAGTAGTATGTCATCCACATATAATATGAGGAAGACAACTATGTCCCCTACAACCTTCTTGTAGACACAAGGCTCATCTTCGTTCTTGATGAAACCAAACTGTTTGATCGCATCATCAAATCAAAGATTAAATGGACCTATGCAGCTTGCATACTCTGCTAGTATGCTGTGGATCTACAAAACCCTCAGGTTGTGTCATGTACACATCCTCGAGTAGGTTTCCATTCAGAAACGCGGTTTTGACATCCATCTGCCATATCTCATAGTCATGGTAGGCTGCAATAGCAAGCATGATCCGAATGGACTTAAACATCGCCACTGGAGAAAAGGTTTCATCATAGTCAATACCATGAATCTGCTTGAAACCTTTAGCTACCAAGCGACCCTTATAGATAAGTCCATCCATGTCAGTCTTTCTCTTAAAGACCCACTTGCACCCAATGTGTTTTACCCCTTCAGGTGGATCAACCAAAGTCCATACTTGGTTGGTGTACATGGATTCTATCTCGGATCTCATGGCTTCTAGCCATTTCTAAGAATCTGGTCTCATCACAGCTTCTTGATAGGTGGTAGGCTCATCCTCTATAAGCACAATGTCATCATGGTCAGACAAGAGAAATGAGTATCTCTCAGGCTGACGACGTACCCTATCAGACCTGCGAAGAGGTATGTCTACATGAATCGGTTGTTGTTCCTCAACTCCTTGTAGAACAACATCATCCACAACACTTTGTGGTTCCAGTTCAATTTCCATCATGGCATTAGTGCTATTGTTCGCATCTTGAACTTCTTCAAGATCGAACGCGCTCCCACTAGTCTTTCTAGAAACAAAGTCCCTTTCTAGAAAGACCCCAGTCTTTGCCACAACTACCTTGTGCTGACTGGGAATGTAGAAGTAATATCCCTTAGTCTCCTTGGGATATCCGATGAAATAGCACTTGTCGGATTTGGGTCCTAATTTGTCTGAGACTTGACGTCGTACGTAAGCCTCACAACCCCAAATCCTCATGAAAGACACCTGGGCATCTCTCCCAGTCCATATCCTATATGGTGTCTTTATCACGGCCTTTGATGGAACTCGGTTGAGTATGAAAGCTGCCGTGTCTAGAGCATATCCCCATAGATATGTTGGAAGATCTGTGTGACTCATCATAGATCGTACCATATCTAATAAGGTACGATTCCTCCTTTCGGATACACCATTACACTGTGGTGTTCCAGGAGGGGTGAGTTGAGATAAAATCCCACACTCAGCTAAGTAGTCACGAAACTCATGGCTTATGTATTCACCACCTCGATCTGATCGAAGTACCTTAATACTCTTGCCAAGCTGGTTCTGTACTTCATTCTTGAATTCTTTGAACTTTTCAAAGGATTCAGACTTATGTGTCATCAAGTACACATAACCGTATCTACTGAAATCATCAGTAAATGTGATGAAGTTCCTATAACCGCCTCTAGCAGCAACATTGAAAGGGCCACATACATCACTATGTATGAGTCCTAACAAATCAGTTGCTCTCTCGCTATGCCCACTAAAGGGCGTCTTGGTCATCTTGCCTCGTAGGCATGACTCGCATATCTCATATGATTCAAAATCAAATGAGTCCAGCAAACCATCCTTATGGAGCTGGGATAAGCGCTTGTCGTTTATATGACCTAAGCGACAGTGCCTGAGGTATGTTTGGTTCATGTCATTTGACTTGAACCTCTTGGTATTAAAGTTATAGATAGGGCTCTCAAGGTCTAGAATATAGAGTCCGTTTATTAGTGGTGCACTACAATAGAACATATCTTTCAAATAAACAGAACAACATTTGTCTTTTATTATAAAAGAGTATCCTTTCTTGTCTAAACAAGAAACTGAAACTATGTTCTTAGTAAGAGCAGGCACACAACAACAATCATCTAAATCTTGTACAAGCCCCGAGATAGTGATAAGTTCCTACAAGAATAGAAGACACTGCTCCATTGCCTACACGTAGGTCCACCTCGCCCTTTGCCAATGCTCGCTATTTCTCCCAACAAGTACAAATGTGAGAAGCACATCTAGTATCTAATACCCATGATGTAGAAATAGATAGATTGACTTCTATAACATATATACCGAAGTAGAAGTCTCACTTCGCTTCTTCTTAAGATCCTCCAAGTATACCTTGCCTCTTCCCGGTCTGACCGCAGTGGAAGCAGGTATCATCCTTGGCGACCCCTCCTTTAGGCTTCATTGCCTTGCCTTTGCCCTTGGTTTGGGACTTTCCCTTACCTTTGGGCTTGCCCTTGCCCTTGTGCTTCGGACTATCGAATGGGCTTAACCTTCTTAAGGTTAATCTCAGCAGTTCGTAACATACTAAGTAACTCGGGCAGTGGCTTCTCGTTCATGTTATAGTTGAGAACGAATTGACTATAGCTATCTAGCAAGGACTGCAAGATCAAGTCGGCCAGCTCTTGGCCAAGTGGGAACCCCAGTCTTTGTAGGTTCTCTATGTACCCAATCATCTTGAGTACATAAGGACCTACAGGAGCCCCGTCTGACATCTTGCACTGAAATCTCTCATGCCTCGCTTGTCCCTGATATAGTTGGCGAAGATGCTCAACCATATCAAAAGCGCCTATCAACTCATGTTGCTTCAGCTCCGAGTTCATGGTCGCGAGCATTAGGCAGGACACATCTAATCGTCATCTTGATGCTTCTTGTAAGCATCTTTGTCGCCTCCGGGGCATTGGCGGGAGGAGCCTCCGGAATGGGCCGCTCCACGTACAGTTTACGCTCCCGGGTGAGAACTATTCTCAAGTTCTTATCCATGAAATTCGCTCCGTTGAGCTTGTCCTTCTCAAGGACATATCGCAGGGAGAAGGAATTCGTGTTCGACGTCATGGTTATCTACAACAGAAAATTTGCAGAAATAAATATCATATTATTTAAAAATCATTTAATTAGGCCTTTTAATTAAATGATGCTCCCACTGAATTCTATAATTCTTGTGGGATAAGATCCACATCATACTAACCCTTGAGTTAGCTTTGGCTAATACGCCCAAGGCTTAGTATGATCGGTAGGTAACGATTACCAATTACATCTCTATGCAACTCTTGTTTATAGAATCAATATCCGCATTTATATTAAAACTCGAGTTAGCTTTGGCTAATACGCCCGAGAGTTAATATAGATGTGATATTGACCTATCTTTCCAACTATTGGAAGAATGCCTATAGTTGACTCGATCCAACCGAGTAACTATGAATACTCAATCTAATTGAGTTTGTATTCACCCATGCGTTGATAGACGGGACCAAGATTGTCCCTCCGTATCCTACCAAGATAATATGTATTGCTCTGCTTTGGCAGATTCAACAATACATGTGATCGAGGTAGTGATAGGTATCACGGCACGGTTAGGCATTAGAGTTGAGTCGATTGAGATCTAATCTAATCGAAATGGATACATCTTGTGCATGACTTAGATCTAATCTAATCGCAAGGGTGCATCATGTGCACGACTTAGATCTAATCTAATCGTAAGGCACTAATTAATTAACTACTTATTAAATATGCATCACATACACAAGCAATTAATTAATCTATTTGTGATTTAGTCATGGCCCTACTACGATCTTCTCAAGCCAATGAGAAGATCGATTGGTCAACCTAGGGTCAACAGCTTCTTCAAGCTCCTCCCTTTGACCACCTTGTGTTGCTCGTGCCCGCTTCGGAACTCTGTCTCGTGTGGACCCTCCACCGCTCCAATTTGTACATTACAATTTGAAACTCGAGTTACATTCGAGTCTAAATCTAATTTACAACAAGAAAATAAGAGAAGGCACGATGCGCAGGTCGCGAATATAATACAACACTCGCAAACACATAACGGCACGCAGGCCGTATTATGAATTACAACACAACCAATCATATTGGGTATTTTGGGCCATGACTATCACAAATTTATATATAATTCAAAATTATATATTTTTTCATAATTTTCTATAATTTTAAAATAATTTTTACAATTTTTATGAATAAAATTTCCCGGCGGTCCCGTTTAGCGGTTTCGGGCGCAATCGCGGAACGGATCCCCTTGCGGGGCCCAGGGGCAGCGCCCCTACCCGCGATCTAACCATCGCGAGGATTCCTTTGCGATCCAACATCACCTAAACCCGCTGTCCCAAAACGATTTGGGTCGAGACATTGCCGTTTCGGAAAAATCTTCCCGGCGGGTTCGTTTTTAGCGATTTCGGGTGCAATCGCGAAACAAATTCCCTTGCGGGATTAGGGGCTATGCCTCTACCCACAATCTAACCATCGTGAGTTGCTCCTTTGCGATCTAATGGCACCCGACCCCGCTGTCCCAAACGGATTTGGGGCAAAACGAAGTCGTTTAAAAGAAAACTTTCCAGAGTCGGCTTCACAAGTCTTGAGACACTTATGCTTCGCTTCTACGGAAAAATTACTCATAAAACTCTAAAACTCAATTTTTACAAAAATTACAGAAGGTTTATTTTTCATAAAATACAAACGAACTCGTACAAGTCTTTGCACGTGGCTCGATACCACTGTTGGGTTCTTCGACCGCTTTTTCGCGTCGCGGAAACCCCGAGTCACCCAAAGCCGTAGATCCGTGCAAAGATTCGTAAACAAAACTTTTCGAAAAACCTTTTCTTGTATGAGTTTGTAAAACCTTTAGATCTACACTAGATAAGGGTTATACCTTCGAAGCGTGCCTTTCGCTTATCCCGCTCGTCCAAGGAGTTGCCGGATCTCTAGACCGTCAAGCGTCGGTCCTCTAGAAGTATCCACACGGACACGTAGGTGGAGAAAAACCTCACACGAAGGTGTGCTAGCACCTTGGTGAGATTCGGCCAAGCAAGGAGGAGAGGGAGAGGGAGAGCTTGAGAGGAAGAAGGAGGAAGAATCACCACACTTGAATGAAAATGAATTCACACCCATTCACAAAGTGGCCGACCACTTTCTCCACAAGAATAACTCCCCATTAAATGCAATTAATGTGGAGTTAATAAGAAAATGGCTTTGTAACTTCCATGAGGTGGCACACCATGATGATGTGGAACATCATCATTGGTCCACCTAATGCCAACTCACCAATGAGGTGGCAAAAGGTCAAGTCAAAATTGACCTTTGGTCTTCCTTCTCTAGTCAAGTCCAACTTGACCCAATCTCTACCATGGTTGATCTAATCCAACCATTTGATTCGAGCCAACTTAATATAATAAATTTAATTCATTAAATTAAATTGATTTAATAAGTCATAATCTAAATTAGACTCATTAAATACATGAATCAACTTGAGTCGAACTCAAGTTAGCCCAATTAGGATTACTCTTAATCCAATTTGATTCATCAAATGAATCTAATCCTCTTGGTTCATCATATGAACCTAATCTCTATCTAATTGTCCTAAGTGTGTGACCCTATAGGTTCTTGTAACGTTGGCAATGCCCTAAACCCATTTAGGAGCATAAGTAATGAGCGGTATCTAGCAACACATCATTACTACCCAAGTTACAAGAATGTCGAGATCCGACATCACCTTGTGACTACTAATTGTGACTCCTCACAATATGTGACATTGTCCTTCTATCCTAGACATCTAGATTGATCAATGTGAGGCATAGACCGTGTCATCCTCTAATCAATCTAAATCTTGAACTCCAAGTAGACTCACTCGATCAAATGAGCTCAACATCTAATGTTGACTCATTTGGGCATGACCATGCACTTAGTGGTCTCACTCTATCAAGAATACCGATGTCGCTCCCGTCATATGGGAGGGATAGATCCCATCTACATCACTCACATCCCTCTACATAATTCGTTATATACCCAGTAATCGCCTTTATAGTCCACCCAGTTACGGGTGACGTTTGACGAAACTAAAGTACATAACTCCTTATGTAGGGATCCATGGTGACTTCAGGTCTAAGGACTAATAGTCATACTAATAGCCACATGAGAAAGTATATGACATTCATATAACGATCCATGATACTTTCTCATGGCGGGTCATTCAGTATACATTCTCCAATGTATACCCATGTGTCAGCTTGATATCTCTATATCCATGACTTGTGAGATCAAGTCATCGAACTGACATACATGCTAGTCTTATTGCATTAACATTGTCCCTGAATGTTAATACTCGACTAGGAATGATTTAGAGTAGTGTTCCCTATATCATCTCACTATTGATTCAGCTAATCGATTGATATAGGTATGAACCCTCTACTCAAGGACGCTATTATACTTAGTCTATTTGGCACTAATACAAATAAGTATAATAACCAAACAAATGCCTTTATTAATATACAAGAATATGATATACATGAGTCCATACAATCATTAAATGATTGGCTCTAGGGCTCTAACTAACACACATAACACATGGTACAACTAGGTCAAATATGAACTAGTGAGCTAAATCTATCATGAACCAAATAGCTAACTTAACCCTAATCTGATTAGGGATATATTCTCGTTAGTTCAATTAAATTTAACTCAATCCATGAACCCTTAACATCCTACAAACTCACCAAATTTGTTGTAGCTAATAGTGGCTACACCGGTCGGAGCAAAGGTGACAACTACTGGTCGAGCTCAACATAATTGATGGGCACTAGCACACAGGGAAATCGCGACAGCTCTCATGACGGCTACGGTGTCGCCAATCTGACCTCACGAAAACAACCATGGCACCAAAGGATCAAAACCGTGGCACCTCCCTGATGAAATCATTGCTGCTTTGGTTCGGATCCGGAAGCAAGAGGAAATCTAGGGCACAACAACAAGCTTGGCTGCTTGTTGCGAGAAGTGGCTCGACACTGTGGTTCGCGGTAAATCGGGATAGGAGATGGTCTCCAGCGATGGTCGGCACTACTCCATGTGTCACGCCCCAAAAGAGTCTCTGCCAGACAAAAATCCGGCAACATCTCCCCTGTACGGGTGACAATATGAAGCATCACTACAAACAAAATATACATCAGCCACATGCGGCTGGAATATTTATATACACAACCACGCAGTTATAATAACAGCCCACACGGCTGGAATGAAACAATCACAACCACGCAGTTATATATAAAACAGCCCACACGGCTGTACTAAAAACCAACACAGCGGAAAAGCGAAAACGGAAAGCTCAATACAACACAATCAACACACTGCTAGCCGGCTAGGCTTTATACAACAATCACAACAACGAATACAACAACCCACCAAATACAACAAATACAAATAAAACATATACAAAACTAAAAACGACCTTCGGATGTGACGTAGGACCCGGCAGACAGGATACTCCGAGCGACACCAACCATCTATAGGCTACCTGAAAACATAAATGTATACATGCGGTGGTGAGTATAGGTAACTCAGCGGGTAATAGCAAAGACAGTGCACGCTCTACAAATAAAACATGGAGATCAAAAGTATACAGTCTCAGTAGAGAATAAGAACACGATCATACTATCATAATCAATGCATCTGAACATACCTGACATAATAACCTAACATAAACTGTACAAACCACAACTAACATAATGACAGATACATACCCAATCTGGAATCGACACATGGTACAATGATCAGTAGACTCACCGGATCTGCAACAGATATACCCGTGACACCTGTGCAATATAAATACGACTGCATATACATGTAAAATAAATGACATGTATGCAGCATGGCAACCAAATGCAACAACCATATCTCAATCAAGTGCAACAACGACAATCACATGCAACTAGTATCTACTAGGCATGTATGCAAATGCAGATGCACCGCGCATCAAATGCAAGAATAATAACTGCGTATGCATGCTCCATGGTCACCGCCACCTCTCCAAACACCACGACCCCTGTATGGCCGAGAGGCTTGGGTCTGTGACGACTGTACTACCCTCCAGCCCACTATATAGTGGTCGAGGTGGACAGTCCACTAGTAACTATCTAGCTACATAGTATCAGGGTCCCTGACTGCTCACAACGCCGGATCTCACTAAACCTCGTGACCGGGTGGCACGATAGGACTAGCAGCAACTGCTCCAACTACCACTACCCATGAGTGGCCGAGTGTGCGGTGCTAAACCAAACCAACTGATGACTCTCTCAACCACAAGGGAGACAACGGTCATCAGATGTAATGAATGATGAACATGATATATATATATATAATCATCATCCATGCAACAACCTCAAACCTCAAAAATACCTCCAACAAGAGTGTAATCGTCATGATACCTCCACGTATCCCATCAAACATATGTAGACACTACACATGTATAATCAACCAAAATCATCTAATAATCCCACCAGACACACGGACACAAAAACATAAGTACAATCAACATGTATCCTCCAATAAAAACACAACAGACATGTGTATATACTCCAAACATACAATCAACACCACTCCTCCAAAAGTACATGACAAATACGTGTGTACATACAACATGCAAATGCACGGTCAACAAGATGACTCCTATAACACATCCCCACCTATGTACAGTCAACATCATATACCCAATCAGCATGGTAATACCAACAACCCGACAATTCCTACAAGACATACTCTACACGTGAAATCACAACAGAGTAGATATCAAGAGTAGAGACTGTATATGAATTAAATAGATCATCACAAGGGTCAAGCATAAGTATCATGCAGGAAAAACAGCAATCGATAATGATATAAGATAAAGCAGCCTAATTCATCGAATAATAACCATGCACTAAGTACAAGAAAATCTACATAGAGCCAAGGAAGAAATACCCGCCTTAAATCTGTTGATCGTGATCCGAAAATCCCGCGTCGAGACGCTCGTCCCGAATCCAAGTCCTGCAGCAATCAATATGTTTATATTTTATTTAGCTAAATTCATATTGAATTAAATAGCTAAATAAAATCTCTAACCCAGTAGATCACTCTAATCAAATCTGATCCCTGACTAGTCCTCCAAATCAACACATCCTTTAATCCAATAATAAATTTATCTCTTAGTTACCAATCCGCCACAATGATATTAAACCATAATAACCTATCATGAAATCAAATCTCCATCATAAGTCTACAACAATCTAACATCATCATCGACTACTAACCAAATCATCACACCCGATAAGTCAATCCATCAATCAATCCAATGATCCTAAGAATGATCACATAACAATCCACAACAACCAATCACCATATCCACAAATTCCAACCCAATACAAACCCTAATCAATCCATAGTTTCCAATCCAAAATCCCTAATCTAATATCAATATGAGATACAACAATACCTACCAATAAACCTAAGCAAGAACAAACCCTACCATCCTTTAGAAACCTAATTTAGCAACACACTAATTAAACCAATAGAAATACCCTACTGGAAGAACATCTCTTACCTTAATATATGGCAGCCAATCCAAACTCACAACTCCACAAGAACCCCTGCCAACAACCACCAAGAACCCTACACGAGTTTCTTCCAAGATCAATTCCAAACCTAGCTATAGAGAAATTGATTTGTTAAAACTCTAATGGGCAGAGACATTACTCACCTCAATCAATCCCCAAATCTTCATCCATACCCTACACAGCCGCAAGAATTGAGGGAGATGAAGATCTGCTCAAAGAAGATCCATCACTAGTTGATCCGAAGCTTTCCCCTAGCCAAAAACAGAAGGATATCTAAATTGGAATCCATAGGACTGAAATCTTGAATCCACAAGATTTTTCCTTCGACACTTACCACAATCGTCGCCTACAGACGGCGTCACGCGATCCATCTCCACTGGTGATGATCCACAACCCCCTCTAGTGAATAGATCCCAGAGAAGAACTGAGAAGGGCGCAATCCACCAAGACAAATGTGAATCCACTCCCCGGCTGCTGTGCCCTAGCTTCGCCGGATCACCTCGATCGCCCACAAGAAAGGAAGAGGAGGAAGACCCGACACCTCGAGAAGGACAGGGAGGAGGAAGGTTCTGTGGTCATGTGGCTCCGATCCGATCGGGCGAAGTCCGTTGGGCAGCGCGGCACCTGCCGACGTCGGTGATGTCGGACAGAGGCGACACCGAGGGAGAGGAAGGGAGGAGAGGTCGTCGGTGGCTTGGTATCCAAGAGGGTCTACTGGTGGTGAGACACACTGGAGGAGGGAATCGTCGCCGGCGGTGAGCTCACGACGATCGGTCGTCAGCGCCGCGTGTGCGTGAGAAGGGTCGGGGTCGAGTAAGGAGATCGGGAGGAGAAAGGAATTAAGAATCGGAGGAAATAAAAAGGGAGATTAGGGATTTAATTTTTATACCTTATGTTAAATTAAATTAAACCTTAAGTTAAATTCTCAATCAACTCCCATTTAAATGGGTAACCTAAATAGGCCTCCACTGTACCCCGAATCCATCCCCTCAAAACGGGTCATACGGACTCCGTTTAAATCCCAAAAAATTTCTAAAAATCCCCGAAAAATCTAATAAGATTTTTCGTCCAATAACATTTATTATTTTAATTTCGCGATATTTTACATTCTCCCCCACTAATAAATATTTGGTCCCCAAATTTACTGATCAACTTAGGGATCCACACTCAAGGGTATCATCCCAGTATAATGAACATATCTCCAACCAAGATGGTCCACCTCCAAGTGAATAACGATAACACTGCGAGCCATGAACTCACCCTAGTCCCGCTACTTCCACACTGTTACCTAACCAACTGTGGGTAAACCAACTACCTCTGAAATCCAAGATCCACTATCATCAGATCCTCTAACACCTGTATAAGGCGGTCAAGCTATCCATCAGTCTGAGGGTAAAAATCTATACTAAAGTGAAGCTCTTAATCCAAAGTCTATTGTAATCTCAATCAGAACCATGATCGCGGATCTCCATCTAATATAACACTCAGAGATATACCATAAGGTTCGGTAATCTCTCTACCATATAATCCTGCTATTCCATCCAACGGATACATCCTACAAATCGATAGCTAGGGAGCAAAGTCGTCACTCAACAATGATTACCCAAATCGCATCAAATCCTCTCCAAG
Organism: Zingiber officinale; assembly: GCF_018446385.1. Lineage (NCBI taxonomy): Eukaryota > Viridiplantae > Streptophyta > Magnoliopsida > Zingiberales > Zingiberaceae > Zingiber > Zingiber officinale. Next base: position 31,833,400 of record NC_055995.1, read on the forward strand.
TCCTGGGTAATCCCACACAAAATCCATCATATCATGCTCCCACTTCCACTCCACTATCTGCATCAACAAAGATAATCCTGCTAGTCTCTAATATTCAGCCTCCACGTGCTGACACACTAGACATCAAGCTACAAAATCCACAATGTCTTCCTTCATGAAAATCCACCAATAAGAACACTCCAAATCTCTATACAACATGTACCTCAAATCCAAATCGAGGTATTTCCTACAGTAACTTCTCCCGAATAAGAAGTGGCTCGAGAACACACATAATCTCCCACGGAAATCAATGAATCTCATTCTCATTACACAAGAATTCTAACTACTGGCACGAGACTACTCTGCTCATGCTATATCGAAACTGCGCTAAACCCCAGGTACGATACATCTGTGTAGAGTACAAATCCATCTACACTAGAAAGTACAACTAAGACAGTGCAGTTAACAACTTCTCATTTCTAACTCCTGAAATTGATCTCGCACGCATCTATTCATGAAAATTCCATACCCATCCTAGACAGTCCAGTCAACGGCATAACAATACTGGAGAGACCCTCAACCAATCTCCGATAATATCTAGCCAGATCAATGGAACAGCGCGTCTCCGGTATAGACTACGACTACTCCCAACTGAAACAGCCTCTATTTCCTGTGGATCCACTACTACCTCTACTGGTGACCATGTGTCACAAAAATCCCACAGAAGACAATCAAATACGTACTACTGAACTTCACATATAGATGTTCCCGTCGAAACATCTCTAGAACTATGCGAAGATAGTATACGTGATCCACCTCGGATCGAAAATAGATCGCAACATCGTCAATGAAGACAATGAAAACTGATCCAAATATCCTAGAAATACCAAGTACATTGAGTCTATGAAAACATCTAGGGCACGGTATGCCTAAATGCTAACACCAAGGACTCATAATATCCATACCACAGACTTTCTCAACCATAAGATCGCCAACAAATCTGTGATCTGATCACCAACTATAAATCACCAAATCCATAAATATCACACAAGTGCTACTCCTCATGTCTCTATCAGCATCAAATACTAAACAATAGATCATCAAATCAAATATCCACTAATAGATCATCAAAAGATAAAATATCACCACACCTGATCCCACAACATCTACTAATCATAATCATCCTCAATATCAATCAATCATACTGGATAGTCTCCCAAACAATGATAGAGAAAAAGGAAAACATCCAACCTTCAACACCTACTACCAAGAACTAGATGTATCCCAAAAAGTCTGGCAAATCTCATCATCTCATCCTTTCTAATAATCAAATATCCGTAGTAAATGACTGTCAATCCAACATCAAAGGGTCACACAATCTCCTGACTAAGAGTCTACCCATCAAGAAGATATCTCTACAACCCTCATAATCATCCTATAAATGTCCCTCGACAAATATCGATAAAAGATCGAACCCTCTAAACTGAGATATAGACTACAAGATCTGGTAAAATGATCACATGGTTAAGGTCTTGAGCCACCTGATAAAGACAATATTAGCTGAGTCGTCTAATCATTGTCTTGTACCCTATCATACTGTGATTGCTCCACCCTGAGGTTCAGAAACCTCCAGTGTCGAGCAATGAACACAAAGATAGAGGAATGCTACAACTGAATAACTGATCAAAATATCTGTCAATCGACGCTCTACCCTTCGAAGATCATCATCTGAAATTATACCTAGTTATGATCAGAACTCCTAGGTATTACTCAACTAATACCCCTACCTCCGTATCATCACAGGTCGTAAATCACTAGGTACATCAAGGATATCTAACTACATCCGACAGCTCTATGAGTCAGGATCTCCCATGGAGCAACGTTAGACGAGTCTACTAGTCATCACCTTAAAATCCATCGTGCTGACGAAAGAAGTAGAGAACTACTCTCTCTCCAAACACCTCAAGGGAATCACTAAGTGATGACCTGATCTCCAAAAACATTCTCTCCTTCTTCCTTCACGTGGTACCGGGTCACGTAAAGGTTAAGCAGCCAACTTCAACTCTCTCATGTCAATACAAATCATATATCCAAATGTACTCTCCAACTCGTATACCCTAATAACGGTTATATCTCATAAGTGTTAAGCAAGTAGCTTTACACTGTTCCACATCAGTGGAGGTATCCTATCCGAATGTACCTTCTAAGTCAATCAATCAAGTACAAACAATCCATAGTCAAAGTCTCCATGGAATAGGATACATCGATCCTCTATAGACTGACTAAGCCGATAATGGTATACAGCCAATTCGGTCCTTTCTACCCCGGTACGAGTCAAAATATCTAACCAAGTATGAAACATCCCAAAGATAGGAATCTCTAAAGATAGAGTAAGTCAGTCCCCTACTGGTCCGACCAACAAAATAAATCGATCAACACTATCCAATCCAACAAGAGTAAATCAATCATCCACTGATGAAACTAACTAAGGTAAATCGATACACCACTACCCAAGTCAACAAGGGTAAATCGATCCTCTACTGACCGAACTAATAGGATCACAAAACCAACTAAGATAAGTCAAACCCCAACTGTCCAAGTCAACAAGGGTAATAAGTCAAACCATAACTACACAAGTCAACCAAGTAAATCAATCCTCAACAGGAGTAAACCGGTACTCTACTAACTGAGTCCACATAGGTATACAGATATCATTCTCTACACAACCAATGATAACCGAGACTGGTATACGACTCTACCTCTCAACCAACTAGTAGTAATAGACACTAAACTACTGGTAGTATGATATGATGAATCCCCTGAGACTGTAAATCCTTGATCTCCAGTAGGTCAATCGTGATCAGTGATTGACCCGACACATGCAATGCATGCTACAAACAAATAGGCAAGTACTAACAATAGAACACTAACACACATCATAACTATATGGGCAACAATACATACACCAACAGAAATGTATGATAACAATATGCAAACATACCTCCTATAGCCTGGAGATGTCCTACTGCTGCCTGGTCCTAAAACCCGAAAAGTCACATCAAGAAAACCGAATCACGAAATCCAAAACACGAATAATAGGCATCGTACCTAATCTGATACCAAAAATTGGTATCAGATAAATCTCTAAAATCCAAAACGTATAGCATGTATCGTAAACCTCGCTCTGATACCACTAAATTATCACGCCCCAAAAGAGTCTCTGCCAGACAAAAATCCGGCAACATCTCCCCTGTACGGGTGACAATATGAAGCATCACTACAAACAAAATATACATCAGCCACATGCGGCTGGAATATTTATATACACAACTACGCAGTTATAATAACAGCCCACACGGCTGGAATGAAACAATCACAACCACGCAGTTATATATAAAACAGCCCACACGGCTGTACTAAAAACCAACACAGCGGAAAAGCGAAAACGGAAAGCTCAATACAACACAATCAACACACTGCTAGCCGGCTAGGCTTTATACAACAATCACAACAACGAATACAACAACCCACCAAATACAACAAATACAAATAAAACATATACAAAACTAAAAACGACCTTCGGATGTGACGTAGGACCCGGCAGACAGGATACTCCGAGCGACACCAACCATCTACAGGCTACCTGAAAACATAAATGTATACATGCGGTGGTGAGTATAGGTAACTCAGCGGGTAATAGCAAAGACAGTGCACGCTCTACAAATAAAACATGGAGATCAAAAGTATACAGTCTCAGTAGAGAATAAGAACACGATCATACTATCATAATCAATGCATCTGAACATACCTGACATAATAACCTAACATAAACTGTACAAACCACAACTAACATAATGACAGATACATACCCAATCTGGAATCGACACATGGTACAATGATCAGTAGACTCACCGGATCTGCAACAGATATACCCGTGACACCTGTGCAATATAAATACGACTGCATATACATGTAAAATAAATGACATGTATGCAGCATGGCAACCAAATGCAACAACCATATCTCAATCAAGTGCAACAACGACAATCACATGCAACTAGTATCTACTAGGCATGTATGCAAATGCAGATGCACCGCGCATCAAATGCAAGAATAATAACTGCGTATGCATGCTCCATGGTCACCCCCGCCACCTCTCCAGACACCACGACCCCTGTATGGCCGAGAGGCTTGGGTCTGTGACGACTGTACTACCCTCCAGCCCACTATATAGTGGTCGAGGTGGACAGTCCACTAGTAACTATCTAGCTACATAGTATCAGGGTCCCTGACTGCTCACAACGCCGGATCTCACTAAACCTCGTGACCGGGTGGCACGATAGGACTAGCAGCAACTGCTCCAACTACCACTACCCATGAGTGGCCGAGTGTGCGGTGCTAAACCAAACCAACTGATGACTCTCTCAACCACAAGGGAGACAACGGTCATCAGATGTAATGAATGATGAACATGATATATATATATATAATCATCATCCATGCAACAACCTCAAACCTCAAAAATACCTCCAACAAGAGTGTAATCGTCATGATACCTCCACGTATCCCATCAAACATATGTAGACACTACACATGTATAATCAACCAAAATCATCTAATAATCCCACCAGACACACGGACACAAAAACATAAGTACAATCAACATGTATCCTCCAATAAAAACACAACAGACATGTGTATATACTCCAAACATACAATCAACACCACTCCTCCAAAAGTACATGACAAATACGTGTGTACATACAACATGCAAATGCACGGTCAACAAGATGACTCCTATAACACATCCCCACCTATGTACAGTCAACATCATATACCCAATCAGCATGGTAATACCAACAACCCGACAATTCCTACAAGACATACTCTACACGTGAAATCACAACAGAGTAGATATCAAGAGTAGAGACTGTATATGAATTAAATAGATCATCACAAGGGTCAAGCATAAGTATCATGCAGGAAAAACAGCAATCGATAATGATATAAGATAAAGCAGCCTAATTCATCGAATAATAACCATGCACTAAGTACAAGAAAATCTACATAGAGCCAAGGAAGAAATACCCGCCTTAAATCTGTTGATCGTGATCCGAAAATCCCGCGTCGAGACGCTCGTCCCGAATCCAAGTCCTGCAGCAATCAATATGTTTATATTTTATTTAGCTAAATTCATATTGAATTAAATAGCTAAATAAAATCTCTAACCCAGTAGATCACTCTAATCAAATCTGATCCCTGACTAGTCCTCCAAATCAACACATCCTTTAATCCAATAATAAATTTATCTCTTAGTTACCAATCCGCCACAATGATATTAAACCATAATAACCTATCATGAAATCAAATCTCCATCATAAGTCTACAACAATCTAACATCATCATCGACTACTAACCAAATCATCACACCCGATAAGTCAATCCATCAATCAATCCAATGATCCTAAGAATGATCACATAACAATCCACAACAACCAATCACCATATCCACAAATTCCAACCCAATACAAACCCTAATCAATCCATAGTTTCCAATCCAAAATCCCTAATCTAATATCAATATGAGATACAACAATACCTACCAATAAACCTAAGCAAGAACAAACCCTACCATCCTTTAGAAACCTAATTTAGCAACACACTAATTAAACCAATAGAAATACCCTACTGGAAGAACATCTCTTACCTTAATATATGGCAGCCAATCCAAACTCACAACTCCACAAGAACCCCTGCCAACAACCACCAAGAACCCTACACGAGTTTCTTCCAAGATCAATTCCAAACCTAGCTATAGAGAAATTGATTTGTTAAAACTCTAATGGGCAGAGACATTACTCACCTCAATCAATCCCCAAATCTTCATCCATACCCTACACAGCCGCAAGAATTGAGGGAGATGAAGATCTGCTCAAGGAAGATCCATCACTAGTTGATCCGAAGCTTTCCCCTAGCCAAAAACAGAAGGATATCTAAATTGGAATCCATAGGACTGAAATCTTGAATCCACAAGATTTTTCCTTCGACACTTACCACAATCGTCGCCTACAGACGGCGTCACGCGATCCATCTCCACTGGTGATGATCCACAACCCCCTCTAGTGAATAGATCCCAGAGAAGAACTGAGAAGGGCGCAATCCACCAAGACAAATGTGAATCCACTCCCCGGCTGCTGTGCCCTAGCTTCGCCGGATCACCTCGATCGCCCACAAGAAAGGAAGAGGAGGAAGACCCGACACCTCGAGAAGGACAGGGAGGAGGAAGGTTCTGTGGTCATGTGGCTCCGATCCGATCGGGCGAAGTCCGTTGGGCAGCGCGGCACCTGCCGACGTCGGTGATGTCGGACAGAGGCGACACCGAGGGAGAGGAAGGGAGGAGAGGTCGTCGGTGGCTTGGTATCCAAGAGGGTCTACTGGTGGTGAGACACACTGGAGGAGGGAATCGTCGCCGGCGGTGAGCTCACGACGATCGGTCGTCAGCGCCGCGTGTGCGTGAGAAGGGTCGGGGTCGAGTAAGGAGATCGGGAGGAGAAAGGAATTAAGAATCGGAGGAAATAAAAAGGGAGATTAGGGATTTAATTTTTATAGCTTATGTTAAATTAAATTAAACCTTAAGTTAAATTCTCAATCAACTCCCATTTAAATGGGTAACCTAAATAGGCCTCCACTGTACCCCGAATCCATCCCCTCAAAATGGGTCATACGGACTCCGTTTAAATCCCAAAAAATTTCTAAAAATCCCCGAAAAATCTAATAAGATTTTTCGTCCAATAACATTTATTATTTTAATTTCGCGATATTTTACACCATGCGGCAGCGATCTAGGGCAGAGCCGTGAGGAAAGAAGGGATCGACACCAGGGATCTGAGCCACGAACCTAAGAAGACTCGAGGAGAAGAGACTCGACTTGCTCGGGCGCTGGCAATCGGTGTTGGCTGTGGCCACTGGGGTGACGCGAGAAGAAAAGGAGAAGGAAGGATTCAGCTTCGGGAAAGGGCGAGGCAATGCAAGGAGGAGGAGAAAACTTGCCAGCGATTTTGTAATCGGAGAAGAGAAACGTCGCAGCGGCGCCGTCAGTTTGGGGAAGCCGAAGTGCTTGGGGAAGAAAACGGCGAGAAGGGAGGAAGAGGAAGGGATCGGGAGGAGGGAGGAGACGGTGTATTAGGGCACGGGTGAGGAAAATAGAAATAAAGGAAAAGAAAAAAAAAACAAAAAGGAAAAATAAAACTTTTCCTCTCTTAAATGGGGTAGCCTAAACAGGCTTTCCCGTGGCCCAATATTTATCCCCGTAAACTCGTCCATACGAGCTTCGAAAAATTTCCAGAAAATTTCTAAAAATTTCAGAAAATTCCCTTATCACTATTCGCCATTTTTTTGGTATTTTACATTCTCCCCCACCAATAAAAATTTGGTCCCCAAATTTTGTTATCTACCATAAGCAAATACTAAGAACAGTTAAAGAATATAAATGCTGAACGGTAAATTAAATCACATACCTCAAGTGAAAAGATGGGGGAATCGAGATCGGATAGTATCCTCGAGCTCCCAGGTAGACTCCTCATCGGAATGATGATGTCATCCAACTTTAACCAGTCGGATTGTCTTGTTTCGTAACTGACACTCTTTCCGGTCCAGAATCCATACCGGAACCTCCTCCTAAGTGACGTCAGGCTAAACGAGAACTGAAATATCTGTCAGCACATGTGTCGGGTCGGGTACGTATCTCCTCAGCATAAATACGTGGAATACGTCGTGAACACTTGCCCGGGACGGTGGTAGTGTCAGACGGTAAGCTACCGCTCCAATCCTCGCCAAGATCTGGAAAGGTCCAATGAATCGTGGAGCTAGCTTACCTCTGAGGTCAAATCTCTTCACCCCTTTCGTGGGTGAGACTCGTAGAAAAACATGGTCACCAGTAGAGAACTCTAGGGGTCTCCGATCAACATAACTCTTCTGGTGGTCCTGCGCCTCTGACATCCTCCGTCAGATAGTACGGACCAACTCTGCCTCCTGCTGAGCTCTATGAGGTCCCAACAGCTGGGCCTCCCCAACCTCATCCCAAAGGGTGGGTGTCTGACAAGGCCTACCATACAACGCTTCAAACGGCGTCATTTGGATAGCCGAATGAAAGCTGTTGTTGTAGGCAAACTCTACCAATGGAAAATGGTCCTCCCAACTACCTCTAAAATCCAATACACACGACCTCAGCAAGTCCTCTAGAGTCTGAATGATCCGCTCTGACTGTCCATCTATCTGCGGATGGAAAAATTTTCTGAAACAGAGCTGAGTGTTCAAGGCCTACTGCAGACTCTGCAAGAAACGAGACGTGAACCAGGGGTCTCTATCCGAAATAATAGTAAAAGGGACACCATGTAATCCGATGATCTCCCGGCAATACAGATCTGCCAATCGATCCAGGGAATCAATCTTCTGGATCGCTAAGAAGTGTGCGGATTTGGTTAATCGATCAACGATTACCCAAATCTGTCATGGCCTCGTCTTGTCCTCGGCAAACCCACTACAAAGTCCATGGTAATATGTTTCCATTTCCACTTAGGAATAGGAATCCGCTGAAGTAATCCTGCAGGTCTCTGGTGCTCGGCCTTCACCTGTTGACAGACAAGATATCTAGCTACAAAATCCGCGATATCTTTCTTCATTCCGTTCCACCAATAGGAACACCTCAAATCTCGGTACATACGGGTCCCGCCTGAGTGGATGGAAAATCGTGAGCGATGAGCCCCCTGAAGTAACTCCTCCCTGACTGGGTGAGATGGAGGTATGCATAAGCGGTCTCGAAAATATATAATGCCCGCTTCATCTTGGGTAAACTTGGTCTGCTGCCCGGAAGCTATCTGACTGTCAATGGACTGTAAATGTTGATCTCCAACCTGGGCTTCCTGAATCCTCATCCTGATCGAGGATTGAGCAACCATGGTAACCAGAACACCTTGCTCTGTCTGTCCCTGCTCCCCAAGGCCCCAATTCGGAGAATCCCTAAATCAAGTCTGTGACCACAACTCAGTGGCAAGCTAAAGTCCCTCTGGACTTCCTGCTGAGTGCATCGGCAACCACATTAGCTTTCCCCGGGTGGTAGCTAATGGTACAGTCATAATCCTTCAGGAATTCCATCCATCTCTTCTATCGGAGATTAAGTTTTTTCTGGGTGAAAATATATTTGAGACTCTTATGATCAGTGAAAATCTTAAATGTAATACCATAAAAAGAATGTCGCCAAATCTTCAAGGCACAAATATTGGCGGCCAGCTCCAAATCATGTACTGGGTAGTTCTTCTCATGCTCCTTCAACTGCTGAGAAGCATAGGAGACTACCCTGCCATGCTGCATCAAAACAGCGCCCAAATCCTGAAAAGATGCGTCGGTATAGAGCACGAATTCGTCCTCTCCGAAAGGTAAAACCAAAATCGGAGCTGACACTCATCTCCGCTTCAGCTCCTAGAAGTTGGTCTCGCAGTCCTCTGTCTAAGTGAACTTCACGCCTTTCCTGGTCAGGCATGTCAGCGGCATAGCAATGCAGGAGAAACCCTTGACAAAACATCAGTAATATCCGGCCAGTCCCAGAAAACTGTGGATCTCCTGCACTGACTTCGGCTGCTCCCAGCTGGTGACAGCCTCGATCTTCTGAGGGTCTACTGAAATACCTCTGCTAGAGACCACATGTCCCAAAAAATCGACTGAAGATAGCCAGAAGGCACACTTGCTAAACTTCGCATATAGTTAATGTCATCGAATAGTCTCCAAGACTATGCGAAGATGGTGTGCATGTTCCTCCTCGGAACACGAGTAGATCAATATGTAGTCGACGAAAACAACAACGAACTGATCTAGATACTCCATAAATATGCGGTCCATCAAATCCATAAATACCGCTGGAGCATCGATAAGCCCATATGACATTACCAAAAACTCATAATGTCTGTACAACAAACATTCTCAACCAGAGATCCCAGATAACAAGTCCAAAATATGATTATTAACTATAAATCACCAAAGAATAGATCATCTAATGTGAGAGCTACGCTCCATCACAAGAAATACTACATATGTGGGAGCAACGCTCTACTACCAACAATCCATAATATGTGGGAGCAACGCTCCACTACAAACAACCCATAATATGTGGGCGCAACGCTCCACCACAACCATCTAAAATATGTGGGAGTAACACTCTACCACAATCACTGTGAGCAACCAAGGGTATCACAATCCAGTAAGCAAGTCAAATCCATCGTCAACTCTATCAACATCGTAGTGGGTCACCCACCAATAGGAGAATTAGTTGATAGGGTAATACCACAAATGACATAATGTAGACACTCTACATCCTACATTCAACATAGGTAGAATCATCATGATGCTACCCACAATACACCTGGCACATGTGCCCACACAACATATGTATGATCAACATAATCCTCCAATTAGTACACACCTAACACACTCATAACACATGTATAAATCAATTTGATACCTCCAACAATGCATACTGAACCCGTGTGCATATATCAACGTAGGTATAATCGACAATACACCTCAAACAACACTCACCTAACATATATACAACTATGCCAAGTGTATAATCAACGTAATACTTCCAAAAAATCATAATAGACACGAGTGTACACACAACACAAATATAATCAACAAGATACCTCCCATAATACCAAACACATGTACACATACCATAACACAGATTTAATCGACATGATACCTTCAATAATACAATCAGACACATACACCGAACTACATAGCTATAATCCACAAGGAACCTACAATAACCATATCGGAACATGTATACAAATACTACTTGCAAATGTGCAGTCTATCACAGGACTCCTACAACACATAACAATCATATGTGCATGCAACATAGATATGAATAATCAGCATATATAACCCAAATCAACCTGGCATTCCCTATGCAACCTTCTAAGTTATCCAACTAGGTACATATAGTCAAAAATTAAAGTCCACATGGAATAGGATACATCAATCCTCTATAGACTGACCCAAATTGACAATGGTATACGGCTAATTCAGTCTTTTCCACGTCCGTACAAGCCATGTACTCAAATGTGCTCTAGATACCTAACTAAACGAAAATAATCCAAAGATTCAAACCTCTAAAAATAGAGTATGTCGATCCCCTGCTGATCGGACCAACCCAAAAAAAATGAATCAGTAATCGACTATCTAAATCTAACAAATGTACGTTAATACTCCGCAAGCAACTAAGGTAAATCGATCTACGACTACCCAAGTCGACAAACGTAAATCAGTCTTCTACTGACCGATCTAACAAGAGTAAATCAATTATCTACTGATGAAATTAACCAAGAAAAAATGGTATACTACTGGCTAAGTCAACATGAATATGTAGATGTTATCCACTACACAGCTCATAATAGCAGAGGCTGATATGTGTCTCCATCTCCTAACCAACTAGTAGTAACAGAAGATAAAACTACTGGTGGTATGATATGAAAAATCACCAGAGACTGTAATCCTTGATCTCTATTAGGGTCGATCATCATTAGTGGCTAACCCGTCACATGTAATATGTGCTACAACAGCCAGACATGTACTAAATACAAAGTGCTAATACATGTCACAACTATCATAGTCAACAATGCATACACTAACAGAAGTATATGGTAACAATATACCAACATACCTCCTATAGCTTGGAGACGTCCTGCTGCTACCAGGTCCCAAAACACAAAAAATCACATCGAGCAGACTAAATCACGAAATCCGAAACACATGAAATAAGACTTGTAAACCGTGCTTTGATACCAATAAATTGGTATCAGATAAATCTCGAAAATCCAGAACACATAGCAAGTATCGTAACCTGGCTCTGATACCACTAAATTGTCATGCCCCAGAAGAGTCCATGATAGAAGAAATTTCGACAGCATCTCTCATGTACGGGTGATAATCTGAGACATATCTACAATGTCCTCAGGGCCACATATACCTCGGCCAACATGGTCAGAATAATAACAATAAAATAACTAAACAACCACGCAATTATATATGTAGCAGCCCACTCGGCTGTACTAAAACCAAAACACGGCGAAAAATGATAGAAAACCAAATACAAACCAAAATACAAGACTTCTAGCCGACTAGGCTTACACAACCATCAAACAACACAAAACACTCCATAACAACACTCCAGCGGCAAAACCATAATATACAATACTAAGTACTCTTAATACACAAAACAAATAAAAACATAAATGAAATCGGTAAGTCTTCAGATGTGACGTGGGAACCGGCAGACAGGATGCTCCAAGCGACTCCGTAAACAACCTGGTACCTGAAAATAGTGTCCACGGGGGGTGTGAGTTCAACAACTCAGCAGATACCTGGTTGACATGTATAGTAAACTATAACAAATAGTAATAACTATGGAGTACAATCTCCTAGACAAAAGCTGGAAATGCACAATAGAAAAGGCTGAAGAGAACTGTACTCATCAGGGCCTTCTATTAGAATAATCAGGTCGTTAGACTGAGAGTATCATAAATCCTGTATGCATGTCAAATATATGCATCCATCCAATTGCAGCATATAAGTGCAACAAACACAATCAATAAATGCATAAATGTGTATCATGCCAATGATGGATCCTGGTCACCCCTAACGCCAGTCAGCCATCTCACACATGATGGTGAGACCGAGTGGGTAGGGCTGTGACAACCGTGCACTCTGATATCACTACTCCTGATGAGTGACCGAGTGGACGGGATGCTGTCGGAGTACACCTATCCTCCTACCGCAAATCATAAATGGGGGAGCTCAATGCTCTCATCTCCCGGTACACAATAACGGGGAGGGATCCCGGCGTACTACCATACTGCAGTACACTGCCAATGAGCGTCCCAGCGGAGCACCACCGAGCAAACTGACGTGCTACCATGCTGCGTCATGCTACCCATGAGTGGACCAGCGGAGCACCGACAGAGATGAAACTGGCGATGTGCTCAACAATAATAGAGCAAACTATCGCGCAACATGCAATCATGCGAATGATGCATGACACTAAGCATGACAGAATCCTGAACAGCATAGCAATGTCCATATATATATATATAATGTCTACCATAGGACAATGAACCAAATCAAAGGTACACAGACCAGATAAGGTATAAAAACCTAGATCCTGAACATAATAAACACATGGTTGTGTCACTACCCCTCTAAGCATGTATAATCAGGTAGGTACTAATATAAAGTGCATAATAGGTAAACAAAACAAGCATGTAACAGGTATCGGGTAGTGACCAACCGAAGCAAAGATGAACATAATCATTACTAAAGGTTATAACCTACTAAACATATCAACATAACATTATCAAAGATAAGTCAAGGTACCCGCCTCAAATAGCAGGTCCAATCCAGTCAAATCCAATGTCAAGATACTCGTATTGCATCAAAGTCCTGCAATCACATAACGCATGGTACAACTAGGTCAAATATGAACTAGTGAGCTAAATCTATCATGAACCAAATAGCTAACTTAACCCTAATCTGATTAGGGATCCATTCTCGTTAGTTCAATTAAATTTAACTCAATCCATGAACCCTTATCATCCTACAAACTCACCAAATTTGTTGTAGCTAATGGTGGCTACACTGGTCGGAGCAAAGGTGATGACTGCTGGTCGAGCTCAACACAATTGATGGGCACCAGCACACAGGGAAATCGTGACAGCTCTCACGACGGCTGCAGTGTTGCCAATCTGACCTCATGAAAACAACCATGGCACCAAAGGATCAAAATCGTGGCACCTCCCTGATGAAATCACTGCTGCTTTGGTTCAGATCCGGCAGCAAGAGGAAATCTAGGGCACAACAACAAGCTTGGCTGCTTGTTGTTAGAAGTGGCTCGGCACTGTGGTTCGCTGCAAATCGGGATAGGAGATGGTCTCCAGCGATGGTCGGCACTACTCCATGCGGCGGCGATCTAGGGCAGAGCCGTGAGGAAAGAAGGGATCAACACCAGGGATCTGAGCCACGAACCCAAGAAGACTCAAGGAGAAGAGACTCGACTTGCTCGGGCGCTGGCAATCGGTGTTGGCTGTGGCCACTGGGCGACGCGAGAAGAAAAGGAGAAGGAAGGATTCGGCGTCGGGAAGGGGCGAGGCAATGCAAGGAGGAGGAGAAAACTTGGCCAACGATTTTGTAATCGGAGAAGAGAAACGTCGCAGCGACGCCGTAAGTTTGGGGAAGCCGAAGTGCTTGGGGAAGAAAACGGTGAGAAGGGAGGAAGAGGAAGGGATCAGGAGGAGGGAGGAGACGGCGTATTAGGGCACGGGTGAGGAAAATAGAAATAAAGTAAAAGAAAAAAAGCAAAAAGGAAAAATAAAACTTTTCCTCTCTTAAATGGGGTAGCCTAAACAGGCTTTCCCGTGGCCCAATATTTATCCCCGTAAACTCATCCATACGAGCTCCGAATAATTCCCAGAAAATTTTTAAAAATTTCAAAAAATTCCCTTATCACTATTTGCCATTTTTTTGGTATTTACATAAATACATCTTATTAGTGTCTTTTAAGAGGGAGATATTACTTCATTGTTGGTGAAAAGCTTAGGGAATACCATAGAAATCAATGATATTTATGAAGGATTCTTTTTGATGAATGACAAAAGGGGGAGAAGAAGGTTTTAAGTTAGAAATCTAAATCTTATGAATAGACCTAACTTAAACATATTTGTCAAACATAAAAAAAGAGGAGATTGTAGGTACAATCGATCTCCAAGGTTTTAATGTCTGACAAATATATTTAAGTAAGTTTAATGGAGCTTGATCATGGGAAGTCCTAGTCGTGACTAGGAAAGGGTGAGAAGTTAATCGAGTGACTAGTCCTGACTGCGGTTAGGCAAGGGAAGTCCTAGTTGCAGGCTAGGCAAGGGAAATCTTGGTAGATTGTGGAAGCCAGGTGGATTCGATAGGTATAGAGGACTTGATCCTTTGGTAGCCGAATACTGAGACAAGGAAAATCTCGATCGATCATGGAAGCTAGGTGGATTTAATAGGTCTGGAGGACCTGATCCTTGGGTAGCCGAATACTAAGTCTTGGTGAGTGAAGCTATGTGGAGAAAACCCTAGGGGGTGGTAATTTTAGGTTATGGTGAGTAAAGACAGATGGTGAAAATCCTAGGGGAAGATAACCTTAGGTAGCGAGAAGTCTTGGAGGAGTGAACTCCAAGCAAGGTTGATCGGCTGGTTTCCGATCGACTGCGCGTAGTCGACCAAACCAGCGGATCTCAGTAAATCTAAGTTTAGGTTTACCATAATATTTTGTATTACTATTATTGCTGTTGGCTAATATAGTATTGCAAGAAAAGTCTTAGTGGATCAGACATTGAGCAGGCAAAGTCCAAATAGGTTTGGAGGATCAATGTTTGGCAGGTAAGTTGAGGTATGAAACTGGAGAAGAGATGGTGAGGTCGTATTCCTAAAAGGAACAACCTAAGGTCACTGATCCAATTGAAAAAATCGAGAAGGTTTTCAAGTTGAGATCAAGATATTTCTACTATCTAATATTACTCATGCATTATATATATTACTATGCTAACCTTTGTGTTGCAGGAATACTCTGTTTAACTCTATATTATAGGTTTGACCTGATCAGTCGACTGAACGTAGGGATCGGCCGACCAAACCATCTTGACTCAGATCATAGATCAGTTCAGACCAAAGCAGAGCATGTTTCGATCTAAGCTTGATCAGTCAACCGAACTAGAGGATCGGTCGATCAAACTCTGATGACTCAACACAGTTTAGATCGACCAGAAGCAAAGAAGGAAGAGCGACTGATCGGTCGACCAAACCAGGGGATTGGTCGACTGAACCATCATCACTTAATGGCGTATTAATTCCAGATCTCGGCGAACAGGGAAGGATCAACATCAGATCTCAGCGAAGATGGAAGGGAGCTGGTTCGATTGACCGAACCTAGGGAGCGATCAACCTAACGTCAACGACTCTTATAAAAGTGAGCTCGAGGTTCGAGCCTGGTAATGAAATCTGGTGGGTTTGAACTTCATCTCTATGCTAACTGTTGTTGTTCGTACTACTACTCTACAACTCATCTTCACGCAAGCAGCTACTTCATTCAAGCACCGACTGAGCATCATCTTCCATATAAGTGTCGGTATATTTTTATTTTAAGAAGCTTGCATTGTACTTAAACTCACATAAGATAGTAGGTTGTTACTATCTTATATTCTTGCATATTGTACACACTGATTCTTTTCGAGGTTTCCAGAAAGAAGAGTTTTAGTGGATTGCCCAACGGTGCGATCAAGGATTGTGAGTCTTGGAGTAGGAGCCGACCTAGGCTCCGAACCAAGTAATCGAACCTGTTCTTTATTTTCCACTGTACGACTTTGATTTAAATGATTAAAAGAAAAGTTTTTAAAAGCGCGATATTCACCCCCCTCTATCGCACTCTTTCGATCCTACACCTCCTTGGTTAATTGTAAGTTTCGTTGTTGTTGCACAATCACCTCGTCCTTGGCCTTCGCCTCTCCAACCATGAGGGCCACGGAATAGGCATGTTTATCCTTCAATAAAAGCATAGCCTGGTGCTGACTTTCAAAGGCTGCATAGGTTTTCTCCTTTAAAGCTATCTCGGCATGGACTCAAGATTTAGCAGAGATCCAAAGTTCTTCTATTTCCTTCCGCAGTGTACACTGTAAATCTTTAGTCTCTAGTGCTTCTTCTAGCATTGTCTCTTTCTGAGCAAGCAGTAGATGCAGTTGGTCCACTTGTTGATGAAGGTGTTGGAGTTCATCAGTTGCAGTGTTAGAGGCCATTAATAACGGAGACTTTTGATAAGGAAAGTAGAAGGAAATATACTGTGGTTAACATTATGCCCTCCTTTTTTAAAAAGAGGAATTTGTTAATAACATTTGATCTTTTGGTGAGTTAAAACATCTTTTTCTCAGGATTAGTGGGTTAAAAAAATAAATGGTCTCGAAAAAGAAGGAGCATTTATAATCACAAAGGAGTAGTGAATGAGAGTAGAACTTGAGTCCAGTTAGTCGGCTACACCTCCTTTGATTAGACTTGAATGGGAGGCTAGTGATATGAGTTATGGCAAGTGGGTTCAGGATATGACTTGGATATCAAAGTCAAGATGAGGTGGTGGTCAAAGTGGAGATAAGAGTGGTATTCATTATTTGGTTCTGTTAATCGCCCGACCTCGGAGTCCTTAAATCTCATTTTCATAGCTCCAGAGTAGAATGCTTGTATAGGGCTAACCAGTTGCAAGCTTGGTAAAATATAAGAACTCTAAGATTTTATGATGAAAATGAGAAATAGGGTGCTTGGTCAATTAATGGTTAGTCAGACATAGGAGAGTTCAGTCGGACGAAAGGCTATTCAGGCTCTATGTATTTAAGTCTTATATAAAACTCTTAACATATGATTGGCCAAGCAAAGGCCAATCTAATGTAAGGCTCTCTATATGTGTTCGACCGGACAAAACCCAGGTGAGTATAAAGGCACTTAGCCTTATATGTAATTCTTAACATACGATTGGCCGGGCGAAGGCCGATCGAACGTAAGACTCTCTATGTGCGCTTGACATGCAAAGCTTGGGTAAGCATAAAGTCAATTAGCCTTATATATATAATTCTTAACATACAATCGACCGGGCAAAGGTCGATCGAACGTAAGGCTCTCTATGTGTGCTCGACTGAGCAAAGCCCAGACGAGCATAAAGGCACTTAGCCTTATATATAATGCTTAACATACGTTTGGCTGGGCAAAGGCCAATTGAATATAAGGCTCTCTATGTACGCTCGACCGGGCAAAACCCGAGCGAGCATAAAGATACTTAGCCTTGTATATAATTCTTTACATATGATTTGTCGGGCAAAGGCCGATCGAACATAAGGATCTCTATGTGCGCTCGACTAGGTAAAGCCCGGGTGAGCATAAAGGTGAAGGGTCGAAAAGAATTCAGATATTTCCACAATAGTATGATATTGTCCACTTTGGGCCTAAGGCCTCATGGTTTTGCTCTTGGGCTCTATCCAAATGCCTTATGCCAATGGAGATACCTTTTTCTTATAAATCCATGATCTTTCCCATGTGTTTTTAATGTGGGACTATGTTTGCAGCCTTGTAATCCTAAAAATCCCCCCTTCAAACAAAGGGCCACAAAGTCTCCTTCAAGCATCGGGTCACTCTTGACATGCTCAGGGCCTCCCCTCGAGCATCGGGTCACCTTGATCTACTCAGGGCCTCTCCTACTTTGTTCAAGGTTTCACCCACATGGTTCGATGTTGGATCATGTCTCTGGCTCGTGCTTCTTCCAGTGGTTAGTCTGGTGATGTAACACCCATAGGGTACTTAGCAAGATTTTAGATATTTTTATCATGAATAAAAATAAATAGGCCTTATATGTAAAATTTCAAAAACAATAAAAATAAGAGAACCAAAAAGAGATGACCAAGGTTTGAACCTTGGATCTCTTACTAGATACATGTATGTGTTAACCAATAGACCAAGAGAAGATATTGTTAGAAAGAGAAGTGACAATATAGTTAAAAGTAAGAAAAGAGTTTCTTTCATTTAGAAGGGGAAGTTAGTGTTGCCTTCTTCCTCTCAAAAGAAAAGAGGATTCTTGCCTCCTCTTTTCATTAAAGGAGAAGTAAAGGAAAAGAGAATGAAAAACCCATTTTTCCTTCTTCTTCTCATTTGGAATAAAAGGGGAAATGAAGGAAAATCTTCATTTTTTCTCCCTTCCTCTTTTCTCTCCACCGTGACCAAGCTTCTTCTCCCCACCTTCATTGTCGAAACCCAAAGCAAAGGAAAACTTCTCTCTAGGAAAGCTCCACAAATCAAGGTTATTTCCCTAAGGAAATCAAGCGAAAGAAGTGAGTATCCCCTCACTGCAATACAAGTAGTTGTCGATCATTTTATATGTAGATGTTCTTGTTTTTTTTTGAAAAGGAAATATGTAGTTCATGCCTCTTCATGATATATATATTTGTATATGTTGATAGCTTAGGTTTTTTTTTTATGCTACATGTGGTAACAAAAATGATGAAAACCTCCATGTAAGTTTCGGCCAAGATGAGTTACAAGAGTTAGAGCAAAAAATTTTGAAAAGGGAATATGTTATTTATGCTTCTACATGATATATGAATTTTTATATGTTGATAGCTTAGATTTTGATGCTTCATGTGGTAACAAAAAATGATGAAAAACCCTAATGTAAGTTTCGGCCAAGATGGGTTACAAGGGTTAGGGCAAAATTTTTGTAAAGGAAATATGTTGTTTATGCTTCTTCATGATATATGAATTTTTATATGTTGATAGCTTAGATTGTTATGCTTCATGTGGTAACAAAAATGATGGAAACCCTAATGTGAAGTTTCGGCCAAGACATGATACCAAGCTTAGGGTTAAAATTTGAAATCCAATCATGCTTATTTATGCTTGTTCATGAAGTATGATATCTTGTATGTGGTTAGGTTAAATCATTATGTTACATGTTGCATTAGAAAACCTAAAACCCTAAATGAAGGTCTCGGCCAAGAAGGAAAGCCAAGCCTATGGTAAAGTTTTGAAACCTAATCATGATCTTTTGTATATGGTTAGATAAGTTTTATGCTACATGTTACACAAATGAAACCTAGAACTTCACCTTAAGGTTCGGCCAAGAAAGTGTTGAGATTTAAAGACATGCCTTGCAACAAACCATGCTTGTTTATGCCTATATGATATTTGGTTATTTATCTATGGGTGGCTTAGTTTCATACTTCTTATAGTGAAAAAAAAATGGGAAAATCCATTTAGCAAGGTTTCGGCCAAGGTGGATAATTGGGTTTAGAGTGAATCTAACCAAGCATGCTTATGTTTCTCATGATGTATAGTCTTTGATATGTGATTAGTTAAGTTCTATGCTCATAATATGTTATGTTATGTTCATGATATGATATGTTATGCCTTATGTTATGAGATGAATTATGTTTCATGATATGATATGCTATGCTCATGATATGATATGTTATGCTCACGATATGATATGCTATGCTCATGATATGATATGCTATGCTCATGATATGATATGCTATGCTCACGATATGATATGCTATGCTCATGATATGATATGCTATGGCCCTGATATGATATGTTATGCCTTATGTTATGAGATGAATTACGTTTCATGATATGATATGCTATGCTCATGATATGATATGCTATGCTCATGATATGATATGCTATGCTCACGATATGATATGCTATGCTCATGATATGATATGCTATGCTCACGATATGATATGCTATGCTCATGATATGATATGCTATGGTCATGATATGATATGTTATGCCTTATGTTATGAGATGAGTTATGTTGTATGATATGATATGCTATGCTCATGATATGATATACTATGCTCACGGTATGATATGCTATGCTCATGATATGATATGCCATGCTTGATGATATGAAGATCACATGTTATATGTTGTGATACGAACATGTTATGTTTATGATATATGTATGAAAGGCTTATGTAAGAAGAAAAGTCTAAGAGTTGCTTCCCTTAAGTTGGGATCAAGAGCACTCTTCATGGTATGGGAAGGAGATGCTTCCCTTGAGATGGGATCAAGAGCTCTCTTCATGATATGACAAGAAATGATGACATGTATGATAAACTATGATATGCATGATGACATGATATGTATGACATGCTATTTTATGTTTTTGTATGGCTTGTACCAAGGGTGGGCTCCATAAGCGCTCCGGGGTCGATGTTCTATGAAACAGACCTCGTAAAAAGGGATGAACTCCTTAGTACGCCCCTAGGTCGACGGACTATGAACGGACCTAGATCCCTAGTAGGTTTGGGGCTAGCTACCCTGTCCTAGGGATTGCGCGCATTTATGTATGTATGTGGTACAAGCCGGGCCCTCATGATGATTATGTTATGTTCAAGTATGTATAAGATATGTTTTAAAAGAGACATGATGCATATGTGCATTCCATGATACATGTTTTGAAAATATACATTTTGCATTTACATGCATATGTTTTATGAATTATTGGTTATGCATTATTATGAACAGGTATGAGTTATGATACATGCTTACAGGATATGATATGTTTCCATGATATGTACTCACATGCTATGCCATGCTATGCTATGCTTCTTATATGACAAACTATGTTCTATGTTATGATTCTCCATGCTATGTTATGCTATGCTATGTTTCACATGCTATGTGGTATTACGTGCCTTATGTTTTATGAGTAGGAAAGGAGCTCATTAAGCCTTTGGGCTTATAGTTTTACGTTTCCTTGTACTGCAGATAAGGGCAAGGAATGGATGAACTAAGGGGAGCAGCAGGAAGGGCGATGATGATGTGTGTGGAAGTGGCATGGTGGATAGATCAAATTAAGTTTAAATTT
The DNA here is from genome assembly GCF_018446385.1 of Zingiber officinale. Classification (NCBI taxonomy): domain Eukaryota; kingdom Viridiplantae; phylum Streptophyta; class Magnoliopsida; order Zingiberales; family Zingiberaceae; genus Zingiber; species Zingiber officinale. The sequence continues at coordinate 31,854,866 of NC_055995.1, forward strand.
ATATTGACTAAATTGTGCATGTGAACTAAGTTTGGACCCTATGTTATGATGATGGTTGAGCTAGTATGTTATGCTCTCATGATAGTTTGCCATGTTAGACTTATTATGATATGGTAAAAAGTTTAATAAGTTATGATTCACATGCCATGTTTAAGACAATCAAATGCATATGAAAAAAAAATTTAAGTATGTCTTCCGCTGCCATGAAGTCATATGCATTAGTATGTTATGCGAATACAAGTAACCCCGTCCCTTGAAGGCAGTCAGAATGCCCTTGGAGGGGCGGGCGTTACAGGTGAAGAGCAACCTCACTCTGATACCAATTGAAGGATCAAAAATAATATAGATATCTCCATAATGGTATGTTATTGTCTACTTTGGGCCTAAACCCTCATGGTTTTGCTCTTGGGATCTACCTAAAAGGTCTCATGCCAATGGAGATATCTTCTTCTTATAAACCTATGATCTTTTCCATGTGTTTTCAATGTAGGACTATATTTGCAACCCTGCAATCCCAACAAAATGCACTTAGCCTTATATATAATTCTTAACATACAATTGGCCAAGCGAAGAAGCCTCTCTGTGTGTGCCCGACCGGGATTAAAGTTCTTTGTGCCAGTAACTTTCACATGTTAATTATATTTCAGGTTGTCTAGGGGTAAATGCAAGATAGTTTCATATGGAACTCTAAATATATTTGTAGCAGGTTGTCTATCATATAACTTACATACGACCGACTTAATGACTAGTCGAGATACCTTCAGTAGAAGACATTCTAAATATCTGGTTGGCTCAATGACTAGTTGAGATACATTCAGCAGTCAAACAAACAATATTTTGATAGCCTATCATTATTGTCAGAGAATATTCCCTTAAAATATCCTGTTAAAACTAATTAGTTTCCCATTAATGAGTCAATTATAATAGTGTTCTCCGTCAACAACTTCAATGGTGGTGAGGAGCATAAATGACAAAAGAGGTACATCTGTGGGTAGAAAAAAGATTCTTTAGAACTATCATAGCACACCCAGGTTGTACTTTCTTCCATCATCTAACAAACTCTAACAGACCGGGGACCACCTTACGATCGTGGAGGTTATATGAGGTGGTATAAAAAGGGAAATCCTCTCCATTGGCAAGGTACACAAATATTTTCATCTGAAGTCCTACTTTCTTGTGCTTTCACTACTGTTCTTCTTCCACTTTTGAGAGAGGAGACTAACTTGAGCATTGGAGGGCCTAGCCAGGGATTCTCACTTTGGTCTTAGGTCACTAACACTTTGTTGGCTCATCTGATTGTGCACAAGATCGTTGAGGAGTTCCTACAAATCTCGAGAAGCTTATTATTCTTCGACTAACCACTCATCGGAGCCATCACACCATCTCATAGCCTTCATACAAGATCAAGTTTGGCGTTGTCTATGGGAATCTTCACTTGAATTTGAAGCTTTGTGATGAAGGAGGCTAGAAAACTCAATACCGTCACCTTCAGGAAGATCTAGAGTTGCTCATTAATACTAGAGCACAGAAATTATTTCAACAACAACAACAAGCCAACACTAGTGGTATGCTACCACCACCAAATCCAAAAGAATTAACCACCGCTCATCAAAGGGAGAGGGGGTTCAGGCGGAAGGCCCTGCTCACTTGCTCCTTGCTCCTCTCTCATTAACCCAGTGTCCTCGAGTGCTTTTTCATATGCCATTAGAATAGTTGGCCAAAAAATAATACCCCATGAGCCTTCTGGAGAGGTACCTGTGCGGGACAGGTGCAAAGGAAAAGTTGTGGCCAGTGATAGCTCCCCTGAGTGAATTGCTACTCCATTCTGTCATAGGGTGTTGGATGATCCATTACCTAAGCGTTATCAGAATCTGAACATAAGAGATTATTTAGGAATAATTGAACTAGAGGATCATCTCCTTAAATTTGAGCATGCCACCCTTCTTCAATAATTTACGGATGGTGTAAAATGTTGGATGCTGCTAACCACTTTTGGCGGAGTAGCCTAGCGATGGTTTAAACGGTTGCTAGATAACTCTATTCGTAGCTTCAAGGACTTTTATAAGGTATTTCTCCACCACTTCTCCAGTAACTAGCGATATCACAAAACTCCTCGGAGCCTCTAACACTTAAGAAGGGACCTAAGGAGACCATTCGAGCCTACATCAAGCGATTCAATCAGGTGGATATGGATGTTTCCATGGCCACCACTGAGATTTTAGTAAATGTCTTTTATCAGGGACTTAATGATAATGGTTTCTTCAAAGATTTGGTTAGAAAACATCTAACTAACTTTGACCTACTGATTGAATGAGCAACTGAATTTATCAATGTCGAAGAAGCTCAAATTGCTCGAAAGAAGGAGGGTGCTGCACCCGCTTCCGCTCCAGCTCCCGAACGCTCAGTGTTACCTGCTCCTCCACCCAAAGTACCTCATGCAGGTCCTCAGTATTGTCATCTGGAGCTGCGGCCTCAAGCTGTGCAACATGTAGGGGTTCCTCGAGAATCCCCAAGAAAGTGGTGCACGTATTATCAGACAACCATTCACAACACGGAGGATTGTTACATTTCGCGGAATCAGTGAGAAGGCAATCCTAGATATCATCGGTGTTTCCTAGACCCAAATCACTGACTGTATCCATGACGAAATAGCCCACTTAAGATTGAGTATCTGGTGACCGAGCCACAGCCGGGAAATTTACAATTTTTGGATGAGCAAGCTCAAATGCTTACATAGGTGCAACAAGAGTAGCCATCTGCTCGGCAGGAAGAAAATCACAATAATGTCACTCAGGGTAATATCAACATGATGTTAGTACCCCAAGATAGTTTTTATGTGATCAACCAAGTTAGGTTAGGTCCTATTAGTTTTAACCCTATGTCTAAGTGTGTAGAAACTTAGAAACACAGGAAGTTGAGCGAAAGACGTAGCTAGCAAGAAGGACAACACAGGAGAGAGCTGACGGGCATGGTGCGTCTAAGGGATGAGGTGCTTCAAAAGAGTATGCGAGAGGACGAGAAGGAGGTGTGCAGAATTTCTGAGGGGCTAGAAGCTGGAGTGGAAGATTGCTCGAAGGCTGGAAGTTGGGTTCGAGTGAGTCCTATTCTGGATGGCCGAGATCACCCAAGTGAGCGGAGCCAGAGCAGAAGATCCAGACCAAGGAGATCAAAACTAGATTAGAAGACTGAGACCAAAAGTCAATAGGATGTTGACTTTCTTGGTCTGGGCGCCCAAACTCGCCGGACTCCGGGTGCCCAGAACCCTTCTGGGTGCCTAAACCAGGATTTTTATCCAAAATGCGTCAAACGTGATCCCTTGAGATGGGGATATAGTTTAATCCCACTCTAGGTGCCTAGAACCCTTTCAGGCGCCCCGACCAGGGCTATAAATATAGCCCTGGTCCCAAAATCCTAGATAGAACACTTGTAAACAATTTCTTTTTTCTAACTTTGTATTTTGAGTACTTCATCTGCTGTCAAGAGGCTTCTCCATCTGAAGGAGAAATTAGTGCGCTTTCCACTTTCTTGGATTTACAATCTCCCTAGTTGTAACCAAGTAATTCATTGTGCCTCTTCCTTCTTAATCAGTCTTATATATTTTATGCAAGTATTAATTTTGTTAAAGTTATAAAAGTTTGAGGAAGGCTTTTCATTTTTTTACAGGGCTATTCAGCTCCCTCTAGCCGGTCGCCAAGGGTCCTAACACATGATAGTTGAGGGGCCAATTGATGGTAACTCCAACTAAGCAAGGAAGTCACATGCTCAGCATTTGGTCATCCATGAAGTTGTATGCAGTGCAAAGCAAGTGGCTGGGCCTAAAATCAATTTTGAGCCTAGAGATCTAGAGGGAATAGAAATACCCCATGATGATGCCTTATTAATTAAGATTGTGATAGCTAATTACAATATATCTCACACTTTTATTGACACAGGTAGATCTATTAACATTATCTTTAAACAAGGGTTTGATCAGCTACAAATCGACCCGAGTGAGCTTCTGCGCATGTCAACTCCTTTGTATGGGTTTACGGGTAATGAAGATAGACGATCGACTAGATAAAATTAGCTATATCCTTAGGGGAGGATCCCCTAATGAGGACGCGCTGATCAATCTTTATAGTGATGGACATGTCCTCCATATACAACGTCATTTTGGGTCGACTGTCCCTAAATAAATTTTGGGTGGTCGTTTCAATTTTCTGTAAGAAGATAAAATTCTCCATTGATGATCAAGTGGGGGAGGTCAGAGGCAATCAACTAGTAGCACGCAAGTGCTACGTGGAGATAGTAAAGATAGAGTCTAATGCCACTCGGAAAGTTTAAAGTATGGAGGTCAACACCATTCAAGAAAAACCACCCATCTTGGTGTATGAAGAGAAGAAGGAAGTACGAATTCAAGCCAGTCGGTCGGAGGTGACTACTCATATAGTAGCTGACCTGGTTCCTGAGCTCAAGGCCGAGCTGTTAGAATGTTTGAAATGCAACAGTGACATATTTTCATGAACACCTAGAGAAGTGATAGGCGTGTCTCCAACAGTCATGGAGAATGCACTCCATGTATATCTTGATGCCTGCTTGATCAAGCAAAGGAAGCAAGATTTTGGAGCTTACCAGAATAGGATCATCAAAGAAGAGGTGGACAAATTATTGGAGGCAGGCTACATCCGGGAGGTGCACTTCCCAAGCTGGCTAGCTAATGTTGTCCTGATGTCCAAACCTGGAAACAAATGGCGAGTCTGCATCGACTTTCGAGATCTCAACATAGCTTGTTTGAAGGATTATTATCCTCTACCCCGCATTGACCAAGTGGTGGATTCTACTACTGGCTACAAATTCATTTGTATGCGGGACACTTACCAAGGGTATCACCAAGTCCCTTTGGCTAAAATAGATCAAGAAAAGCTTAGCTTCATAACTACTGAGGGCACTTATTGCTATAATGTTATGCCATTTGGACTAAAAATGTAGGAGCTACTTATCAAAGGCTCATGAATAAGGTTTTTCGAAAGCAAATTGGAAGTAACATGGAGGTGTATTTGGACTATATTCTTATCAAATCCGTCTGAGCGATAGATCTACGTGTTAACATAGAAGAAACCTGGAGAATTTTGAGAAAGTACGGGCTTAAGCTTAACCCCTGCAAATGTTTATTTGGAGATAAAAATGGAAAATTTCCAATCCTAGCAAAGTGTGGGCACTGCAAGATAAGACTCCTCCATGTAGTTTGAATGAGGCACAGAGATTGAACGGCTGAATTACTATCCTGTCCCGCTTCATCTCCAGGTCAACCAATTAGAGTCTCCCCTTCTTCAAGATACTACACCAAGCAACCAAATTCCAATGGGACGATGATTGCAACAAGGTGTTTGAGGAGCTGAAGAACTATCTATCTACTCTTCCTATATTAGCTAAACCAATAGTGGATGAAACTTTATGAATTTATTTATAAACTAATGAACATGTTGTTGGTTCAATATTGGTGAGGTAGGAGAAAAAAGAGCAACAACCTGTATACTTTTTGAGCCATTTATTGAAAGGAGCAGAGTGCCACTACACTACACTCAAGAAGTTAGCGTATGGGTTGGTCTTAGCTGCTCAAAGGTTTCGTCCTTACTTTTTATCACATTCAATCATATTATTAACTAATAGTACCTTGGGTTGAGTACTCATTAACCCAGAGGTGTTTTGAAGATTGATCAAATGGATGACCGAACTTAGCGAATACCATCAAAGTCCAGGCTTTAGATGATTCATAATACAATTGCAAGGTCATAAAACTAAAGAAACTTGGAAAATATATGTTGATGGATCTTCCACCCGGTAGGGTAGTGGGATAGGTATTTCTCTTATGTCACCCAAGGAAGATCGAATGCAATTATTAGTTCGGTTAAATTATGGGGCTATCAACAATGAAGTAGAATATGGGGCCTTAATAGTAGGATTGCAAGCTGCTCGACACGTGGTCGTCCGAGTCCTACTATATTCCGATTACCAGCTGGCAACTCAACAATTATCTGGTAATTTTGAGATCAACAATGAATGACTCAAGTTATATACAGAGACATTTAATAAGTTAAAGGCAGAATTTCAAGAAGTTAGTATATATAAAATTCCCCGTTCAGATAATCAGATGGTAGAAGAGTTAGCTAAATTGGCCTTTGCCATAATTCCTTGGAATTTGAATAGGCCTATGGAGCAGTCACTATTGGTAGCTTGCATTGAGAGGCAGGATGATTTAGAATTACAAAGCGATTGGAGGGCACCAATTATCTTATTGTTACAATGAGTTATTCTACCAATTCATGGAGAGCAAGCACGTGTATTCAAGAAGAGGGCTGGCCAGTTCACTATGGTTGGGGACCAGGTTTATAAAAGGGCTATCTTTTGTCCTTTACTTAAATGCATTGGGCCAGATGATATATAGTATATTCTACAAGATGTGTATCAAGGCGCTTATGGAAATCATGTAGGAGGTCAATCTCTTGCCAGGAAAATATTATTAGTAGGATATTTTTGGCCCACTTTGTAAGTTGATACTGCTCAACTCGTGAAATATATTTGTCTTATCAGAAGCATTAGAACATTCCTTATCATCCCATTAAATTACTGAAGACTTCTATTGTATCTTATCTTTTTGATCAATAGGGTATAGATATAGTGGGACTATTTTCTATGGCACCTGCTCAAAGGAGGTTTTTATTGGTAGCCATGGATTATTTTTCAAAATGGGTAGAAGCTAAACCATTGGCCAAAATTACTGAATAAGTAGTTATCAAATTCTTATGGCAATATATTATTTGCAGATTTTGTATTCAACATAAGCTAGTTTCTAATAATAGAATGCAATTCCAAGGCAGAAAAATTTGAGAATGGTATTTAGGATATGGTATTACCCAAGCTTTTACCTCTATGGATTATCCATAGAGTAATGGGCAAGATGAGGTAACAAATAGAAAAATTATCAAAGGGCTCAAAGCTAAATTAGATCATGTTGGAGGAAGTTGAGTGGACGAATTTCCTAATGTGTTATCGGCATATCGCACAACTCCCTGAGAATCGACAAGTATAACTCTTTTTTATCTAGTTTATGGTGGTGAGGCCATAATCTTGATCGATATTGGCATGAAATCTGATCGGAGGCACTTATATGACGAAGATAATGTTGATCGACGTCTTATGGAGCTTGACCTAATAGAAGAATTATTGGACAAGGCAGCAGCTCGACTTATATCATATCATCAAAGAATGAAGAAAAATTATAACAAAAGGGTTATTCCTAGATTCTTTCAGGTGGACGACCTAGTTTAGAAATGCATCAAGCCGATCGAAGATGTTAATAACCTGGAGCTATAATGGGGAGGACCCTATAGGGTGGTATAAAAGTTTGTCTCTGATTCTTACTATTTAGAAGATGCTAAAGGCCAGAGATTAGATAGACCTTGGATTGTTAATCATTTATAACCTTATAAAGCTTAACAAGTACACTTGTAACTTACTTTTGTATTTTGCTTAATATATTTAATGAAAAGTGCAGGCAGAATTATCCTAGTTGATCAGCCACAATAAATAGACAACCGAAGACTTTAAACCATACAGTCGATTGGTTGCGATAAACAGACGTTTGGAGAATTTAAACCCTATAATCAATTGGTTGCAATAAACAGACGACTAACTTTAAACCCTATAGTAGATCGGTCACACTAAATAGATGATCCGAGACTTTAAACCTAACAGTCGATCAGTCATGATACATAGATAACTAGAGAATTTAGACCCTATAATTGATTGGTTGCGCTAAATAGGTAATGATTCAATAATGCTTCAAAAATGGATAGAACCACACAAAGTTTAGTAACGAACTTCTTGATCTAAACTGCTTCCTTTGCTGCTTTCGATGCTACAATGTGTTCTGCCTTATAGGTAGAATCTGTAATAGTATCTTGCTTGGAACTCTTCCAACTAAATGCGCCTCCATTTAATATGAATATGAATCCTTGTCTGCCTAGAAATTGACATCTGTATACCCGCGTATGATCATATCACCATCTCTATATACCAAGAATATATCCTTACGTCTTCTCAAGTACTCAAAGATTGTCTTGACAACAACCAATGATCCATTCCTGGATCTAACTTGTATCTGCTTGTAACACTCAAAGCATATGATACATCAAGCCTTGTACATAACATAGCATACATGATAGACCCTATTGCAGACGCATAAGGTATTTTATCTATGAAAATCCTCTCGTCTTTTGTGCATGGGCACATAGACTTCTAAATGTGAATTTCATGCCTCATAAGTATGAAACCTTTCTTAGATTTAGACATTCTAAACTATTTTAGCACTTTGTCTATATATCGAATGTAAAAGACCAAGCAACCTTTTCAGTCTATCTCTATAGATCTTCAGCCCATGGATGTAAGTTGCTTCTCTCATGTCTTATATGGAGAATGTTATGGACACCCAAACTTTAACTGACTATCGAACTGACATTAAATTTCCTATAAGTAATATGTCATTAACATAGAATATTAGGAATACGACTACACTCCCACTAACCTTTTGATACACACAAGGTTTGTCTGGATTTTGTGAGAAATCAAACTTTTTGATCGCCTCATTAAAATGGATATTCCAACTCCTGGATGCTTGCTTTAGTCCATAAATGAACCGTCAAAGCTTGCATACTTTATTCTTATTAATATATATGAAACCTTAGGGTTGTATCATATACACGTCCTCGAGCAGGTTTTCATTAAGGAACGGTATTTTCACATTCATTTGTCATATCTCATAATCATGATGAGTTGATATGGCTAGGAGTATCTGAATGGATTTAAGCATGGATACGGGTGAGAAGGTTTCATCATAGTCAATTCCACGCCTTTGATGATAGTGTTTCACCACCAACCTTTCCTTGTAGGTAATTACATTACCATCCATGTCAGTTTTCTTTTTGAAAACCCACTTGCACCCTATAGGCATAATGCCTTTAGGTGGGTTCACTAAATTCTAAACTTGGTTTTTGCACATGGAATCCATTTCCAACTTTATGGCTATAAGCCACTTGTCCTTCTCTGAACTATTGAGAGCTATTTCGTAATTAGTAGGTTCCTCATCCTTAATGAGTAACACATCATTTGATTCTCTTACAAGAGATCCATATCTCTCAGGAATATTGTGTCTTATCTGAACTACAATGAGGTTGTGTCATAATCGATCGCGGTTCTTGACTAGGCATCTCATTAGTGTCAATTGGAATCTCTTAAACTTCATCAAGTTCAACTATACTCCCACTTGCTTCTTGCAAAAGAAATTCTTTCTATAGGAATGTAGCATACCTTGAAACAAATATATTTTGTTCCAAGGAATGATAGAATTGGTAACCCTTAGTTTCCTTAGGATATTCAATAAATAAACACTTATCATACTTAGCATCCAACTTGTTTGATATAGTCCTCTTCACATAAGTAGGGCGTCCCCATTGATGTGCATAGATTATATACACTTATTTAGCATATTTTGACACACATTCATATATTTTATGCATGCTTTATCTGCTCATCTTCATACTCTTAGTCTTACTTTTAGCATAATTACACTTCTTTGTTCGGAGATCTACTCTTGTGTATTTTCTTCTTAAAGGAGTCAAATGTGGAGAGGAAATAATGTTCGTGGTCAATCTTATCAACAAAGGAAGGAAGACAACACTAGTCATGTGAGCAACACGACCATGCCAAAGAATCGAGGAAAATGACCTTGGTCGTATGGTACAAACAGGCTGTGTAGCTTTACTAGAGGAGGAGGATGACATGGCTGTGTCGATCTACACGGTCGTGCCATCCCAGCAGCTTTCCCAGCATACGGCCATGTAGATCTACACGGCCGTGCAGTGACTCCAGTGTGAAAGCAAGCTTAGGTCGTGTGTGCCACACTACCATGCAAGGTTTCCAGAAGCCAAGAATGGACTGGCCGTGTGAGCCACACAGTAGTGTAAGCCATCCAGAGTTGCATCAGTGCTCGTGCCCTACTCTATATAAGGGGGTTTCTTCCCCTTTCAAAGGGAGGAGGCTCTCCCTTTGGGGGAGATTCAACTTGGGGTTGCTTTTCATGCTCTCCAGCATTGTTCCAGCGATCCTAAGCCATCTCCACCTCGACATCGACTCCAGAAGCTAAAGATTGGTTCTAAAGATCACTCATCGTCTCTAGATAAACATTTATATTCTCTCTTCTCATTGGGGATTGGAATGTTTGTAATCTCTTTGTCTTCGGATCACTATCTTTGTATTATGGAGTAGATTCATTGTTCTAGGATTAAGGGAGTAATTGTGATGTGATTTGATGTATAAATCTAATGGATATGCCAATTTTCTATTTAGATGATGTTGATGTGTTTTGTATCTATTCGATCTTGTGTGGATGTTTGTGTTTGGATCTCATTACCATATTTTATTGAATGTTTGTGAGGCTTTTGGATCCCATAGTGGGATACCCTAGATCGTATGATTGAGGGGTGCTTGTGACAGACTGCCCCGCTAACGGACGTCTAGGAGATCACCTTGAAAGGTGAAGCTAGTCTCTACAAAGAGGTGGGATAGTTGAATGCATTTAGTTCCTGCACTTTTATGTGAATTGAGTGGTGTTATGTTTCTATGTTGTATGAGCGAGGGGCATTGGTGACAAGCTGCCCTGCTAATGAACTTCATTGGGATCATAACCATTTAACCACTAGAAGTGTAGATCAAAGTCCCTTGCCAGTTTTCTTTTACAGGAGAAAATCGGCAACTTCCTACAAATGCATGTCAATTAAGGATATGAATTGGAGAACCATGCTACATCAATGAATATCACAATGAAACTGAATTCCTAGAACACTCACCAAATCATATACTTCATTTACTTTCCTAGTTCCATTTCTAGTTGCTACTTAGTTCATTCCTTACCTTGTTAATTGTTTAGCTAATTCTACGTGAGACATCTCTTGAGTTTATAACCAGTCCCTGTGGGATCAATATCTTTTTATTATTGACGAGGAAACCGTGCACTTGCAGTTGCGTAACAAGTTTTTAGTGTCGTTGTCGGGGACTGTGTCTATAACATTAGAGATAATTATTTAAGTTAGATTAAACTTTTCTTTTCTTTTCTATTACATAGTTTTAACTAGTCTTGAAAATTTGGTTTTCACAATCTTATCTTTGGTTTTTGATTACTTTTTCTGTAATTCATCTTGTTGCAATTCAAATTCTTCGTTTTATATTTTCAAAATTTCAGTATAGTTATTCTTTGGCTTTCAAGTAAAGAGAAAATTTTGTGACTTGTGATCTTGTTCTTTGTTTGTGAAGATCTAACCTTGCAGGAGATTTGTTACCTTTTGATCCTGAAATTGATAGAACTTTTCATAAAAGAAAAATCTTCCAAAGACATCTAGAAGAACTAGAACATTCAAATATGGCAAACAAATCACTGAAAGATTATGCAACACCATATGCAAGAGGATTTTGTTCTAGCATCACAAGGCCAGCTGTTAAAGCTAATAATTTTGAAAACAAGCCTGCGATAATCACTATGGTACAATAGAATCAGTTTGGAGGCAAACCACACGAAGATCCTAATCAACATCTCGAAGGTTTCTATGAAATCTGTGGTACGATGAAAATGAATCCTGTTCTAGCAAAAGCAGTGTGATTATTATTATTTGATTTTTCTTTGAGAGACAGAGGCAAATAGTGAATAAATTCTTTGCCTGCAAATAGTATATCCACTTGGGAACAATGTGAACAACAATTATTGGACAAATTCTATCCTCCAAGCAAAACTTCTCATATGAGAAATTTAATAGCAAGCTTCAGATAGTCAAACTCTGAATCATTATTTGAAGCATGAGATAGATACAACAATATGATCAGATAATGCCCACATCATGGATTGTAAAAATGGCTAATTCTACATACATTTTATAACGACATCAATTATCATACAAAGGTGTCTTTAGATTCTACAACTAGAGGGGAACTTATGAACAAAAATTTAGATGAAGCTGAGAGTATTATTGAAAGTATAACACAAAACCATCATCAATGGGTAACAGAAAGAAGTGGAGGCTATTCTTATCCAAACCCAGTAAAAGTATCAGGAAAATTTGATGTAGATGCAATTACTTTGATGTCTTCAAAACTAGATGCTCTTACTAAAAAGCTAAAAAATATGGGAACAAATTCTAGCATGGTCAATGCTATAGTGTGTGTTTATGAAACATGTGGAAGCATAGATCATGCTCAAGACTCATGCCCATTGGGAATCATCTCTGCACATATCAATCAACTTGAGCAGTGTGATGCAATCATGAATTATAATAAAAAAAATAATCCATACTCCAACACATACAAACCTGGTTGGAAAAATCATCTAAACTTCTCTTATCGTAATAATCAAGATCAAGGACCATCCATGGGGGCTAGACCGAGCTACCAACCTGGGCAACAAAACTTTCAACAACAACAACCTTCTCAAGGCTATCAATTTTCTAAATTGGAGAAAATACTTGAAGAAGTCATTTCTGGTCAAAACAAATTGAAGCAAGAAATCAAGTTGTTAAATCAGAGAATGCATAATTTAGAGAAACACCAGAAAATGCAAGATAGCCAAATTACCCAGATAGCTTTCTTCATCTTCAAGAGCATCAGGACAATTTCCTGGAAAACCTGATGTAAATCCAATGGAACACTGCAACAGAATTGAGCTTAGGAGCGGACGGACCTTGGGGGATCCTTAAGTGACTGCTCCAAAAGGGATGAAAATTCAAGAAGAGCTCTCTCCTCCAACTCTTGAACTAGTTCAGATTCAAGATGATGAGGAGAATACCAAGAAGGTTGAAGAGACTCTTCCACACTACCCTCAAAGCCAAGTAATCTCTTTTCCTCAAAGATTAGTCATGTTGAAGAAGGATGAAGAATTTGGCAGATTTCTTGATAAGGTTAAAGATATTTGTGTTGAGGTCCCTCTTGTTGGTTGCTACTCGGAAACCCAATGGCTCCACTGTACAAAAATTTTGTACGTGATCTGAACCTTTCCTAGCTACCATGTGCTCTTTTAAGTTAAACTTGTATCTCCTGCGGAACTTAACACGTTTGATTCCAAGTTTAACTTATATGTTTCTTTAGGTTTAGATTTGGATCTCCTGCGGAACTTAACACGTTTGATCCAAATCACCTAGGTTATAAATTCAATTAAATATTAGTTTCCAAAATTGGCTTCCAGTACTACATGGCGAGACACTTGGCCTTCTTGGATATGGGAGCAACCACCACCGACTAGACAAAGCCTTTTAAGGAAAGTTAATATTTAATTTCCTTATATAACTCTAGGTTAACCAAAAGGAACAATCAAATCACAAGGAAAAAAGAAAAAGAACACAACATCGAAATTAAATTCGAAAAACAAGAATCGAATGTCTCTTGTATTTGGTATTTATACAAAGAAAAATTAACTAGTATGATGCAGAAATTAAATACTAGTTATACCTCTTCCTTATATGCTAAAAACCTCGAGATCTTCTGTCGTATCCCTCGCCTCCTCTTAGACGTCGTGTGAGCGACGATCCTCCAAGACGAACACCACCCGGAAAGCTTCTCCTCCTTCTCTAGAATTCGGCTACCACCACCACAAAGGAGCAAAGGGAAGAGAGGGAGAGGGGCCGGCCACTTGATGATCTCCAACAACACAATATCAATTGTTATGTTATTCAAGGCCTCCCCTTCTCCCATTTTTATATTAGTTTCCCAACGGAAAATTATGGAAAGAGTTTTATAAAAAATTAGACTCATTCCTATTTCCTTTTAATTTTTTTCTTTTTCTTTCCTTTTAATTAATCAATCCTAGATTGATTTATTAATTAAACAACTATTTATTGATGTTTAATTATTTGACTGGCCCCTTGCTTGGGCACCAAGCAAGGTGGCCGACCACTTATTAAAAGGGAAAGAAAGAAAAAAAAATTATAAAATTTTAAAAGAAGAAAACTTCTAATAAAATTTTACAAACTCTTTTTTTTTTAATGTGGATATTAAAAGGAAAGTTTTAAAATTTAAAACCAAGTTTTAAAATTTAAAACATCTCTAATAATATTTCTTTTTAAAAGAAAGTTTTATAAATTTTACAACTCTCTTTTAAAACCTTGTGGCCTAATTTAAATTAGGAAAATTTATAAATTTTTAAAATCTCTCTTTTTACAAATTGTAAATATCTGAGGAAATTTAAAAATTCAAAACTAACCTTCCTAATTTAAATATTGCGGCCGGCCCCCTTGCCCAAGGCAAGGGCCGTCCACTTCTAGAGAATATGTGGCCGGCCATTGCTTAGTCGCCAAGCAATGAATCGGCCCCTTCTTGAACACCAAGATAGGCTTTTCTTTGGATGGACTTGACGCTTTATTAAGGCTACAACAGAGACCTAGAGGAGAAATTGGTTTTGGCCTTCCGATGAGCTTGAGTATCCCGTGCTCGCCCCGAACACACAACTCAAGTTCATCGATAATAACTCATTCCACTAGAGAGTTATTACCGCACTACCGCACCAATCCCAAATTACATTATGGGCTCCTTATCATGAGTGTGTTAGTCTCCCTGTGTTTAAGATTACGAATGTCCACTAATTAAGTGAGTTACTGACAACTCATTTAATTAATATCTAGGTCCAAGAGTAGTACCACTCAACTTTATTGTCATGTTGGACTAGGTCCACCTACAGGGTTTAACATGGAAATCCTTATGAGCTCCTCTTGGGGACATTCTCAACCTAGATAACTAGGACACAGATTCCTTCTATAATCAATAACACATACTATAAGTAATATCATTTCCCAACTTATCGGGCATATTGATTTATCGAGCTAAACCTCACCCTTTGATAAGTCAAAGAAATAAATATTAAATACACATGCTTGTTATTATATTAGGATTAAGAGCACACACTTCCATAATAACTAAGGTCTAGTTCTTTTACTAAGTCAGTACAAAAAGAACTTACCTAAATGATCCTACTCAATACACTTAAAGTGTATCAATGTCATTTATTAGTCAAGATAAACTAATACTTAATTACACTACGTCTATTCTGTTGGTGCGGGAAGCATCCGACGATCGAACTCGTGTTTTGATAATGGCAAAGAATTCAAAGTTAAGATGTTTTGTATTCTAACAAGTCTACTTGAGGATTTCAGGAAAGTCCTAACTGCGGTTAGGCAAAGGAATAAAACCCTAGGGGGTGGTAACCCTAGGTCATAGGGGGTGGTAACCCTATGCGGAAAGTCTTGGCAGGTCGATGACTTCAGGCAAAAAGTCCTAGGGGGTGGTAACCCTAGGTGGAAAGTCCTGGTGTCGCGAGCCAGGTGAAAGACTGGACTAGCCGGGAAGCGGATGTCCAGCAGAAAGTCCGGAAGTATCGAGTGCTGAGCAAAAGTCCAGTCGATCTAGAGGATCGTACTGGCAACAGGTAAATCTCCTGAGTGGAGTAGGTGAGGACGCGTTCCTCGTAGAGGGAACAGTAGGCGTCGGGTCGACCTAGGGTTTCCGGTTGGAAATCCGAAGTCAGACCCGGATAGTCTGGAGACTGTCTTAAATATTCTTTATTATCCATGATGTTATTTTGTGCTAACTTTGTGTTGCAGGATGTTGTTTGGGACTAACATATCTTGCAGGTACAAAATAACGATGATTTTCCTCGGATGAACAGTGTCTGAGGTGCCTCCATGGGGCTTGGAGGCGCCTCGGGTTCAAAATCCTGAGCTGGCGCGAGGAGCAGGCTTAAGGCGCCTCAGAGGGGTTTAAGGCGCCTTAGACATCTTGGAGGCGCCTTGAATGGGTTTAAGGCGCCTTCAGTTCGCGGCGGTCAAAAGATTATCCCAGCGAGCATATCGGGATAAAATTCAGGTTTAAGGCGCCTTGAACACTATTTATAAAGGGGGTTCGACCAGCAGCTCAATCTAACGTGTTCCAAGTCTTCTTTACTCAACGTGCTACTCTGAAAGACTCCCGGAAGTGCTGCTACAAGTCTCCGACGACCCAGAGCTCCGAGATCTCTCGTTTTCGTCGTCGGTATAGATTTCTTTTATCGCATCTCTTGTAATACCTAGTTTGTAATAATCAAGCTTATAGTTGTTGCCCACCGGAAGCGATCAAGGATCGCGGGCCTTCGAGTAGGAGTCGCCTTAGGCTCCGAACGAAGTAAAATCGACCTGTGTTCTTGTGTGCTTGCTTATTTTTTCCGCTGATCTAACGATTCCGATAATTCAAAAATAGCCGCGAGCGCTATTCACCCCCCCTCTAGTGCGATCTCGATCCAACAATTGGTATCAGAGCGGGGTTATTTTGAACTGGTGCAACCACCATTCAAAACATTTTTTTCGTGGTATTTTGTTTCGGAGTCAATTAGAAATTAGCTAATTAGCTAAAGTTCTAATTTTTTTTAATCAGTGTTGCTCAAAGTTGGTCAATACCATTTGAGCTCGTTATTTTTTCCTCCCGCACTACTAATCCAAGACACAGTCTTGGAATAGATCTTTCTGTTTTTGCTTATCTAGGTCTAAAATGACTCAACAAGAAGGATATAGCACTGTTCGTCCCCCACTATTTTCCGGAGAAGACTTCGGATATTGGAAGGGGCGAATGGAGATATATCTGAAGATCCAATTCGACACCTGGATGATCGTCAAGACAGGACTGCAACTACCAACTGATACGGACGGTAAGCCTACATCCTGTGAGAACTGGGAACCAGCCTTCATCAAAAAGGTGGAAGCCGACGCCAAAGCTACCTGCACCATCCAGTGCGGTCTTACCAAGGAGGAACTCAACAGAGTCGGTCCCTTTTCAACCGCAAAGGAACTCTGGGAGAAACTGATCGAACTTCACGAGGGCACCTCGGAAACCAAGGTAAGTAAGCGTGATTTATTATTTAATAAATTATATAATTTAAAAATGCAGGAAGGTGAGACGGCGAGCCAGCTGCATGCACGCATCCAGGACATTCTTAACTCTCTTTATGCAATAGGACAAAAAGTCGAAAACCGGGACGTCATAAGGTACGCATTAAATTCGTTTCCAAGGTGTACATTGTGGGAATCAATGGTAGATGCCTACAAGGTCTCCAAAGACTTATCTTCTTTAAAGTTAGACGAGTTATTTTCTGAATTTGAACTTTATGAACAAACTAATGCACAACCATCCGAGAAGGGTATTGCCTTGGTTGCAGGTACGAGTCGAACACGGGAATCAAGAGTACGGCGAAAAATTGAATCGGAATCAGAAGACGAATCCGACTCAGAAGATTCAGAGGATGAACTGACCAGCGAACTTGTGAACCTTGTGAAGAAGCTCTACAAGAAGAAGAAGGGCTTCAACAAGAAAGATCTGAAGAAGGCAGTTCAGTCCAGGGAGGCCCAACCGAACTCAAAGGTAAAATTTGAAGTCACTTGTTACGGGTGCAACCAGAAGGGGCATATCAAAGCTAACTGTCCCAACCAAAAGGAGGCCAAAAAGCAAAGAAGAAAGAAGGCCCTGAAAGCAACCTGGGACGAATCTTCTTCAGAGGACGACAACGATGAACTTGATCAAACAAGTCTACTCGCACTGATGGCCCGGGACCAGATCATCGAGAGCGAGTCAGAAGCCGAGTCCGAGCAAAGCCATGGATCCGCATCCGTTTCAGAAGGGCCAGAATCCAATGTAAGTATTCCAAGGCTTAACAATTTAGTTAATTACTTACTTCGCAAACTAGCTAAATCAAACCTTAGGATTAAATCACTTCTAAAGGAAGTAGTTGTCCTTAAAGAAGTGCCAAACACTAATTCTTTAC
The DNA here is from genome assembly GCF_018446385.1 of Zingiber officinale. Lineage (NCBI taxonomy): Eukaryota > Viridiplantae > Streptophyta > Magnoliopsida > Zingiberales > Zingiberaceae > Zingiber > Zingiber officinale. Next base: position 31,872,720 of record NC_055995.1, read on the forward strand.
CTGATCAAGTTCAAACTGGAAATTCAACTCAAGTTCAAAAACTTGAGGAAGAAAACTCTAGCTTGAAAAATCAGGTAAAACACTTAAAAAATATGTTAGAACGGTTTTCTCTAGGATCCAAGAATTTGGACCTAATTCTTGGAACACAAAGAGCCGTCTACAACAAAACTGGACTGGGATATAAAAGTAAAAAGAAATATAGATCTTATTTATCTTTAATAAACAAACAAGGTAGTAAACTAGTCCAAGCATGGGTCCCCAAGTCTAAATTAATCAATCAAGTTGAACATGGCCAATACTGGGTTCCGAAAGATCAAATACACTACCTCGATAGTGTTGGAGTGTATACTGAAAGCCTAAGCTTTGTAAACATTCATTATGAATAAAGAATCACTTTTGGTCTAATTATCTACATTTGTTTGTAGTTGTTCATTTAATTTATATTGTAGATAACATAGTATGTGGTGTCACATACAGAAGATGATGTTATCAGTACCTTATAAATTATAAACAGTAACTCACGACCAGAATGGAAAGGAACAAACCATTAGAAGGTCGTAGTGTAATTAGGTATTAGTTTATCTTGACTATATAATTACACTAGTACACTCAGAGTGTATTGAGTAGAACCATTTGAGGTCGTTTCTTTTATACTGACTTTATAAAGGAACAAAGACCTCGGTTATTATGGAAGTGTGTGCTCTTAATCCTAATATAATAACAAGCACATATATTTGATATTTATTTCTTTAATTTATCAATGGGTGAGATTTAGTTCGATGAATCAATAAGCCCGATAAATTGGGAAATGATATCACTTATAGTGTGTGTTGTTGATTATAGAAGGAAACTGTGTCCTAGAGATACTAGGTTGATAATGTCCCCAAGAGGAGCTCATAAGGATTGTCATGTTAAACCCTGCAGGTGGACTTAGTCCGACATGATGATAAAGTTGAGTGGTACTACTCTTGGACTTAGACATTAATTAAATGAGTTGTCAGTAACTCACTTAATTAGTGGACATTCGATATCTTAAACACAGGGAGACTAACACACTCATAATAAGAAGGAGCCCAAAAATGTAATTTGGGATTGGTGCGGTAGTTCAATGATAGTTCTCTAGTGGAATGAATTATCATTGATAAAATTAAGTTGTGTGTTCGGGGCGAACACGGGATGCTTAATTTTATCGGGAGACCAAAACCAATTCCTCTTCTCGGTCCCTATCGTAGCCTCTTATTTATAGAGTTCTATACCCACCTATACCCACCTTCTATATCCACCCAATAGGGGCCGGCCAAGCTAGCTTGGGATCAAGCTAGGGCCGGCCTAGGTATAAAATTGGGTGGCCGGCCCTAGCTTGAACCCAAGCTAGTAGGGCCGGCCAAAATAAATTTTAAAAAAATTTAATTTTAATTTTTATTATGTGGTAGATATAATTTAAAGAGAATTAAAATTAAAATATCTCTCTTGTAAAAGATTTACAAAAGATTAAAGAAAGAGATTAGATCTCTTTCCTTATTTGTAGATTGGAGAGATTTTTTATTTTCTCTTTAAAATTATTCACATGTTAATAAAATTAAAATTATAGATATTTCCTTTTATTAACCATGAAGAGATTTTAAAGAGAAATTTTATTTTTTAAAAAATTTCCGGAAACAAATAAGGAAAGTTTTAATTGTTGATTGAAACTTGTCCAATTTGCTTCCTCTTGATGTGGCCGGCCATTAGAGTTTATTTGGGAAATTTTATTTTATTTTTCTCAAATAAATCATGTCAAGGAAATTAAGAAAATTTTATTGTAAATAAATTTCCTAATTTGCCTAGGCCAAGGAATATAAAAGAAGGGGTAGGGGTGCCTTCATGAGATACAACCTCTATTGTTTTCTCTCCCTTTTTCCTTGGTGTTGTGGCCGGCCATTACCCTCTCCCACTCTTCCTCTTGTGGTGGCCAATACTTCTCTCTTCTTGGAGTTCTTGTGGTGGCGGATACTACTTGGAGAAGAAGAAGAAGAAGGAGAGAAAGCTAGCATCTCTTGGAGCTTGGTTAGTATTTTGATTTTCTTCTTTGGTAAAGTTCTTCCTTTGTGGCCGAACCTTGCTTGGAGGAGAAGAAGGTGGTTGGTGGTTTCTCATCTCGGTAGATCGTTGCCCACACAACGTCCGAGGTTAGAAGAGGAATACAGTAGAAGATCAAGAGGTTTTTCTACAAGGTATAACTAGTAATTTCTATTTCCGCATCATGCTAGTTATTTATGGAAATAATACTAAATACAAGAGGCTTACGTTCTAGAATTTCGAATATGTTTTTTCGAAGTTGTGTTCTTTTGTTTCTTTCTTTTCCTTGTGATTTGATTGCTCTCTTTGGTTAACCTAAAGTTATTTTAGGAAATTAAATATTAGCTTTCTATTAAAGGTTTTGTCTAGTCGGTGGTGGTTGCTCCCATATCCAAGAAGGCCATGTGCCTCGCCACGTCAAGACTGGGAACCTTTTATGGAAATTAATATTTAATGGAATTAATAACTTAAGGAGACTTGGGTCAAACGTGTTAAGTTCCGCAGGAGATCCAAGTCAAAACCTAAAAGAACAAATAGATTAAGTTTTGGATCAAACGTGTTAAGTTCCGCAGGCGATCCAAAATTTAATTTAAAAGAACACATGGTAGCTAGGAAAAGGTTCAGACCTTTGTACAAAATTTTTGTACAGTGGAACCTATAGGTTTTCCGAGTAGCAACCAACAATTGGTATTGTAGTTAGGTTTCTGTGTATTTGGTATTTAGTTTAATTATGCACATGTCATACATAATTTAGGCAGGATAATAGTAGGATGTGCTAACTTTGTGGATGCAGGATCCAACTATTATGTCTTTTAGTTAATTATGTGTGTGATTGGACCCTTTGGACATGTCAAGGGCAATTTATATGTGTGTGCATGATTGTATTAAAATACAGCAGGAGCTGTATTTAGATTTATTAGGATTTTATTTTTGATCTAGATACATGTACATTCCTTTTATGGAATATAGGATCAAAAATGTAAAATTCTATTTATGTCGCGGATCGAATCTTGCAAAGCGTGGAACCTTCTAAGGACCAGAGGCGCAGCGGAATTAGGAGCAAGACGGATGCGACAGTTAGACCCGGTGGCGGTGGCCAAATATGGCAGCAGCTTCGGATGACAACACACGGAAGACAATTAAAGATAAAAGTCATAATAGTTGAAAATTAGATTTTCTATTTATTGCTTTTATATTGTGCTGTGTGTGCATGTTAGTTTACAAGTTTAGTAGGCTAGCATAGTTAAAATTCCTCATTTATAAATAACTAAGTGGGAGAGGGATTTTTAAGTAAATCCCATGGTCTCCATTACTGGTTTGTAAGTGATACAAACAAGCTTGCGTTGGCTCGAGTGCCTTCCTCCATAACGGATGAGCTTGTTTGCGGATCACTAGAATGACTTCCATTTTGGATGACTATAGGAAGTTAATTAAGGCGTGTGATCTTCCCCAACGGAAGGGCATAATCTTATTAATGGACTTAGTGTCTAGTAATGGTGTACACTTAGACACATCTAATAGTATCCTCCCCAACACTGCTATTATTTGTGTGACCAAATAATACCAACTATTAATTTTATTTGTCAAAAAGTTAGGTTGACAAGATAATAAAATTAATGGGTTAAAACCCTCCTTTTACAAATGTTGAATTTGTATACGTCCACACTAACGTGGCATACAAAATTCACGGTGTTTTAAGGTGTTGGTTAATTTAAAATAGTATTGTTTGAGGAATCAATATTATTCTAAATTTAGAGTTCTGACCAAAAGTTATTTGTGATTCTTAGGATGTCTTTCAACCCACTGTCCATCATACTTCAACAAAATAGACTTACTGGACCTAACTACATAGATTGGAAAAGAAACCTGGACATTGTTCTTACTGCTGAAAGCTATAAATTTGTACTGACTGAGCATTGCCCTGATGCACCTACTGGTGAATCTACCCAAGAGGAGATTGAATATCATAGGAAATGGGTAAAAGCAGATGAGATGGCACGGTGTTACATTTTGGCTTCAATGTCAAATGTATTGCAACATCAGCATCAAGATTTACCAACAGCCTATGATATCATGAACAATCTCAAGGAACTCTTTGGTCATCAGGATAGGGCTTCTAGGCAAGAAGCCATGAGAAAGATAATACCATGCAAGAGGGTACTCTGTAAGGATCATATCCTAAAGATGATGGCTTATCCGAACGAAATACGAGATCCTTGGAGGAGAAATTGATGGAGAAACCCGGATCGATATGATCCTCCAAACCCTACCTAGAAGTTTTGAGCGATTCACTTTGAACTATAATATGAATAAAGGATTTATTCATTAGGGAAACTACTGACAGCAGCAAAAGGGTTATTTCGTCACAATGCTCAAATTCACTATCTCGAAAATGGTTCTACTTCTAAACCGAAAGGAAGAAGAAGAAGAAACAAGCTGGTCCAGTAAAGAAAGTGAATAAATCTCAGAGTACAGGATTTAAAGTTGGAATGAAGAAGCCGAAGGGCAAGTGCTTCATCTGCAAGCAGTCAGGGCATTGGAAGGCGGACTGTCCTCGTAAGAACCAAAGCAACAAAGGTATATCTCATACTCTAGTTGTTGAAACATGTTTAGCGGTGTTATCTACCAGCACCTGGTGTGTAGATACGGGAGCCACTGATCATGTCTGCAATTCCTTGCAGGGGTTCCAGGAAACCCGACGACTATCTGAAGGGGAGATTACCGTCTACATGGGCAATGCTACTAAGGTGGCAGCTGTTGCAGTGGGAGATGTCTACTTGTCTTTTAGTAGAAATAGAAATTTGATTTTAAGAAATTGTCTTTATGTACCCAGTTTTAGAAAGAATTTAATTTCAGTTTCTAAACTGTTTTTAGATGGATATTCAGTTTCTTTCAGTAACGATGTAGTTATTAAAAGAAATAAAGTGATTATCTGTTTTGGTGCATTAGTTGGCAATTTGTATATTTTAAATCCAATTTCTTCCACAAAGCAAAACATGGAAATTTATAACTCATCTTCTAATTCTAATAAGAGAAAAGAACCTTCAGAAATGAACCAAGCATATCTTTGGCATCTAAGACTTGGTCATGTTAATTTAAGTAGGATTCAGAGGCTTATAGCCGATGGACTTTTGAGTTCATTAGAGTTGGAAAATTTTCCAACTTGTGAATCTTGCTTAGAAGGTAAAATGACCAAGAGGCCGTTCAAGGCCAAGGGGTATAGAGCCAAAGAAGTGTTAGAGTTGGTTCACTCTGATTTGTGTGGTCCTATGTCTGTCCAGGCAAGAGGAGGTTTTGAATATTTTGTCTCTTTCATAGACGATTATTCAAGATATGGATACATTTACCTAATGCGCCGCAAGTCCGAATGCTTTGACAAGTTCAAAGAATACAAGGTTGATGTGGAGAAACGATTAGGTAAAAGTATCAAGACACTACGATCTGATCGTGGTGGCGAATACCTCTTAGGAGAGTTTAGGAATTACTTATCAGAGGCTGGGATTCAATCCCAATTGTCTGCACCTGGAACACCCCAACAGAATGGTGTAGCAGAACGAAGGAATAGGACTCTTATGGAGATGGTTAGATCGATGATGAGTTATTCAGAATTACCAAATTCGTTTTGGGGATATGCTCTGGAAACAGCAGTATATGTTCTGAACTTAGTACCTTCTAAATCAGTTTCTTCTACTCCCATAGAATTGTGGAATGGGCGAAAACCCAGTCTAAGACATATTCGGATTTGGGGTAGTCCAGCACATGTGCTGAAACCAGATGCTGATAAGTTAGAATCTCGTACAGAAGTTCGTGTGTTTGTAGGATATCCTAAAGGAACGAAAGGTGGTTTATTTTATAGTCCTAAAGACCAGAAGGTCATTGTTAGCACCAATGCCCAGTTTTTAGAAGAAGACTATATAATGGATCACAAGCCTAGTAGTAAAGTTGTTTTAGAAGAACTTAGAGAGGACATGTCTACTTCAGTACCAACAGTACAAGATGAAGTACCACAAGAGACTGCAACACGTGTCACACATGATGCACAACCACAGACAGTACCTCGTCGTAGTGGGAGGGTTGTGAGGCAGCCTGAAAGATTCATGTTTTTGGGAGAGTCTTCGGACTTGATCCCGGGTAAACATGAACCTGATCCCCGGTCATATGACGAAGCACTCCAAGATATAGATGCAGCATCTTGGCAAAAGGCAATGAATTCTGAAATAGAGTCCATGTACTCTAATAAGGTCTGGGAGCTTGTAGAACCACCTGATGGTGTAAAAGCCATTGGATGCAAGTGGATCTACAAAAGGAAAAGAGGAAGACGGGAAGGTAGAAACCTTCAAAGCTAGGCTTGTTGCGAAGGGTACACTCGGAAAGAGGGAATCGATTATGAAACCTTTTCACCGGTAGCCATGCTTAAGTCTATCCGGATACTCTTATCCATTCTGCTCATATGGATTATGAGATTTGGCAAATGGATGTCAAGACTTTCCTTAATGGAAGTCTTGAAGAGAACATCCATATGAAGCAACCAGGGTTCATTGAAAAGGCAAAGAGCATCTAGTGTGCAAGCTTAATCGGTCCATTTATGGATGAAGCAAGCTTCAAGGTCTTGGAACATCCGGTTTAATGAAGTAATCCATCATATGGATTTATTCAAAGTCCGGATGAGTCTTGTGTATATAAGAAGTGATAGAAACATGGTGGTATTTCTTTTACTATATGTAGATGATATTTTGTTAATTGGCAACAATGTCAAGGTATTATCGGGCGTAAGGGTATGGTTGTCCAAACAATTTGATATGAAGGACTTAGGAGATTGTGCACACATTCTTGAGATCAAAGTTATAAGGGATCGTAAGAAAAGAATGTTGTGTCTATCCCAAGCTTCATATATAGATACAATCCTTGCTCGTTTTAGCATGCAGGATTCCAAGAAAGGTTTCTTACCTTTTAGACATGGAGTAACTCTATCTAAAGAGATGTCTCCAAAGACATCGAAAGAGATAGAGGACATGAAAGCGTTCCTTATGCTTGGCTGTAGGAAGCCTAATGTATGCAATGCTATATACGAGACCGATATCTTTCTTGGTGGGCATGGTCATGAGATATCGAGTAACCTCGGACAAGGACATTGGACTGCGGAAAGCATATATTAAAGTACAGAGAAGGACTAGAGATTATATGCTAGTTTACCAAGCGGACGATCTGCTCCCTGGGTTACACGGATTTGATTTCCAATCGGATAGGGATAACAATGAAGTCTACATCGGGCTATGTGTTTACTTTAGGAGGTGGAGCCATTTCATGGAGGAGTGTTAAGCAAATGCGTTTGGACTCAACCATGGAAGCTGAGTATGTGCCTCTGAGGCGGCTAAAGAAGCAGTATGGCTCAGAACTTTCTAATGGACTTAGATGTGATTCTGGTTTGCCCAAAATCATCACAATTTATTGTGATAATAGCTGTGCAGTTGCAAACTCGAAGGAACCACGAGCTCATAAGGCAAGTAAACATATAGAGCGCAAGTACCACCTGATACGAGATATCGTGAAGCGAGGAGAAGTTGTCATCGCCAAGATTGCATCAGCAGATAACCTGGCGGATCCTTTCACTAAGGCGCTTCCGGCGAAAGCTTTCGATCGGCATGTGGAGGGAATGGGAATCAGATGTATGGTAGAAGATATGGCAGCTTAGTCATTAGTATAAGTGGGAGATTGTTGGAGTGTATACTGAAAGCCTAAGCTTTGTAAACATTCATTATGAATAAAGAATCACTTTTGGTCTAATTATCTACATTTGTTTGTAGTTGTTCATTTAATTTATATTGTAGATAACATAGTATGTGGTGTCACATACAGAAGATGATGTTATCAGTACCTTATAAATTATAAACAGTAGCTCACGACCATAATGGAAAGGAACAAACCATTAGAAGGTCGTAGTGTAATTAGGTATTAGTTTATCTTGACTATATAATTACACTAGTACACTCAGAGTGTATTGAGTAGGACCATTTGAGGTCGTTTCTTTTATACTGACTTTATAAAGGAACAAAGACCTCGGTTATTATGGAAGTGTGTGCTCTTAATCCTAATATAATAACAAGCACATATATTTGATATTTATTTCTTTAATTTATCAATGGGTGAGATTTAGTTCGATGAATCAATAAGCGCGATAAATTGGGAAATGATATCACTTATAGTGTGTGTTGTTGATTATAGAAGGAAACTGTGTCCTAGAGATACTAGGTTGATAATGTCCCCAAGAGGAGCTCATAAGGATTGTCATGTTAAACCCTGCAGGTGGACTTAGTCCGACATGACGATAAGGTTGAGTGGTACTACTCTTGGACTTAGACATTAATTAAATGAGTTGTCAGTAACTCACTTAATTAGTGGACATTCGATATCTTAAACACAGGGAGACTAACACACTCATAATAAGAAGGAGCCCAAAAATGTAATTTGGGATTGGTGCGGTAGTTCAATGATAGTTCTCTAGTGGAATGAATTATCATTGATAAAATTAAGTTGTGTGTTCGGGGCGAACACGGGATGCTTAATTTTATCGGGAGACCAAAACCAATTCCTCCTCTCGGTCCCTATCGTAGCCTCTTATTTATAGAGTTCTATACCCACCTATACCCACCCAATAGGCCAAGCTAGCTTGGGATCAAGCTAGGGCCGGCCTAGGTATAAAATTGGGTGGCCGGCCCTAGCTTGAACCCAAGCTAGTAGGGCCGGCCAAAATAAATTAAAAAAGAAATTTAATTTTAATTTTTATTATGTGGTAGATATAATTTAAAGAGAATTAAAATTAAAATATCTCTCTTGTAAAAGATTTACAAAAGATTAAAGAAAGAGATTAGATCTCTTTCCTTATAGATTGGAGAGATTTTTTATTTTCTCTTTAAAATTATTCACATGTTAATAAAATTAAAATTATAGATATTTCCTTTTATTAACCATGAAGAGATTTTTAAAGAGAAATTTTATTTTTTAAAATTTCCGGAAACAAATAAGGAAAGTTTTAATTGTTGATTGAAACTTGTCCAATTTGCTTCCTCTTGATGTGGCCGGCCATTAGAGTTTATTTGGGAAATTTTATTTTATTTTTCTCAAATAAATCATGTCAAGGAAATTAAGAAAATTTTATTGTAAATAAATTTCCTAATTTGCCTAGGCCAAGGAATATAAAAGAAGGGGTAGGGGTGCCTTCATGAGATACAACCTCTATTGTTTTCTCTCCCTTTTTCCTTGGTGTTGTGGCAGGCCATTACCCTCTCCCTCTCTTCCTCTTGTGGTGGCCGAATACTTCATCTTTCTTGGAGTTCTTGTGGTGGCCGGATACTACTTGGAGAAGAAGAAGAAGAAGGAGAGAAAGCTAGCATCTCTTGGAGCTTGGTTAGTATTTTGATTTTCTTCTTTGGTAAAGTTCTTCCTTTGTGGCCGAACCTTGCTTGGAGGAGAAGAAGGTGGTTGGTGGTTTCTCATCTCGGTAGATCGTTGCCCACACAACGTCCGAGGTTAGAAGAGGAATACGGTAGAAGATCAAGAGGTTTTTCTACAAGGTATAACTAGTAATTTCTATTTCCGCATCATGCTAGTTATTTATGGAAATAATACTAAATACAAGAGGCTTACGTTCTAGAATTTCGAATATGTTTTTTCGAAGTTGTGTTCTTTTGTTTCTTTCTTTTCCTTGTGATTTGATTGCTCTCTTTGGTTAACCTAAAGTTATTTTAGGAAATTAAATATTAGCTTTCTATTAAAGGTTTTGTCTAGTCGGTGGTGGTTGCTCCCATATCCAAGAAGGCCATGTACCTCGCCACGTCAGTACTGGGAACCTTTTATGAAAATTAATATTTAATGGAATTAATAACTTAAGGAGACTTGGGTAGAACGTGTTAAGTTCCGCAGGAGATCCAAGTCAAAACCTAAAAGAACAAATAGATTAAGTTTTGGATCAAACGTGTTAAGTTCCGCAGACGATCCAAAATTTAATTTAAAAGAACACATGGTAGCTAGGAAAAGGTTCAGACCTTTGTACAAAATTTTTGTACAGTGGAACCTATAGGTTTTCCGAGTAGCAACCAACAGATAGACCAAATCGAGGCTATAATCCAGGGAAAGCTAAAAGGAAAACGATATTAATTCGAAATTAAATTTAAAATTCAAAATCAAAATTAAAAATTCGAAATTAAATTTAGAATTCAAAATCAAAATTCGAAATTAAATTTAAAATTTAAAATCAAAATAAAAAATTCGAAATTAAATTTAAAATTCAAAATCAAAATTAAAAATTCGAAATTAAATTTAAAATTCAAAATCAAAATTAAAAATTCGAAATTAAATTTAAAAATCAAAATTAAAAATTCGAAATTAAATTTGAAATTCAAATTCAAAATCAAAATTCGAAATTAAATTTAAAATTCAAAATCAAAATAAAAAATTCGAAATTAAATTTAAAATTCAAAATCAAATTTCGAAATTAAATTTAAATTCAAAATCAAAATTAAAAATTCGAAATTAAATTTAAAATTCAAAATAAAAAATTCAAAATTAAGTTTAAAATTCAAATTAAAATTCCAAATTCAAAATTCAAAAATAGATGGTGGATCCAAACTAGCTGGCACCTCCAACTGAACTACCCGACAGGGTAACTGAACCTAATTTACCCGAAATGGGTAAAACAAGAGTAGATTACCCGGCAGGGTAATTAAAGCTAGTTTAAAAAGGGCTAGGTTTAACTTAACCCACAATACTGGTGAAGTTTTTGGATGATAGTACGTTAGGGAAACTTGGGCATCGCATGTCTAGGAAGATATGGCTTCGACCTGGTGCATTTGACCAAGTGGAACTGACCGAAGCTACCCTTAAATGGATCATAACTAGTTAGACCAAGGATTAGTATTAAGTTCAATGGGTAGGACTATTTGGAAAACCTCGAAGGCATGGTTACTTTAATGAGCTCCATGTGACTCACCATAGCCCAGAAGTTTATCCAAAGAATGCTTACTTGTTGAACCCAAAGCTAAAATTGAATCTAACACAAAGTTAAACCAGACCCTTAAATTGAACAATAATTCATCTCACAACAATTATAGGATTCCCTGATTGATAATTTAGATCGGTTCAGATGACTAAGAAATTAAAACTTATTACGAAATTTGTTTTAAAAAACGTAAATTTCAAATTTTTTTTAAAAACTTAAATTTCAAAATTATTTTAAAAACCTAAATTTCAAAATTGTTTTAAAAACTTAAATTTCAAAATTATTTTAAAAACTCAAATTTCAAAATTGTTTTAAAAACCTAAATTTCAAAATTGTTTTAAAAACTTAAATTTCAAAATTATTTTAAAAAACCTAAATTTCAAAATTGTTTTAAAAACTTAAATTTAAAAATTATTTTAAAAAACCTAAATTTCAAAATTATTTTAAAAACCTAAATTTCAAAATTATTTTAAAAAACTTAAATTTCAAAATTATTTTAAAAATCTAAATTTCAAAATTATTTTAAAAAACTTAAATTTCAAAATTATTTTAAAAACTTAAATTTCAAAATTGTTTTAAAAAACTTAAATTTCAAAATTATTTTAAAAACTTAAATTTCAAAATTATTTTAAAAACTTAAATTTCAAAATTATTTTAAAAACTTAAATTTCAAAATTGTGTTAAAAAACTTAAATTTCAAAATTGTGTTAAAAAACTTAAATTTCAAAATTATTTTAACCTTAAATTTCAAAATTATTTTAAAAACTCAAATTTCAAAATTGTTTTAAAAACTCAAATTTCAAAATTGTTTTAAAAACTTAAATTTCAAAATTATTTTAACCTTAAATTTCATAATTATTTTAAAAACTCAAATTTCAAAATTGTTTTAAAAACCTAAATTTCAAAATTGTTTTAAAAATTTAAATTTCAAAATTATTTTAAAAAAAACCTAAATTTCAAAATTATTTTAAAACCCTAAATTTCAAAATTATTTTAAAAACTTAAATTTCAAAATTATTTTAAAAAAAACCTAAATTTCAAAATTATTTTAAAACCCTAAATTTCAAAATTATTTTAAAAACTTAAATTTCAAAATTATTTTAAAAACTTAAATTTCAAAATTGTTTTAAAAAACTTAAATTTCAAAATTATTTTAAAAAAAACCTAAATTTCAAAATTATTTTAAAAACCTAAATTTCAAAATTATTTTAAAAACTTAAATTTCAAAATTATTTTAACCTTAAATTTCAAAATTATTTTAAAAACTCAAATTTCAAAATTGTTTTAAAAACCTAAATTTCAAAATTATTTTAAAAACTTAAATTTCAAAATTGTTTTAAAAAACTTAAATTTCAAAATTGTTTTAAAAACTTAAATTTCAAAATTATTTTAAAAACTTAAATTTCAAAATTGTTTTAAAAAACTTAAATTTCAAAATTATTTTAAAAACCTAAATGTCAAAATTGTTTTAAAAACTTAAATTTCAAAATTATTTTAAAAACCTAAATGTCAAAGTTGTTTTAAAAACTTAAATTTCAAAATTGTTTTAAAAACTTAAAATTTCAAAATTATTTTAAAAACTTAAATTTCAAAATTGTTTTAAAAACTTAAAATTTCAAAATTATTTTAAAAACTTAAATTTCAAAATTCTTTTAAAAACCTAAATTTCAAAATTGTTTTAAAAACTTATTTCAAAATTATTTGTAAACTCACTAAACATAAGTGTTTGTTAAATTACCTTGAATACAATAGAATAGAAAATCTAAGGAGTCTGCTTCAATCACGCTATCTTTGATCCATTAAAAAGAAACCAATTCAACTACTTCATGTGTAGGAATTGGATCAATGGATGTTGGATAGTGGATGCTCCAGACATATGACTGGAGATAAGTTGAAGTTTACCAAACTCAAGTACAAGAGTCTAGGATCAGTTGCATTCGACAACAATGGTAAACTTAAAGTAATCGGAAAAGGTAATATTGAACTTAGTTCCGATTTCATTATTCGAAATGTTTTATTGGTTGAAAATTTTAACTTTAATTTACTAAGTATAAGTCAATTGTGTGACAGCGGATACCTAGTTAATTTTGATAAATCTGGATGTCTAGTTAAAAATATTGAAAATTCAGAAATTAAACTTAAGGGACTTAGGAAAAATAACATCTACACAATTGATTTATCAATATCCTCAATAAAGTGTCTCCTGACACAACAAGAGGAAACCCAACTGTGGCACAGAAGGCTGGATCACACTCACACTAGACTCATTTCAAAAATGAGTCAAAATGGTCTAGTTAGAGGTTTGCCCAAATTAAAATTTATTGAAAATTCAATCTGTGATGCATGTCAAAAAGGAAAACAAACTAAGTCAACCCACAAGTCAACTAACCTAGAAAGATCCAACACCATACTTGAGCTCCTTCACCTTGATCTATTTGATTCACATGGAGCCAAATCACTAAGCAAGAACCAATATTGCTTAGTAATAATTGATGACTACTCTAGGTACACTTGGGTAAAATTTCTAAAAACAAAAGATCAAACCTATGAAATATTTAGTAATTTTTGCAACTTAACGGAAAATGAAAAAGATACTAAAATTAAAAGAATAAGAAGTGATCACGGAGGGGAATATGAAAATCATAGGTTTACCAAATTTTGTAAAATAAATGGATACCAACATGAATTTTCATGTCCTAGAACCCCCCAACAAAATGGACTAGTGGAACGTAAAAATAGAACATTACAAGAAGCAGCTAGGACTATGTTAAACGAATATCAATTAAATCATCAATTTTGGGCTGAAGCGATAAATACTGCAAATTACATTCAAAACTGTCACGCCCCAGGTAGTCCCTGTCCGAAGAAATTTCGGCAGCATCTCCCCTGTACGGAGGACAATATGAAGCTCAGTATACATATATCTCTATACCTCGGCCACACACGGCCGGAATAATACAATACAATTAAGAAACAAACCACGCAGTTTATATCAACATTCCACACAGATATAATATATGATCAATCCACGCAGTTTAATAAGGAAAGACGATATAGAACCTCGAAGATATATGTAAACAGCCTACTCCACTACAACGAAGAAAACAAATCCACGAAGTAATGAAAATACAACCGCAGCGGAAAATGAATAAAAGAATTTTACAAACAATTTTGAAATGAATTTTCAAATGAATTTTAAAAGAAATTTCAAATAATTTTTAAATTAATTTAAAATAATTTTGAAATTGAGTTTCTAAAATAATTTTGAAATTAATTTTCAAAAGATTTTTGAAATTGATTTTCAAAAAAAATTTGAAATGTTTTTTAAATAAAAAAAGATTTTTGAAATGATTTTTAAAAGATTTTTGAAATGAAGTTTTAAAAGATTTTTAAAATAAAGTTTTAAAAGATTTTTGAAATGAAGTTTTAAAAGATTTTTGAAATGAAGTTTTAAAAGATTTTTAAAATAAAGTTTTAAAAGATTTTTGAAATGATTTTTAAAAGATTTTTGAAATGAAGTTTTAAAAGATTTTTAAAATAAAGTTTTAAAAGATTTTTGAAATGAAGTTTTAAAAGATTTTTGAAATGAAGTTTTAAAAGATTTTTGAAATGAAGTTTTAAAAGATTTTTAAAATAAAGTTTTAAAAGATTTTTGAAATGATTTTTAAAATATTTTTGAAATGAAGTTTTAAAAGATTTTTGAAATGAAGTTTTAAAAGATTTTTAAAATAAAGTTTTAAAAGATTTTTGAAATGATTTTTAAAAGATTTTTGAAATGAAGTTTTAAAAGATTTTTAAAATAAAGTTTTAAAAGATTTTTGAAATGAAGTTTTAAAAGATTTTTAAAATGAAGTTTTAAAAGATTTTTAAAATAAAGTTTTAAAAGATTTTTAAAATAAAGTTTTAAAAGATTTTTGAAATGAAGTTTTAAAAGATTTTTGAAATGAAGTTTTAAAAGATTTTTAAAATAATTTTGAAATTAATTTCATTTGAGAGAATAATATTAATTAAGGATTTAATTATAGAATTGTAATAATTTAATTTTGAATTTCTAAATTTCTTAGTCATCTCACCCGATCTAAGTTTTCAATCAGGTAATCCTATAATTGTTGTGAGATGAATTGAGGTTTAATTTAAGGGTTTGGTTTAACTTTGTGTTAGATTCAGGTTTAGCTTTGGGTTCAACAAGTAAGCATTCTTTGGATAAACTTCTGGGCTATGGTGAGTCACAAGGAACTCATTAAAGTAACCATGCATTCGAGGTTTTCCAAAGGATTTTTCAAAGCTTTTGAAATTAAGTATAAAATGATTTTTCAAAGGATTTTTCAAGTTCAAAATGATTTTTCAAAGGATTTTTTATTTAAATAAATTTTTCAAATAATTTTTAAATAAGTTTTTCAAAGATTTTTCAAATAATTTTGAAATGATTTTGAAATGAATAAAAGAATTTTACAAACAATTTTGAAATGAATTTTCAAATGAATTTTAAAAGAAATTTCAAATAATTTTTAAATTCATTTAAAATAATTTTGAAATTGAGTTTCTAAAATAATTTTGAAATTAATTTTCAAAATATTTTTGAAATTGATTTTCAAAAAAAATTTGAAA
Organism: Zingiber officinale; assembly: GCF_018446385.1. Taxonomy (NCBI): domain Eukaryota; kingdom Viridiplantae; phylum Streptophyta; class Magnoliopsida; order Zingiberales; family Zingiberaceae; genus Zingiber; species Zingiber officinale. The sequence continues at coordinate 31,888,381 of NC_055995.1, forward strand.
TGTTTTTTAAATAAAAAAAGATTTTTGAAATGATTTTTAAAAGATTTTTGAAATGAAGTTTTAAAAGATTTTTAAAATAAAGTTTTAAAAGATTTTTGAAATGAAGTTTTAAAAGATTTTTGAAATGAAGTTTTAAAAGATTTTTAAAATAAAGTTTTAAAAGATTTTTGAAATGAAGTTTTAAAAGATTTTTAAAATGAAGTTTTAAAAGATTTTTGAAATGATTTTTAAAAGATTTTTGAAATGAAGTTTTAAAAGATTTTTGAAATGAAGTTTTAAAAGATTTTTAAAATAAAGTTTTAAAAGATTTTTGAAATGATTTTTAAAAGATTTTTGAAATGAAGTTTTAAAAGATTTTTAAAATGAAGTTTTAAAAGATTTTTAAAATAAAGTTTTAAAAGATTTTTGAAATGATTTTTAAAAGATTTTTGAAATGAAGTTTTAAAAGATTTTTAAAATGAAGTTTTAAAAGATTTTTAAAATGAAGTTTTAAAAGATTTTTGAAATGAAGTTTTAAAAGATTTTTGAAATGAAGTTTTAAAAGATTTTTAAAATAATTTTGAAATTAATTTCATTTGAGAGAATAATATTAATTAAGGATTTAATTATAGAATTATAATAATTTAATTTTGAATTTCTAAATTTCTTAGTCATCTCACCCGATCTAAGTTTTCAATCAGGTAATCTTATAATTGTTGTGAGATGAATTGAGGTTTAATTTAAGGGTTTGGTTTAACTTTGTGTTAGATTCAGGTTTAGCTTTGGGTTCAACAAGTAAGCATTCTTTGGATAAACTTCTGGGCTATGGTGAGTCACAAGGAACTCATTAAAGTAACCATGCCTTCGAGGTTTTCCAAATAGTCCTACCCATTGAACTTAATACTAAAACTTGGTCTAACTAGTTAGGATCCATTTAAGGGTAGCTTCGGTCAGTTCCACTTGGCCAAATGCACCAGGTCGAAGCCATATCTTCCTAGACATGCGATGCCCAAGCTTCCCTAACGTACTATCATCCAAAAACTTCACCAGTACTGTTAGTAAAGTTAAACCTAGCCCATTTTATCTAACCTTGATTACCCTACCGGGTAGTCTACTCTTGTTTACCCATTTCGGGTAGATTAAGTTCGGTTACCCAGTCGGGTAATTTAGTTGGGGGTGCCAGCTATTCTGGATCCTCCTTCTATTGAATTTTGATTTCAAATTTTTTAATTTGAATTTTGAATTTTTGAATTTTAATTTAATTTCGAATTTTGAATTTGAATTTTGAATTTTTGAATTTTAATTTAATTTTGAATTTTAATTTAATTTCGAATTTTAAATTTGTAATTTGAATTTTGAATTTAATTTCGAATTTTAAATTTTAAATTTGTAATTTGAATTTTTGAATTTTAATTTAATTGTGAATTTTAGATTTATGAATTTTGAATTTAATTTATTAAAATTGTTTTCCTTCTTGCTCCCCCTGGATCATAGCCTCGATATGGTCTATCGAGGTAGTGGACCTGATCCTTGGGGACCCAATATTGTCCAAGTCCAACTTGATTAACGAGGTTGGACTTGGGGACCCATGCTTGAATTATGTTCCTTTTATTTCTATTTACCAACGACAGATATGATCTATATTTAGTTTTGGGCTTGAATCCAAGTTCGGATTTGTTGTAAACGGCATGCTGTTTTCCAAGAATCAGATCCAAATTCTTGGAACCCAACGTAAAGCGTTCTAACGTATCCTTGAGTTCTTTAATTTGAGTTTTCAAATTGGAATTTTCTTCCTCAAGTTGTTGGACTTGAGTTGAACTTCCAACTTGAACTGACTCAGTTAAAGAACTCGAGTCAGTCGCTTCCTTAAGGGCTATTACTTCCTTTTGGAGCGACTTAACCCGGATGTTGGATTTAGCCAATTTTTTAAGCAAATAAGGAACTAAATTTCTTAAGTCATCTATTTGAGTTTCGGCGAGAAAAGAACTTACAGTGGGGATCGGGCCTTCGGAAACGGATGCGGATCCGTGGCTTCTCTCGGACTCTGTTTCTGACTCGTTCTCGGCTTCGGACTCGAGTTCGGACTCGATTTCGTCAATTATGTTAGCCTGCGCCGGTAATGCGAGAAAGCTCATTGGTTCTTCTTCCTTGTCAGTCTCGGATTCGTCTGACGACTCGGACCAGGTTGCTTTCAATGCCTTTCTTCTTTTCTTCTTGTTTGGGCAATCTGGCTTGTAGTGACCTTTTTGGTTACAGCCGTAGCAGGTGACATCTGATCTGTCCTTTGTGTTCATTTGAGTTGCCTTCTTCGACTTGCACATCTTCCGTACGAGTTTTATCAACTTGGAAATAACTTCGTCTTCGTCTTCTGCGTCTGATTCATCGTCTTCGTCCTCTGTTATTTTGGATTTGCGCCTTGACGTCGGTTCACGCGTTCTGCTAGTACCTGCAACCAAAGCAACACCTTTCTCGACCGGGCGTGCATTAGTGCAATTCTAATTCAGAAAACAATTCATCTAGTTTTATTGAGGATAAATCCTTGGAAACTTTGTAAGCATCAACCATGGATGCCCACAAAGTGTTCCTCGGAAAAGCACTTAGCGCGTACCTTATTACGTCGCGGTTTTCCACCTTTTGGCCGATCGCATGAAGCCCGTTGAGTAGGTCCCGGATGCGTGCGTGAAGCTGGTTCGCCGTCTCACCTTCCTGCATTTTAATATTATATAATTTATTTAAAATTAAATCACGCTTACTTACTTTAGCGTCTGACGTGCCCTCGTGCAGCTCGATTAGTTTGTTCCACAGCTCCTTCGCACTTGAAAATGGTCCGACTCTATTCAGTTCTTCTTTTGTCAACCCGCATTGCAGCATACAGGTTGCTTTGGCATCAGCTTCGACCTTCTTTCTTATGCTGGTATCCCAGTTAGTGCATGAAACGAGTTCTCCAGCGCCGTCAAGTGGTAGCTCGAGACCGGTCTGGATGATGATCCACATCTCGACTTGCGTCTTGAGATGGTAGATCATCCGGTTCTTCCAATAGGTAAAGTCTTCGCCGGAGAAGAGCGGGGGGCGTGAAGTGCTAAAGCCTTCTTGGAGGGCCATTTAAAAGAACCTTGCCCACAAAAAATAGCAAAAAAATGTACCAGGACTTGATCCTGGATTAGCAGTGCGGTATGGAAGGATAGAAATAGAAGTTCACCAGTTTTGAAAAAAAAAATAATAAAATATTATTAAAAAATATTTTAAAAAAAATACTATTTCAAATTTTGCCAAATTCAATATTTTATCAATACTAATAAACCGTGAAAAGATGAAAATGAATTTTTCGTAAATAATTTTGGAGGGAAAAAAAAACGAAAGGCGTAAGGTTATATTTTCAACCTATATAAACGACAAAACCACGAAAAATGCTTGAATGGTGGTTGCACCAGTTCAAAGCGACCCCGCTCTGATACCAATTGTTGGATCGAGATCACGCTAGAGGGGGGGTGAATAGCGCTCGTGGCTAAATCGTTCGATTAACGTAAAACTTATCGGAGTTAAAACAACGCAGCGGAATAAAAACAAGCAAAACAAAAGACACAGAGTATTTTTACTTCGTTCGGAGCCTGTGACGACTCCTACTCGAAGGCCCGCGATCCTTGATCGCTTCCGGTGGGCAACAACTATAATTCCGAATATTACAAATTACACTGAAAGTATTTGAAATAAACTTGTACCGACAACTTAAGAAAGAAGAAGATTGGAGCTCCGGGTCGTCGGAATGTCGCAGCAGCACTTTGGGATCGTCTCGTGAGCAGCTTGTAGCAGAAAGATCGCTTGGGAGTTGTTGTCGAGAGCTGCTGGTCGAGACCCCTTATAAAGAGGGTTCAAGGCGCCTTACACTGTTCATCAAGGCGCCTTGAACGAGCCGAGTCACCCGCGTGGATCAGCACTGACCTGGTCGAACTCTATCTGGTTCAAGGCGCCTTCAGCCTATCCAAGGCGCCTTCAACCTCCGGTCCAAGGCGCCTTCAACTCCATTCAAGGCGCCTCCAGTCTGCTACGCTGGCCTTTTCCTGGCTCGCACCCGAGGCGCCTCCAAGCTCCATGGAGGCGCCTCGACATATTCATCCGAAGTTGTAACTTGCCTTTGTTCCCGCAAATTGTGTTAGTCCCAAAACACATACCGCAAAACAAAGTTAGCAGATGACACATAAAATAAAGTATAGGCGGTCTCCGATGTCTGAATGACTGGGTTTCCAACCGAACCCTAGGTCGACCGACGCCTACTGTTCCCTACGGGGACGCGTCCTCACCTACTCCACTCGGGAGATTTACTGTTGCCAGTCGATCCTCCATGACTGGACTTTTGCTCGGCATTTGATGCTTCCGGACTTTCTCTTGAACCACCGGCCAGTTCAGACTTTCACCTGGTTCGCGACACCAGGACTTTCCACCTAGGGTTACCACCCCCTAGGACTTTTGCCTGAAGCCATCGACCTGCCAAGACTTTCCGCATAGGGTTACCACCCCCTATGACCTAAGGTTACCACCCCCTAGGGTTTTCACCTGCCTAACCGCAGCTAGGACTTTTGCCTAAGTATCACTTAGGACTTTCCTGCAAGCTCCATGAACTTTGTTAGATAACACCACCACTTAACTTTGAGCCCTTTGCCATAATCAAAACTCAGGTTCGATCATCTGGTGCTCATTGCACCAACATACGTAGGTGCCAAAAAGGTAAACGCAGATATATAACAGAGATATAAACAACATGAATCCAACAATATATAACAAGTATCTCCAGCATCTAATCATGGGTAGATAAGCACTATAAGTAACCATAACCACGAACACATATACACATGGCAAGAGATAAAAGTAAACCAGACTAATGTAAAGCATCTAACAGTAGAAGCATGTGATAGGTATCAACTAAGCTAAGACCAGGGAAGAAATAAATCTACCATCTATCACTAGTAACTATATATAAACTATACATATCATAAGACGATATCGAAAGATAAGTCAAAGGGTACTTGCCTGCAGGTATCGAATAAACTATAACCGGGGAAGTGATAAATCTACCAATCACTAGTAAGTATATATAAACTGCACATATCACAAGACAATATCAACAAGATAAGTCAAAGGGTACCCGCCTCAAATAGCAGGAAGTATCACGCCAAATCCAACGTCGAGACGTCTGTCTCGAATCAGAGTCCTGTGTCAAACAAACAATATATATATTTTATTTAGCTAAATCCAAATGAATAGCTAAATAAAATCCCTAAAACTAAATTAGGGCAAAACCCTAATCACATCAATCTACCTAAATAAAATCCAACGGTCAATTAGGGTTAGTTATCTAATCCCTAATTACCAATTAGATTAATAATTCACGGTTGACTAGGGTTAATTACCTTAACCCTAATCATTCCATTAGATTAATACTAAACTAAATAATTCTACACATAACCCACTAACATAACCCTAATTCAAAATTGTTCTACAGCAAGATCAAGAACCCTACATACAATCAACAACAATTACAACCTCAAATCAAACCTATGTATGAACATGTAATCAAAATCCCTACGCATACCTCGATTCACAGCTGAACACAAAGCTGGAACTAAGTGGCTGTTGCTGTTGAAAGGGTTACTGCTAGAACCAAGAAGCCACATAACCCAATTCCAGATCCACAGCAAGAGCACAGAACTTCACTGATGGATTCACCTCCTGAATCACAGAAACTAAGCTCATTGGATCAACAATGAATCAAGCCGAAATTCCTTGATCAGATTAAGATTGAAGATCATGGATCAATCAAGTTTTCCAAATTCAAACAATCAACTCCTCTTACCTCCAATCTGAGACTTCAATCGGCAACAATGAAAAGTCCAAGATCTGATCAGAACAGAACCTCACTCTTCTTCTCCAATCCCGTAACCTCAATCTACAGCAAAGAAGAGAAGATGCCAAAATCTGATCAAGAGGAAAAGGAAGGGATCCGACACTTTCCTCAATCCAAGCAAGAAGGATTTACCAGAACAAAACCCTAATCTGGCGAAATCTGTGAATCAATCAAGGATCCGGCGATGAATCAAGAGGAAAGAAGAGTTTCAATGGCTTACCCTTGAAGCCCTAATTGCTCTTCCACACCGGCGATCGGGTGGCACGGCTCCGCAAGGTAGATGGCGAAGGAAAGGGTTCGGATCTCCTTTCAACTCCACCGAGAGGTTGCCCGGGCAGAGGCGATGATTCGGAAGGAAACGCGACCTCCAAACTAGCTGGATCGATGGAGGAGATGGGGTGCTCAGCCACCAGCAATCACTTCCCCTGATGACGTCGTCGGCGTCGGAGAAGAGAAAGGCTAGGGCAGAGGAAAGGGGCGCGTTATCAAAGGGGATCGGGGAAGAAGAGAGGGTCGGGCTCGGGTGGAGAGGGCAGAATGGAATCGGCGTTTTGGGAAAGAAAATAAAGAGAAAATGAAATAAGGAATTTATATATTAACACATTTCCTCACTTAAACGGGTATCCTAAACATGCTTTATCCGAACCCGAAATTGATCCCCTCAAAACCCCCCGTACGAGCTCCAAAAAATTCCCAGAAAATTCCTAAAATTCTGGAAAAATTTTATAAGGCTATTTTTGAAATAACCCTATTTATTTAAATTTTCCAAGATCTCACATCCTCCCCTACTAATAAAAATTTGGTCCCCAAATTTCGCAATAACCGATAGCAAACACTGAAATATAACCATGCAGTATAAATGCTGAAAGAACTCTAACCCACATAACTCAAATAAAAAGAGGTGGGTATCGAGCTCGAATCGTATCCTCCAACTCCCAAGTAGCCTCCTCGTCAGAATGATGCTGTCATCCGACTTTAACCAGCTGGACAGTCTTGTTCCGTAGCTGACGCTCTCTACGGTCCAGAATCCGTACCGGAACCTCCTCGTAAGTGACGTCAGGCTGAATAGGAACGGATACATCTGACAGAACATGTGCCGGATCGGATACGTATCTCCTCAGCATAGATACATGGAATACATCGTGGATGCCAGCTAGAGATGGTGGTAGCGCCAGACGGTAAGCTACTGCTCCAATCCTCTCCAAGATCTGGAATGGCCCAATATATCGTGGAGCTAACTTACCTCGAAGACCAAATCTCTTCACCCCTTTTGTGGGTGAAACTCTAAGAAATACATGATCACCAATGGAGAACTCCAGGGGTCTCCGTCGCCGATCCGCATAACTCTTCTGACGGTCCTGAGCCTCTGACATCCTCCGTCTGATAGTGCGAACTAACTCTGCATCCTGCTGAGCTCTCTGAGGTCCTACCAACTAGGCCTCCCCAACCTCTTCCCAGAGGATGGGTGTCCGACAAGGCCTACCATACAACGCCTCAAACGGTGCCATATGGATAGCCGAATGATAGCTGTTGTTGTAGGCGAACTCCACTAATGGCAGGTGGTCCTCCCAACTGCCTCTGAAGTCCATGACACAAGACCTCAGCAAGTCCTCCAATGTCCGAATAGTCCGCTCTGACTGCCCATCTGTCTGCGGATGGAATGCTGTACTGAAACGAAGCTGTGTGGCCAAGGCCTGCTGCAGACTCTGCCAGAATCGGGACGTAAACCGTGGGTCTCTATCCGATGAAATGCTCAACGGTACACCATGTAATCTGATAACCTCACGACAGTATAGCTCTGCTAATCGATCCAGCGAATCGGTCTTCCGGATCGCTATAAAATGTGCGGATTTGGTTAATCGGTCGACGATTACCCAAATCGCATCATGGCCTCGTCGAGTCCTAGGCAATCCTACCACAAAATCCATAGTAATATGCTCCCACTTCCACTCTGGAATAGGGATCCTCTGAAGTAAACCAGCAGGTCTCTAGTGCTCAGCCTTCACCTGTTGACAGACAAGACATCTAGCTACAAAATCTGCAATGTCTTTCTTCATACCGTTCCACCAATAGGAACGCCTCAAATCGCGATACATACGAGTCCCATCTGGGTGGATAGCAAATCTAGAACGATGAGCCTCCTGAAGTAACTCCTCCATGACCGGGTGAGATCGAGGCACACCGCCTCGGAAATAAATAATACCTCATCATCTCGTGTAAACTCGGTCTGCTGTCCGGAAGCTATCTGGCTGTCATGCTGATCTCGGCCTGGGCCTCTCGAATCCTCATCCCGATCGACGATCGAGCAACCATGGTAACAAGAATACCTGCTCTGCCCCTGCTCCTCAAGGCCCAACTCGGAGATGAATCAAGTCCGTGACTAAAACTCGGTGACAAGCTAAAGTCCCCCTGGACTGCATCAGCAACCACATTAGCTTTACCCGGATGGTAGCTAATAGTACAATCATAATCCTTCAGGAACTCCATCCATCTCCTCTGTCGGAGATTGAGTTCCTTCTGGGTGAAAATATATTTGAGACTCTTATGATCAGTAAGAATCTCAAAAGTAATACCATAAAGATGATGTCGCCAAATCTTTAAAGCAAAGATAATAGCGGCTAGCTCTAAATCATGTACAGGGTAGTTCTTCTCATGCTCCTTTAACTGACGAGAAGCATAAGAGACTACCCTACCGTGCTGCATCAATATAGCGCCCAAGCCCTGAAGAGATGCGTCTGTGTAAAGTACGAATCCGTCATCACCAGAAGGTAAAAACAAAGACTGGTGCTGATACTAATCTCCGCTTCAGCTCCTGGAAGCTGGTCTCACAAGTCTGTCTCTGACCACGTGAACTTCACGCCTTTCCTAGTCAGACGTGTCAATGGCATAGCAATACTGGAGAAACCCTCTACGAATCGTCTGTAATATCCAGCCAGTCCCAAGAAAATGCGAATCTCCTGGACTGACTTCGGCTGCTCCCAGCTGGTGATGGCCTCGATCTTCTGAGGATCTACTGAAATACCTCGGCTTGACACCGCGTGTCTCAGAAAACCAACTGAAGATAGCCAAAATGCACACTTGCTGAACTTCGCATATAGAGTCTCCAAGACTATGCGAAGATGCTACGCGTGCTCCTCCTCAGAACGCGAATAGATCAATATATCATCGATAAACACAATAACAAACTGATCTAGATACTCCAAAAAGATACGGTTCATCAAATCCATAAATACTGCAGGAGCATTGGTAAGCCCAAATGGCATTACCAAAAACTCATAATGTCCGTATCTGGTGCGGAATGCTGTCTTCTGAATATCAGAATCTCTGACTCTCAGCTGATGATATCCAGACCGCAGATCAATCTTGGAATACACTGATGTATCTCTAAGCTGATCAAATAAATCCTCAATCCGTGGAAAGGGGTACTTATTTCTGATAGTCACTGCATTCAGCTGCCTATAATCGATGCACAACCTCAGAGTACCATCCTTCTTCTTGACGAATAGTACTGGAGAATACTAAGGCAGAATGCCGTGGGGTTCTCCACAAGGACACTGGAATGCTCCTGCCCGTGCATGCCATATGCAGCTGCTGCAGGGGGGGTTGTCCTCTGCTGACGATGCGAAGATTGGGCTTTTGACCCACCTCGCTGAGTCTCGGACTGACCAAACTGGCCTCCCGGAACAAAAATCCCGGAAGTTACATGCTGAGCCTTCAGCGAACAGTCTCGTCTCAAATGTCCAGGCAGTTTGCAATAATAGCAAACTGACAGCCCCAGAGTGCATGCAGAGATGATGTGATCTCGGGACTCGCATCGGGTGTAGTGAGAGTCACTAGTGGACTGTTTCCGGTTCTGCGGAGAAGACCGGGAACATCCTGATGAAGATCATCCTGACTTCTGGGGTCGGCCAGATGACCCAGAAATACCCTGACCCGTCTGAGTACGACTACTCTACTGCTGTCTCGTAATCTGTGGCTGCTGGATCTGTCCCGAAATACAACCAGTCTGCTTCCTCTTCTTATCTGCATTCACTCTCCACTGAGCTGACTCAATCATAAGAGCCATATCCAGTGCCTCCGTGTATGATGCTATATCAAGACCGACAATCTTCACCTGAAGATGTCCATCCAATTCCTGGACAAACTGAAGCTTACGAGATCTGTCATCGGCAACCAACTCAGGACAAAATCCGGCCAACCGGTTAAATTCGGCATTATACTCCATCACTGAGCGGTTATTCTGTCGAAGACTCAGGAAATCCCGCCGACGTGTCATCTGATACGCCCGGGGAAAACACTGACTCCCGAATGCCTCTCTAAATCTCGTATATATAACATGCTGCTCGCCTATAATCGAGCGCTGTGTGTCCCACCAGATCTCTGCCCCGTCTCGTAAGTGGTAAGCAGCCAGCTCAGCCTTCTCCCACTCGGAGCAGGCCATGAAAAAGAATGTCCGCTCCATAGACTCTATCCAAGATTGAGCCACGCTCGGATCAGTCTCCCCGCGAAATAGCGTGAATTGGCTTTTCACCAACTCCGCCAAGGCTGGGATCCATGCTCGTGCCACAACCATATCCGTAGATATCGCTGCGGTACTGGGTAAAATCACTGGAGTTGATCTTATGGGTGGTACTGATGGATAGGTTGGAAGATACCACTGGTGCTACCGCATAAACAGGGATAGGTACTGCTGGTGGAACTATAGGGTAGACATAAGTAGGGGCCACTGAAGGTACGGTGGGTGGTGCCGGGTAAGAAACAGCCGGTACTGCCGGTACTGGTGCCGAATATGTAGTAATCGGCACATGTGTCTGCGGTACCGAGTATGCAGTAGTAGGCACAGCTAGAGAGGGTGTCGGGTACCCTACGGGTACTACTGCTGGGGGAGGTCCTGAATATGTCGACGGTGGTACCACTGGTGGTACAGTCGAGGTAGGTACCTCGGAAGTCGGAGCTATCGGGGTCTGATAAGCACCCGTACCCACAATGACCTGAGGAGTCTGCCCCTGACGGACAGGCTCAACCCTAACAGACCTCTCTGAAGACTCCGTCTCAGGAGAATCTAACGGCCTCTTACGTGGCCGCCCACGTCTCGGTGCCGGTACACGTGTAGGTGGCATATCTGTAAAAAAAATGTTACCCAGATATCACTACAGGTATAAAAACTATAAAATTACCTGATTTACCTATTGCCGTCTGGAGATGTCCTGTCGCTGCATAGCCCCCAAATAGATCCAATAAAACCTCGTCAAAATACCTCGAAATTCCGAAACGAGTAAGTCGACGAAAATCCATACAAATCCAAAATACCAAAATATCCAAGCTAAATAAAAAATTTAGCTCTGATACCAAATAAATTGTCACGCCCCAGGTAGTCCCTGTCCGAAGAAATTTCGGCAGCATCTCCCCTGTACGGCGGACAATACGAAGCTCAGTATACATATATCTCTATACCTCGGCCACACACGACCGGAATAATACAATACAATTAAGAAACAAACCACGCAGTTTATATCAACATTCCACACAGATATAATATATGATCAATCCACGCAGTTTAATAAGGAAAGACGATATAGAACCTCGAAGATATATGTAAACAGCCTACTCCACTACAACGAAGAAAACAAATCCACGAAGTAATGAAAATACAACCGCAGCGGAAAACAAAAGTAGCAAACCCGAATGTTCAGTGTAAAGTCCACAATACCAACCCACAATACAAGTATATACGATGCAAAAGCAAAATATAATCCGACAAAGAAAATCCTCGCGATAATGGGGCTAGCGACTGGAATCTCTCCTGATGGCCTCAACCTGAAAAATAGTAACAACGGGGGTGAGTTCAAAGAACTCAGCAAGTAATCCAATAGATATGTACAGCAACATATAACTACCAGTAATATCCTAGGGTACAGTCTCCAAAACCATAGGACCTACAGTACAATCTCCTAACAATATAACAGGTATGCATAGCTGAATAAAGCAGAACAGTAACTGAAGCATGTAATACGCTTTACAAAGAAGAATAATAAGAAATGCATAACTGAAATAAATCGTACTCACTGCGAGGCTTGGGCGAATGATTGTGGACATACACGATAAAGATAGTCGAAACAATAATGTATCCCTGTATGCATGTCAATCATATCGTCCACCTAAATGCATCATCAATATGCAACAATCACAATAAATGCAATCTGTGCATATGATGCAATTTGACATGGTCACCCCTGACGCCAGTCTGTATCTCACACACAATGGTGAGACCGCGTGGGTAGGGTTGTGACACCGTGCACTCTACCGTCACTACCCCTGATGAGTGACCGAGTGGACGGGATGCTGTCGGAGTACACCTATCCTCCTACCTCAGACATAGTGAGGGAGCACAATGCTCTCATCTCCCAGTACACGATGATGGGGAGGGATCCCGACTGCAACCCCGCTGTTTCGTGCTTCGCATGAGCACCCCGGCAGTGCACCACCGAGCAACCTGCCATACACACCATGAGTGTTGTGCCACTACCCATGCAGTGGTCACGCTGTGTGCAGGCCCTCATGTAGCCGGCCGACGAGTCGTCCATCGCCCAGCATGTAATCATGCGGTATGGTGCATGCGGCTACAGAATGTCATACCTGAACGTATCCTCCTCCATATACGTAGGTGCCAAAAACGTAAACGCAGATATATAACAGAGATATAAACAACATGAATCCAACAATATATAACAAGTATCTCCAGCATCTAATCATGGGTAGATAAGCACTATAAGTAACCATAACCACGAACACATATACACATGGCAAGAGATAAAAGTAAACCAGACTAATGTAAAGCATCTAACAGTAGAAGCATGTGATAGGTATCAACTAAGCTAAGACCAGGGAAGAAATAAATCTACCATCTATCACTAGTAACTATATATAAACTATACATATCATAAGACGATATCAAAAGATAAGTCAAAGGGTACCTGCCTGCAGGTATCGAATAAACTATAACTGGGGAAGTGATAAATCTACCAATCACTAGTAAGTATATATAAACTGCACATATCACAAGACAATATCAACAAGATAAGTCAAAGGGTACCCGCCTCAAATAGCAGGAAGTATCACGCCAAATCCAACGTTGAGACGTCTGTCTCGAATCAGAGTCCTGTGTCAAACAAACAATATATATATTTTATTTAGCTAAATCCAAATGAATAGCTAAATAAAATCCCTAAAACTAAATTAGGGCAAAACCCTAATCACATCAATCTACCTAAATAAAATCCAACGGTCAATTAGGGTTAGTTATCTAATCCCTAATTACCAATTAGATTAATAATTCACGGTTGACTAGGGTTAATTACCTTAACCCTAATCATTCCATTAGATTAATACTAAACTAAATAATTCTACACATAACCCACTAACATAACCCTAATTCAAAATTGTTCTACAGCAAGATCAAGAACCCTACATACAATCAACAACAATTACAACCTCAAATCAAACCTATGTATGAACATGTAATCAAAATCACTACGCATACCTCGATTCACAGCTGAACACAAAGCTGGAACTAAGTGGCTGCTGCTGTTGAAAGGGTTACTGCTAGAACCAAGAAGCCACATAACCCAATTCCAGATCCACAGCAAGAGCACAGAACTTCACTGATGGATTCACCTCCTGAATCACAGAAACTAAGCTCACTGGATCAACAATGAATCAAGCCGAAATTCCTTGATCAGATTAAGATTGAAGATCATGGATCAATCAAGTTTTCCAAATTCAAACAATCAACTCCTCTTACCTCCAATCTGAGACTTCAATCGGCAACAATGAAAAGTCCAAGATCTGATCAGAACAGAACCTCACTCTTCTTTTCCAATCCCGTAACCTCAATCTACAGCAAAGAAGAGAAGATGCCAAAATCTGATCAAGAGGAAAAGGAAGGGATCCGACACTTTCCTCAATCCAAGCAAGAAGGATTTACCAGAAAAAAACCCTAATCTAGCGAAATCTGTGAATCAATCAAGGATCCGGCGATGAATCAAGAGGAAAGAAGAGTTTCAATGGCTTACCCTTGAAGCCCTAATTGCTCTTCCACACCGGCGATCGGGTGGCACGGCTCCGCAAGGTAGATGGCGAAGGCAAGGGTTCGGATCTCCTTTCAACTCCACCGAGAGGTTGCCCGCGCAGAGGCGATGATCCGGAAGGAAACGCGACCTCCAAACTAGCTGGATCGATGGAGGAGATGGGGTGCTCAGCCGCCTACAATCACTTCCCCTGATGACGTCGTCGGCGTCGGAGAAGAGAAAGGCTAGGGCAGAGGAAAGGGGTGCGTTATCAAAGGGGATCGGGGAAGAAGAGAGGGTCGGGCTCGGGTGGAGAGGGCAGAATGGAATCGGCATTTTGGGAAAGAAAATAAAGAGAAAAGGAAATAAGGAATTTATATATTAACACATTTCCTCACTTAAACGGGTATCCTAAACATGCTTTATCCGAACCCGAAATTGATCCCCTCAAAACCCTCCGTACGAGCTCCGAAAAATTCCCAGAAAATTCCTAAAATTCCGGAAAAATTTTATAAGGCTATTTTTGAAATAACCCTATTTATTTAAATTTTCCAAGATCTCACAAAAACAGAATTTTAATTAATAAATTTCACAATAAAACACCATATGAACTCTACTATAATAAAATTCCCAATCTAAACTATCTAAAAGTATTTGGGTGTAAAGTTCACATTTTAAATACTAAAGATTACTTAGGAAAATTTACACCCAAATCTAACCAAGGAATATTCTTAGGATACTCCTCTACCAGTAGAGCCTTTAGAGTATATAATCAAAATACCTCGAAAGTTGAAGAAACAACTAATGTAATATTTGATGAAGAAAACAACTTACCTAATATAAATGAAAATATTGACATTAATCCAAGAGCTATAGACGATGATGAAATCCAACCTAATCTTAATGAGTCAGAAGAACCAGTTTCTGACTCACAGATAAGACCAACTAGAGTAAGCACCTCTCACCCACCTGACCAAATTTTGGGTGACCCAAACCTAGGAGTCAGAACTAGATCATCCTATAGAAACCTTAGTCAGATTGCTCTAATTTCTAAAATTGAACCTAAAACTATAGAAGAAGCCCTGCCTGATCCAGACTGGATCATTGCAATGCAGGAAGAATTAGCCCAATTTGAGAGAAACCAAGTCTGGGACCTTGTACCTAAACCCATAGATAAATCAATAATAGACACCAAATGGGTTTTTAGGAACAAGTTGGATGATCACGGTGATATAATAAGAAATAAAGCAAGGTTAGTAGCCAAAGGGTTTAGTCAAGTCGAAGGCTTAGACTATGATGAAACCTATGCTCCAGTAGCGAGACTCGAGTCCATTAGGATGTTATTAGCCTATGCAGCAAATAAAGGATTCAAATTGTACCAAATGGACGTTAAGTCAGGCTTTTTAAATGGTTTTATCAAGGAAGAGGTCTACGTAAGCCAACCTCCAGGGTTTGAAGACATAGACTACCCTAATCACGTATTTAAATTAAAAAAGGCACTATATGGACTAAAACAAACCCCTAGAGCATGGTATGAAAGATTATCTAATTACTTAATATCCAAAGAATTTAACCAAGGACAAATCGATCCTACTTTGTTCGTGAAAACTATAGGAAAAGACATCTTTATAGCCCAAATCTATGTTGACGACATAATCTTTGGCTCAACTAATTCAAAATTCTTAAAAGAATTTGTCAAATTAATGGAAAGTGAATTTGAAATGAGTATGGTTGGAGAACTTAATTTCTTCTTAGGATTACAAATTAAACAAACTAAAGATGGAATCTACATTTATCAAACTAAATATGCTAAAGAGTTAATTAAAAAATTCTGTATGAAAAATTCAAAAATTATAAATACTCCAATGGCAACCAACATAAACATTGACTCTGACCCTGAAGGAAAACCAGTTGACACAAAATACTATAGAAGTGCCATAGGTAGCTTACTCTACCTAACTGCAAGTCGACCCGACATATTGTTTGCAGTAGATATGTGCGCAAGATACCAATCCTGTGCAAAAGAGTCACACCTATCATACGTTAAAAGAATACTTAGGTATATTAAGGGAACTCTAAATGTAGGACTTTGGTATCCAAGAACTTGCACCTTTGACCTTTACGGCTATTCTGACTCAGACTATGCCGGGTGCAAGCTAGACAGAAAAAGTACAAGTGGTAGCTGCCAGATTCTAGGTCAGTGCCTAGTAAGTTAGTCAAGCAGAAAGCAACATTGTGTTGCTCTATCCACCACAGAAGCTGAATACATAGCTCTAGGAGAATGTGCATCTCAACTACTGTGGATGATGCATACGTTAAAAGACTATCAACTAGAGTATAAAAATACACAAATCTTTATTGATAATATCAGCTCAATTAATCTCACCAAGAATCCTATTCACCACTCCAGGACTAAACACATAGATGTAAAACACCACTTTGTAAGGGACCATGTAGCTAAAGGTGAAATTGCACTCAACCACGTTGAATCCAAATCAAACCTAGCTGACATCTTTACAAAACCCTTACCTGAACTTGAGTTCAGTGCACTTAGAAGGCAAATAGGAATGTGTTGGGTAGAGTAGGGGTCTCATTTTGGTGTCTTGTTTTTTTTTTAGGAAATATCATTTTCAAAATTTCTAATTTCCTAGATTTTTCAAAATTCTGGATATACTTTTCATTTTTTCAAATTCTAGGAAAAATAATTTTCAAAATTCCCAATTTCCTAGATTGTTCAAAAAAAATTTGAAATAGCCTAGGCTTTCCCCTAGAAATAATTTTCCCCTAGAATTAAGCCAAAGCATCTCACAAGCACCTAGGTATACCTTGATTGTGATTGAAAAACATAAAACGGCGTGAGATGCATAGGGTAAATCATGGACTCAAGAATGCTTATATCTGTGCATCAATATGAGTCTGGGCGTTAAATAAGCAATATACATTAATCAAGTTAAGTCCTCCAGCTCTAGTCAAGTCTATCTAGACCAAAGTAACTTAACTTGACTAACCAAGTGAAAGCTACTGTCCTGTAGACAATCAGCAAGTAACTAAAGGTTAGACAGTTGATAAAGGATACTCAATTTTTTAGTTAAGAATGTTTTGAACCTCAGGGCTCTGATACCTAGTAAGTTAAGTGATTATAACTCATGCTTGGACTTAAGGATCAACTGAATTTGAACCTAAACCAAATTTAAAATATTATCCAAACTTAAGTTTACTATCAATACTTCCATCTATGCAACATTACAATCTTAATATTCATATCCTTACTGAGCCTAGCTAACTGTAAAATCTATCTTTGCACTTAACTAAGAAATATCTAGTCTATTGTTTTTTTTTTGATATATGGCAAAGGGGGAGAGTAGTAAAATTCAACAGTTAAGAGGGAGCAACAGTTAAGGGGGAGCAACAGTTAAGGGGGAGCATAGAGTTTTAGCAAAATTTGTAATTAGCAAATTTGCCTGTATTAAATGGTGATTTATTTTTGTAATTAGCAAATTTACCTGTATTAAATGGTGATTTATTTTTTGGATTACTTAACTTTGAATTTGAGTTGCCATAATCAAAAAGGGGGAGATTGTTGGTGAAGGAAGCATCCGACGATCGAACTCGTGTTTTGATAATGGCAAAGAATTCAAAGTTAAGATGTTTTGTATTCTAACAAGTCTACTTGCGGATTTCAGGAAAGTCCTAAATGCGGTTAGGCAAAGGAATAAAACCCTAGGGGGTGGTAACCCTATGCGGAAAGTCTTGGCAGGTCGATGACTTCAGGCAAAAAGTCCTAGGGGGTGGTAACCCTAGGTGGAAAGTCCTGGTGTCACGAGCCAGGTGAAAGACTGGACTAGCCGTGAAGCGGATGTCCAGCAGAAAGTCCGGAAGTACTAGGCGGAAAGTCCAGTCGATCCGGAGGATCGACTGGCACAAGTAAATCTCCCGAGTGGAGTAGGTGAGGACGCTTCCTCGTGAAGGGAACAGTAGGCGTCAAGTCAGACCCGGATAGTCCGGAGACTGTCTTAAATATTCTTTATTATCCATGATGTTATTTTGTGCTAACTTTGTGTTGCAGGATGTTGTTTGGGACTAACATATCTTGCAGGTACAAAATAACGATGATTTTCCTCGGATGAACAGTGTCCGAGGCGCCTCCATGGGGCTTGGAGGCGCCTTGGGTTCAAAATCCTGAGCTGGCGCGAGGAGCAGGCTTAAGGCGCCTCGGAGGGGTTTAAGGCGTCTTAGACAGCTTGGAGGAGCCTTGAATGGGTTTAAGGCGCCTTTAGTTCGCGGCGGTCAAAAGATTATCCCAGCGAGCAGATCGGGATAAAATTCAGGTTTAAGGCGCCTTGGAGCTTGTTTAAGGCGCCTTGAACACTGTTTATAAAGGGGGTTCAACCAGGAGCTCAATCTAACGTGTTCCAAGTCTTCTTTACTCAACGTGCTACTCTGAAAGACTCCCGGAAGTGCTGCTACAAGTCTTCGACGACCCAGAGCTCTGAGATCTCTCGTTTTCGTCGTCGGTATAGATTTCTTTTATCGCATCTCTTGTAATACTTAGTTTGTAATAATTGAGCTTATCGTTGTTGCCCACCGGAAGCGATCAAGGATCACGGGCCTTCGAGTAGGAGTCGCCTTAGGCTCCGAACGAAGTAAAATCGACCTGTGTTCTTGTGTGCTTGCTTATTTTTTCCGCTGCTTTAATTACTCTAACGCTATTTTCGATTTCGATACGTACGAAATAGCCGCGAGCGCTATTCACCCCCCCTCTAGCGCGATCTCGATCCAACATATTCTGATGGTTTGTTCCTTTCCATCTTAGTCGTGAGCAACTGTTTATAATTTATAGAGAACCGACAACATGATCTTCTAAGTGTGACTCCACACTCCTTGTTATCTACTTATAAATTAATTGAACAATTACATTTAACAAATAAATGTAAACATTTGACCAATGTGATTCTTTATTTCAAAATAAATATGTACAAAAGCTAAACTTTTAAGTATACACTCCAACACCTCTAATAGATGCCATTCAATAATTTCCAAAGTTTTCCAAATTTCTAAAGGATATTATGTCCAACAAAAGAAGAAAAGGAGAGATCGAGACCATAGATCTTAATGAAGAATTTAGCACTTTATTTGAGAAGAACACTTCCCTGAAGCTCCAAGACCCAGGAAGCTTTTATATTCCTTACACTATAGGATCAGAATTTATATAAAAAGCTTTTTATGATTTTGGGACAAGTATTAGCCTTATTCCATACTCAATTTGTAATAAGCTAGGTCTCAAAAACTTTAAACTTACTACTATGACACTATAATTAGCTGATCATACTTGCAGGAACCCTATGGGTATTGCTGAAGATATGCTAGTAGAAGTGGGTGGGAGCATTATTCCCACAGATTTTGTTGTCCTTGACATGGAAGAAGACCCGAAGATTCCAATAATACTGGAAAGACCTTTTCTTGCAACAACTGGAGCTATAATTGATGTGAAAAACCATAAACTTTCATTGGTAATCGGTAAGAAAATGTTAGAGTATGATCTATCTAATTCTTCTAACCATGCCTCTTCTTTCTTAGTGAGCATTTGCAGCGGGGCGGATGCTTACAAATTGGAGGATTGGAACTTCCATCCTCATGGGAGTCCACCGGATGAGGAACATGATCCAACAATTGTTGGCAGAAGGCCCCAAATAAAAACTGAGAAGTACATCTACCTTCTGAGGCCAAGAATGAGGGAAGAAGAAGCACACTCAACCCTAGGGAAATCCGTGTCCCCTTGGGTATAGCTATGAAAATGGAAATGGGGTCGAGTAATGACCTTAAACAAGCGCTTCTTGGGAGGCAACCCAAGGGTTCCTTTAGTTAGATTCAATTGTAACTTTCTTTTTCATTAGTTCATGTTTTAAAATTATTTTTGTTTATTATTTTCAGGTTGTACATTACTTCCATGAGCTCGCCATGGTTTTTTTTTCATGGGCATGGAAGCATTGGAGAAGTCGAAAAGTAGGAAATTCAGAAATATTGGACTGAACAGAGCCCGGACGTGTACCATACATGGTCGTGTGACACTTACAGAGGTGATGGAGCACAAGGCCGTGTGACTCACACTGGCCGTGTGAGTTCACCCGAGAAGAAGGACAAGGTCGCGTGATTTCACACGGTCGTGTGAAAATTCCAGAGGAGGAGAAGAAGGAGGCCATGTGACACACATGGTCGTGTGAGGAAGACGAGAAGAAAATGAACACGGCCGTGTGACACACACCGGCCGTGTGAGCCCAGCCGAGGAGGAGATGACACTGCCCATGCCATTTGGCATGGTCGTGTGATTCTGATTGAATGAGGACTGCTTGGGCCATGTAGATCTACACGGTCGTGTGGAGCATCTAGACCTGGCCATGTCTATAAGACACGGCTGTGCCAAGGCCGTTTCGGCCATACCCCCAAGCCAAATTTTCTCTCCAACCCTTTCTCATCTCCAACCTTCCTTCTTAACCTCTCAGATCTAGATCTCTAAATCATTCTTCCCCATAAACCACATCCAGATCTAGATCTAAACAACAATTCTCCTCTCATACCCACAAGATCTACAACTTTCTTCTCTAAGATCCTATTTTTCAAGATCTATTCTCTCAAGATCTCACTTCTCCAATTAAACAAAACTTTTCCCTCTTGGAACTTGACATCATGTCCAACCTTTGGAAGAAGCTTTGAAAAGGAAGTGGTGGTTGAAGCCGATAAAAGGATCCATCAAAGGAAAATGGCAAAGAGAAAGTCGTAAAGGGGAAAGGCAAACGGAGGGCACCCAACGAAGGTAACGATAATGAATTCAATGTCATTTTTAGAAATGAGGATCATAAATCTAGATTTGATATTCTTGTCACAACGAAGGTTGTGTGTACATGATACATGGACCCAACTATTTTGAACATTTTGGGAATTAGAGATGATGTAGATTGGATGATTAGTTCTCTAGATTGGGACGATATTATGAACACACATCTTCCTACATACCCCTAAATTATACTTGAATTATTGAGCTCATTGATGTCCACTATTCAAATGAAGATGATTATGTTGGCAAAATTACTTTTAGATTAATGAATCAAGAAATTCAGTGGATATTTAGTGATTTCAACAGTTGTTTTGGTTTGTCTACTAGCGGCTCTTATAGGTTTGACCCTAGATTTAATTAGAATAATTTTTGGAATTCAATCACCGGATTGAATCAACCTTATGAGCCTTCTAGAGCTAAAGCTTACCATATGCAAAATCCCATTTTTAGAGACTTACACCGTGTTATGAGTAAAACTATTTTTGGTAGAGGGGAAAGGGGTGGAGTCATAAGGGAAGTGGAACTTTATGCTCTATGGGCTATGTTACATAAGGTTGACTTTGATTCTGATTTTCATTTTTTGCAAAACCTAGTGAGAGCCAGGAAAGCATCCTCAAGATTGATTATCTTTGGTGGATTGATTACCCAAATAGTTATAAATCTGGGTTGTGATCTAGAAGAGTTAGAAATTGTTCATGGCAATGACATGATTGATATCGATGCATGTCTTGCCATGAAAATGATTTGCCGGGATGAGAATGGGTTTGCCTTTCCTAAGAAGGATGGGTTTCCATTATCCCTTCCTTATCCCGAGCGGACCTCTATTCACAACCCCGCTAATTGGGTGATCATTGATTTAGATCCCGAGAATGCCCCTTCCTTGTCCAGAGACACCGAGCCCCACCTTGAGCCCTCATCATCTGGACACCCACAGCCGTTTGGACATCCGAAACCTGCTAGGTACTCTTTTTGCCTATGGTATGAGTCACTCTAGATTTGATTTTTCATATTTTTGTGTCTCTCTAGACTCGCTTCACGAGAAGCAAGAGGCCCAACAAGTAATGTAAGAGGGTTGCTTCACCTTATCTGATGACCAGTATAGAGAGGTGCAAGATCATTTTCAGTTCACAAGGAAATTTCAAGGCCAGGTGGCTGAATTTCCAGGATTATGATACGGATCAAGCTAGAATGAGAGAGTTCATAGAGGGCATGACCGTTACGCGTCAACAAGTTGACGCCCTCTATGAATATCATAGGATCCTGAGCGAGACTCCTGATTTTCCTAGTTTTCTTGTTGGTCGATTGCGTAGACCTCCATTTCCCCGCCCTCCCCCTCTACCACCACGATATTGATTTTATCGGGACGATGAAAATTTTAAGTTTGGAGGGGTGTTTGAAACCTGAAATTTCTTCATTTTCTTTTGAAATTTCTGCAATTGTTTTTACATTTTCTATTTTTCTTTTATATTTTCAGTTGTTCTGCATTTTTTTTTTTTGCTTTGCTTGCATTCAATTTTTGCTTATGTCTTGCATTTTTCCTTGCTTTGTTTGGTAGATTTGGTTTTAACTGTCACTTGACTGTCTTTTGAAATATGTAGAATATTGAGAACATCATTCCTCACTTCTGCTGACTTGTCTACAAGTAAAATTGTTTGCACGTTTATATCTTCATTCATGATGTTTTGGATATAATGTTAGTATGTTTAGTGTACCTCTTGTCTCTATCTTAAGTAGCATGATATGAGCTAAGTATTGTACAAAAACAAATTCAAGTTTTGGCTTAACCTTAAGGATTCTAAATCACTTTACTTGAGCTTGAATAGTTGATATTATTAGAATAGTCATGATTCATCCCATTTGTTTAGTATTTTGTTCCCATGGTGATTTCTCAAACTACATCTTGGTTACTAGATGATGCTCGAGTTATGTAAGCTCATTTGGAAAAATTAAAATATCCCAACATTTGCACTTATATGCATTTGTGTTTAAGTGTTACATCTTACACTCACTAAATAAAAAAAATGAATAAAGAATATAAAAATTAGTTGTCATAAGTGGAAACAAGAAAGTTACCCCTTTGAGACTGAGTTAGGTTATTGGGGAAATGTGTAACACCCGTAAATTTCATTTCTTCCAAAAAGAGAAAAAAGGAATAGAAGAAGAGAAAAGAAATAAAAATATATTCATGAGTTAGGTTATTGGGGAAATGTGTAACACCCGTAAATTTCATTTCTTCCAAAAAGAGAAAAAAGGAATAGAAGAAGAGAAAAGAAATAAAAATATATTCATAAATGGCCCGGGCTAAGATTTGAACCTGAGACCTCTAAGTTGAGATTGGTTTAAGTAGCCATTAGGTGGTGGTAAAGCATCACATGAGCAACATGAAACAATTCATTATATGTAGATTATGTGTGAAGTGATGCTTCAACTTCCACTTAGTATAAAAGGGGATGGATGAGATTAAAACCTATTTTTCATTTTTCTCTTCTCCTCTAGCCAAAACTTCTTCTTCCTCCTTTCAAGTTTCGGCCAAGAAACCTAGGGCTCCTGTTGGAGTGTATACTTAAAAGTTTAGCTTTTGTACACATTTATTTTGAAATAAAGAATCACATTGGTCAAATGTTTACATTTATTTGTTAAATGTAATTGTTCAATTAATTTATATAGTAGATAACATGGAGTGTGGAGTCACACTTAGAAGATCATGTTGTCGGTTCTCTATAAATTATAAACAGTTGCTCACGACTAAGATGGAAAGGAACAAACCATCAGAATAGACGTAGTGTAATTAAGTATTAGTTTATCTTGACTAATAAATTACACTGATACACTTTAAGTGTATTGAGTAGGATCATTTAGGTAAGTTCTGTTGGTGTGGGAAGCATCTAACGATCAAACCTAAGTTTTGATAATGGCAAAGGATTCAAAGTTAAGGTGAGTTGTGATCTAACATGTTGAATGAGTGTCTCAGGAAAAGTCCTAACTGCGGTTAGGCAGAGGGAAAACCCTAGGGGGTGGTAACCCTAGGTCATAGGGGGTGGCAACCCTATGCGGAAAGTCTTGGCAGGTCGATAGCTTTAGGCAAAAGTCCTAGGGGGTGGTAACCCTAGGTGGAAAGTCCTGGTGTCGCGAACCAGGTGAAAGTCTGGACTAGCCGGGAAGCGGATGTCCAGCAGAAAGTCCGGAAGCGTCGAGTGCTGAGCAAAAGTCCAATCAATCTGGAGGATCGCACTGGCAATAGGTAAATCTCCTGAGTGGAGTAGGTGAGGACGCGTTCCCCGTAGAGGGAACAATAGGCGTCGGGTCGACCTAGGGTTTCCGGTAGGAAACCCGAAGTCAGACTCGGACAGTCCGGAGACTGTCTATACTTCATTTATCACATTTATTGCATTAGGTGCTAACTTTGTGTTGCAGGGTAGTGTTTAGGACTAACGTATCTTGCAGGGGCAAAGGAGCAACCTAAAGCCTCGGATGAACAGTGTCCGAGGCGCCTTTATGGAGCTTGGAGGCGCCTCGGGTGCAAGGCAAGGAGCTGGCTGCGAGAAGCTATTTAAGGCGCCTTGGTGAACAGTAGAAGGCGCCTTGAATACCCTTTATAAGGGGTTTCGACCAGCAGCTCTCTTCAACGAACTCCAAGCAATCCTTACGCTACAAGCTGCTCTAGAAACGCCCAGAAGTGCTGTTACAAGTCTCCGACAACCCGGAGCTTCAGATTCTGCTACTTTATTGTTGTCGGTATAATTTGTTTTAGTTCTTTCAATTGTAATATCTTATTGTACATTTTACGAGCTTATAGTTGTTGCCCACGGAAAGCGATCAAGGATCGCGGGCCTTCGAGTAGGAGTCGCCTTAGGCTTCGAACGAAGTAAAATCTCTCGTGTCTCTCTGTGTGTGTTTGTTCTTTATTCCGCTGCGTGTTTTTAAACTCCGATAGTTTTCCGATTTGAAAAAGAAATAGCCACGAGCGCTATTCACCCCCCCCCTCTAGCGCGTCTCGATCCAACAATTGGTATCAGAGCGGGGTTGTTTTAATTTGGTGCAACCACCATTTAAAACATTTTTTTGTCGTGGTATTTTGTTCGGAGTTGATCAGAATTTAGCTTCATAGCTATATTCTAATTACTTTTCACGAATCGGTATTGCTCAAAGTTGGTCAATTCCACTTGGGCTCGTTTTTTTTTCTTTCTCTCGCACTACTAATCCAAGACTCAGTCTTGGAATAGATTTTGTTATTTTTTTTCTTTTAGATCTAAAATGGCCCAACAAGAAGGATATAGCACCGTTCGTCCCCCACTATTTTCCGTAGAAGATTTCGGGTATTGGAAGAGGCGAATGGAGATATATCTGAAGATCCAGTTCGATACCTGGATGATCATCAAAACAGGACTGGAACTGCCAAATGGTACCGACGGTAAGCCTACACCCTGTGAAAATTGAGAGCCAACATTTATCAAAAAGGTGGAAGCTGACGCAAAAGCCACCTGCACCATCCAATGTGTTCTTACCAAAGAGGAGCTCAACAGAGTCGGTCCATTCTCCTCCGCAAAAGAACTATGGGAGAAACTAATCGAACTACACGAGGGCACCTCGGAAACCAAGGTAAGTAAGCGTGATTTGTTACTTAATAAATTATATAATTTGAAAATGCAGGAAGGCGAGACGGCAAGTTCTTTACACGCTCGAATTCAAGATATCTTGAATTCCCTTCATGGAATCGGGCAGAAAGTAGAAAACAGAGATATAATAAGGTATGCTCTTAACTCATTTCCTAGGAGTTCATTGTGGGCATCAATGGTAGATGCCTACAAAGTCTCTAAGGATTTGTCTTCCTTAAAATTAGATGAATTATTTAGTGAATTTGAACTCCATGAACAGACTAATGCACAGCCATCCGAGAAGGGCATTGCTTTGGTTGCAGGTACAAGTCGAATAAGGGAATCAAGAGAACGGCGAAAAGTTGAATCGGAATCAGAAGACGAACCCGATTCAGAAGATTCGGAAGATGAACTGGCCAGCAAATTTGTGAATCTTGTAAAGAAACTATACAAGAAGAAAAAGGGCTTCAACAAGAAAGATCTGAAGAAGGCAGTTCAATCTAAGGAGGCTCAACAGAACTCAAAGACGAAGTTCGAAGTCACTTGCTATGGGTGCAACCAAAAGGGGCATATAAAAGCCAACTGCCCAAATCAAAAAGAAGCCAAGAAGCAAAGAAGAAGGAAAGTCCTAAAGGCAACCTGGGACGAATCCTCTTCGGAGGACGAAGATGACGAACTCGACCAAACGAGTCTACTCGCATTGATGGCCCGGGACTAGATCAGCGAATCCGAGAGTGAGTCAGAAGCCGACTCCGAGCAAAGCCACGGATCCGCATCCGTTTCCGAAGGGCCAGACTCCGCTGTAAGTATTCCTAGGCTTAATAATTTAGTCAATTATTTACTTCGCAAATTAGCCAAGTCAAATTTGAAATTTAAGTCACTTTTAAAAGAAATAACCATTCTTAAAGGAGTAACTAACTCAAAATCTTTAACTGAAGATTCAACTCAAGTACAACAACTTGAGAAAGAAAATTCAAATCTGAAAAATCAGTTAAATGATTTAAAAATCACTTTAGAAAAGTTCTCTCTGGGCTCCAAGAATTTGAATCTAATTCTTGGGACACAAAGGGTCATTTACAATAGAACTGGACTAGGATATAAAAGTAAATTTAAATCTTACTTATCCTTAATAAACAAACAAAGTAGTAAATCAGTCCAAGCATGGGTCCCCAAGTCCAAATTGATCAATCAAGTTGGACTTGGTCAATACTGGGTCCCTAAGGATCATATATACTACCTCGATAGACCATATCGAGGCCGTGATCCAGGGGGAGCTAGAAGAAAAACGATCTTGATTTAAAATTCAAAATTAAATTAAAAACCTAAAATTAAAAATCAAATTCTTAATTTAAAATTCGAAACCTAAAATTAAAAATCAAATTCTTAAAAGTCAAATTCGAAATTAAATTAAATTAAATTCGAAATTATGAAAAGTAGATGGAGGATCCAAACTAGCTGGCACCTCCAACTGAACTACTCGACAGGGTAATTGAACCTAATTTACCCGGAATAGGGTAAAGCAAGAATAAATTACCCGGCAGGGTAATTAAGATTAGATTAAAAATGGGATAAGTTACATTGAACCACAGTACTGGTGAAGTTTTTGGATGATAGTACGTTAGGGAAGCTTGGGCATCGCATGTCTAGGAAGATATGGCTTCGACCTGGTGCATTTGGCCAAGTGGAACTGACCGAAGCTACCCTTAAATGAATCCTAACTAGTTAGACCAAGGCTTAGTATTAAGCTCAATGGGTAGGACTATTTGGAAACTTCGAAGGCATGGTTACTTTAATAAGCTCCTTGTGACTCACCACAGCCCAGAAGTTTATCCAAAGAATGCTTACTTGTTGTACCCAAAGCTAAATCTGAATCTAACACAAAGTTAAACCAG
This sequence comes from Zingiber officinale, assembly GCF_018446385.1. Classification (NCBI taxonomy): domain Eukaryota; kingdom Viridiplantae; phylum Streptophyta; class Magnoliopsida; order Zingiberales; family Zingiberaceae; genus Zingiber; species Zingiber officinale. The sequence goes on from NC_055995.1 coordinate 31,915,644, forward strand.
ACTCCTGAATTCAACAATAAATCATCTCACATCAATTATAGGATTCCCTGATTGAAAATTTAGATCGGGTGAGATGACCAAGTAATAAAATTATTTAAATCAATTTCAAAATTATTTAAAAATCATTTCAAAATTCTTAAATCTTTTCAAAACGAATTTCAAAGTTAATTTCAAAATCTTTTCAAAATAAATTTCAAAATTCTTTAATCTTTTCAAAATCAATTTCAAAAATCTTTTGAAAATTAATTTCAAAGTTAATTTCAAAATCTTTTCAAAATAAAATTAACTTTAATTCAAAATTTTTTCAAAATCTTTTCAAAATTATTTAAAAATCATTTCAAAATTCTTAAATCTTTTCAAAACGAATTTCAAAGTTAATTTCAAAATCGTTTCAAAATAAAATTAACTTTAATTCAAAATCTTTTAAAAATCTTTTCAAAATTATTTAAAAATATTTTCAAAATTTATTTAAAAATCTTTTCAAAATTAATTTCAAAGTTAATTTCAAAATCTTTTCAAAATTATTTAAAAATCTTTTCAAAATTTATTTCAAAATCTTTTCAAAATTAATTTCAAAGTTAATTTCAAAATCTTTTCAAAATAAAATTAACTTTAATTCAAAATCTTTTCAAAATCAATTTCAAAATTATTTAAAAATCTTTTTCAAAATATTTTCAAAATTAATTTCAAAGTTAATTTCAAAATCTTTTCAAAATTATTTAAAAATCTTTTCAAAATTATTTAAAAATATTTTCAAAATTATTTAAAAATATTTTCAAAATTATTTAAAAATATTTTCAAAATTATTTAAAAATCTTTTCAATCTTTTCAAATTTAATTTCAAAATTACTTTAAAAACCTTTCAAAATTTCAAAATTACTTCAGTCAAACTATCTCTTTTCCATTAACAAAGAACCAACTCATTCACTTTATGTGTAGGAGTTGGATCAATGGGTGTTGGATAGTGGATGCTCCAGACATATGACAGGAGATAAATTGAAGTTTTCAAAGCTCAAACTAAAAAATTTAGGATCAGTTGCATTCGGCAACAACGGTTTACTTAAAGTAATCGGAAGAGGTAATATCGAACTCAGCTCCAATTTTGTTATCAAAAAGGCTCTGTTAGTTGAAAATTTCAATTTCAACTTACTAAGTATAAGTCAATTGTGTGATAGCGGATACTTAGTTACTTTTGACAAAGCTAGGTGTTTAGTCAAAAATATTAAAAATCCTAAAATTACACTTAAGGGACTTAGGAAAAATAATATGTACTCAATTAATCTACCCACATCCTCAATAAAGTGTTTAATAACACAGGAAGAGGAAACTGACTTATGGCACAGAAGATTGGGTCACACCCACACTAGACTCATTTCAAGAATGAGTCATAATGGTCTAGTTAGAGGTTTGCCCAAACTAAAATTCATTGAAAACTTAATCTGTAATGCTTGTCAACAAGGTAAACAAACTAAGTCTACACACAAATCAACAAATGTAGAAAGAACCAACTCGTTACTTGAGCTCCTTCACCTTGACCTATTTGATTCACATGGAGCCAAGTCACTAAGCAAGAACCAGTATTGCTTAGTAATAATTGATGACTACTCTAAGTTTACTTGGGTAAAATTTCTAAAAACAAAAGATGAAACCTATGAAATATTTAGTAATTTTTGCAACTTAATAGAAAATGAAAAAGATACTAAAATTAAAAGAATAAGAAGTGATCACGGTGGGGAATTTGATAATCAGAAGTTCACCCAATTTTGTAAAATAAACGGATACCAACATGAATATTCATGCCCTAGAACTCCCCAACAAAATGGACTAGTAGAACGTAAAAATAGAACACTACAAGAAGCCGCTAGGACAATGTTAAACGAATATAAGTTAAGTCACCAATTTTGGGCTAAAGCAATAAATACGGAAAATCATATTCAAAACAGAATCTTAATAAACAAATATCACAACAAAACACCGTATGAACTCTACTATCATAAAATTCCCAATCTAAACTATTTAAAAGTATTTGGTTGTAAAGTTCACATTTTAAATACTAAGGATTACTTAGGAAAATTTACACCCAAATCTAACCAAGGAATATTCTTAGGATACTCCTCTACCAGTAGAGCCTTTAGAGTATATAATCAAAATACATTAAAAGTTGAAGAAACAACTAATGTAATATTTGATGAAGAAAATAACCTACCTAATATAAATGAAAATATTAATCCAAGAGATGTAGATGATGATGAAATCCAACCTAATGTTAATGAGTCTGAAGAACCAGGTTCTGACTCACAAATAAGACCAACTAGAATAAGCACCTCTCACCCACCTGACCAAATTTTGGGTGACCCAAACCTAGGAGTCAGAACTAGATCATCCTATAGAAACCTTAGTCAGATCGCTCTAATTTCTAAAATTGAACCTAAAACTATAGAAGAAGCCCTTCCTGATCCAGACTGGATCATTGCGATGTAGGAAGAATTAGCCCAATTTGAGAGAAACCAAGTCTGGGACCTTGTACCCAAACCCATAGATAAATCGATAATAGATACTAAATGGGTCTTTAGGAACAAGTTAAATGATCACGGTGAAATCGTAAGAAACAAGGCAAGGTTAGTAGCCAAAGGGTTTAGTCAAGTCGAAGGCCTAGACTATGATGAAACCTATGCTCCAGTAGCTAGACTTGAGTCCATCAGGATGTTATTAGCCTATGCAGCCAATAAAGGATTCAAATTGTACCAAATGGACGTCAAGTCAGCCTTTCTTAATGGCTTTATCAAGGAAGAAGTCTACGTAAGTCAACCTCCAGGGTTTGAAGACATAGACTACCCTAATCACGTTTTTAAATTAAAAAAGGCACTATATGGACTAAAACAAGCCCCTAGAGCATGGTATGAAAGATTATCTAATCACTTAATATCCAAAGAATTTAACCAAGGACAAATCGATCCCACTTTGTTCGTAAAAACTATAGGTAAAGACATCTTTATAGCCCAAATCTATGTTGATGACATAATTTTTGGCTCAACTAACTCAAAATTTCTAAAAGAATTTATTAAGTTAATGGAAAGTGAATTTGAAATGAGCATGGTTGGAGAACTCAATTTTTTCTTAGGTTTACAAATAAAACAAACCAAAGATGGAATCTACATATATCAAACTAAATATGCTAAAGAGTTAATCAAAAAATTCAGCATGGAAAATTCTAAAATTATAAATACACCAATGGCAACCAACAAAAACATTGATTCTGACCCCGAAGGGAAACCTGTAGACCCAAAATACTATAGGAGTGCCATAGGTAGTCTATTGTATCTAACTGCAAGTCGACCTGACATACTGTTTGCAGTAGGTATGTGTGCTAGATACCAATCATGTGCAAAAGAGTCACACCTAACATATGTTAAAAGAATACTTAGATATATTAAAGGAACTCTAAATGTAGGACTTTGGTACCCAAGAACTTGCACCTTTGACCTTTATGGCTATTCTGATTCAGACTATGCTGGGTGCAAGTTAGATAGGAAAAGTACAAGTGGAAGCTGCCAGATTCTAGGTCAGTGCCTAGTAAGTTGGTCAAGCAGAAAGCAACATTGTAGTGGATAGAGTTGGTCAAGCAGAAAGCAACATTGTGTTGCTCTATCCACTACAGAAGCTGAATATATAACTCTAGGAGAATGCGCATCTCAATTGTTATGGATTATGCATACACTAAAAGACTATCAACTAGACTATAAAAATACTAAAATCTTTATTGATAATATCAGCTCAATTAATCTGACAAAAAATCCTATACACCACTCTAGGACCAAACACATAGAGGTAAAACACCACTTTGTAAGGGATCATGTAGCTAAATGTGAAATTGCACTCAACCATGTTGAGTCCAAATCAAACTTAGCTGACATCTTCACAAAACCATTACCTGAACTTGAGTTCAGTGGACTTAGAAGGCAAATAGGAATATGTTGGGTAGAGTAGACATCTTACCATAACCTTTTTTTTTTCAAATTCTAGGAAAAACAGTTTTCAAAACTCCAATTTTGTTAGATTTTGAGCTATCTGGAATTAGCCTAGTTTATTCGCCCTAGATATCATGTTCCTCTAGAATTAAGCCAGAGCATCTCACAAACACCTAGGTTTACCTTGATTGTGATTGACACACATAGAACGGCGTGAGATGCATAGGGTATTACCTGGACTCAAGAATGCTTATATCTGTGCATCAATATGAGTCTGGGCGTTAAATATGCAATAAACATTAATCAAGTTAAGTTCTCCAGCTCTAGTCAAATCTACCTGGATCAAAATAACTTAACTTGACTAACCAAGTGAAAGCTATTGTCCTATAGACAATTAGCAAGTAACTCAAAAGTTAGACAGTTGGTAAAGAATACTCAATCTTTTAGTTAAGAATGTTCTGTTCCTTATAGCTCTGATACCTGATCAACACCAATTAACTTGACTCATGTTTGGACTTAAGGACCAACTGAATAAATTACCTAATTTAAAATTCTAGCTACTCTCTCTCGTCAACCTAAAAGTTAACAAGCTTTGTATTCAAAATTAAGCTAAGTCTCTTTTCACTTAAGCTACATTTTCAAAGGTCAATCTTTTCACTTAGTCTCTTTTCACTAATCCTGTTTTTTCGAGAAAAGTGGAAAATTATTTTCAACTATTTTTTTTGATAAATGGCAAAGGGGGAGAGTAGGAAATTCAAATCAAAAGTAATTCAAAAGTAAAAAGTAAAAATTTAAAGGAAACTCTGTATTAAGGGGGAGCTTCACAAAAGTTTAAGTGTTAGCTTAAGTTAGGCGTTCATTTGAAGTTATATACTTAAGCTTGCTCACTTAAAACTTTTTTCTACTTGTGCATCTGTTATTACTTAACTTTGAATTTGGGTTGCTATAATCAAAATGGGGGAGATTGTTGGTGCGGGAAGCATCTAACGATCAAACCTAAGTTTTGTTAATGGCAAAGGATTCAAAGTTAAGGTGAGTTGTGATCTAACATGTTGAATGAGTGTCTCAGGAAAAGTCCTAACTGCGGTTAGGCAGAGGGAAAACCCTAGGGGGTGGTAACCCTAGGTTATAGGGGGTGGCAACCCTATGCGGAAAGTCTTGGCAGGTCGATAGCTTCAGGCAAAAGTCCTAGGGGGTGGTAACCCTAGGTGGAAAGTCCTGGTGTCGCAAACCAGGTGAAAGTCTGGACTAGCCGGGAAGCGGATGTCCAGCAGAAAGTCCGGAAGCGTCGAGTGCTGAGCAAAAGTCCAGTCGATCTGGAGGATCGCACTGGCAACAGGTAAATCTCCTGAGTGGAGTAGGTGAGGACGCGTTCCCCGTAGAGGGAACAATAGGCGTCGGGTCGACCTAGGGTTTCCGGTAGGAAACCCGAAGTCAGACTTAGACAGTCCGGAGACTGTCTATACTTCATTTATCACATTTATTGCATTAGGTGCTAACTTTGTGTTGCAGGGTAGTGTTTGGGACTAACGTATCTTGCAGGGGCAAAGGAGCAACCTAAAGCCTCGGATGAACAGTGTCCGAGGCGCCTTCATGGAGCTTGGAGGCGCCTCGGGTGCAAGGCAAGGAGCTGGCTGCGAGAAGCTATTCAAGGCGCCTTGGTGAACAGTAGAAGGCGCCTTGAACACCCTTTATAAGGGGTTTCGACCAGCAGCTCTCTTCAACGAACTCCAAGCAATCCTTACGCTACAAGCTGCTCTAGAAATGCCCAGAAGTGCTGTTACAAGTCCCCGACAACCCGGAGCTTCAGATTCTGCTACTTTATTGTTGTCGGTATAATTTGTTTTAGTTCTTTCAATTGTAATATCTTATTGTACATTTTACGAGCTTATATTTGTTGCCCACGGAAAGCGATCAAGGATCGCGGGCCTTCGAGTAGGAGTCGCCTTAGGCTCCGAACGAAGTAAAATCTCTCGTGTCTCTCTGTGTGTGTTTGTTCTTTATTCCGCTGCGTGTTTTTAAACTACGATAGTTTTCTGATTTGAAAAAGAAATAGCCACGAGCGCTATTCACCCCCCCCTCTAGCGCGTCTCGATCCAACAAGTTCTTTTTGTACTGACTTAGTAAAAGAACTAGACCTTAGTTATTATGGAAGTGTGTGCTCTTAATCCTAATATAATAACAAGCATGTATATTTAATATTTATTTCTTTGACTTATCAAAGGGTGAGGTTTAGCTCGATAAATCAATATGCCCGATAAGTTGGGAAATGATATTACTTATAGTATGTGTTGTTGATTATAGAAGGAATCTGTGTCCTAGTTATCTAGGTTGAGAATGTCCTCAAGAGGAGCTCATAAAGATTATCATGTTAAACCCTGCAGGTGGACCTAGTCCAACATGACAATAAAGTTGAGTGGTACTACTCTTGGAGCTAGATATTATTTAAATGAGTTGTCAGTAACTCACTTAATTAGTGGGCATTCGTAATCTTAAACACAGGGAGACTAACACACTCATGATAAGAAGGAGCCCATAATGTAATTTTGGATTAGTGCGGTAATGCAGTAATAACTCTCTAGTGGAATGAGTTATTATCGATGAACTTGTGTTGTGTGTTTGGGGCGAGCACGGGATACTCAAGCTCATCGGAAGGCCAAAACCAATTTCTCCTCTAGGTCCCTATTGTAGCCTCAATAAAGCCTCAAGTCCATCCAAAGAAAAGGCTATCTTGGTGTCCAAGAAGGGGCCGGTTCATTGCTTGGTCACCAAGCAATGGCCGACCACATATTCTCTAGAAATGGCCGTCCCTTGCCTTGGGCAAGGGGGTCGGCCGTAATATTTAAATTAGGAAGGTTGTTTTTGAATTTTAAATTTCCTCAGATATTTACAATTTGTAAAAAGAAAGATTTTAAAAATTTATAAATTTTTCCCAATTTAAATTAGGCCACAAGGTTTTAAAAGAGAGTTGTAAAATTTATAAAACTTTCTTTTAAAAAGAAATATTATTAGATATGTTTTAAATTTTAAAACTTGGTTTTAAATTTTAAAACTTTCCTTTTGATATCCACATTAGAAAAAAAAGAGTTTATAAAATTTTATTAGAAGTTTTCTTCTTTTAAAATTTTATAAAAATTTTTTCTTTCTTTTCCTTTTAATAAGTGGCCGGCCACCTTGCTTGGTTCCCAAGCAAGGGGCCGGTCAAATAATTAAACATCAACAAATAGTTGTTTAATTAATAAATCAATCTAGGATTGATTAATTAAAAGGAAAGAAAAAGAAAAAGAAAAAGAAAAGGAAATAGGAATAAGTCTAATTTTTTATAAAACTCTTTCCATAATTTTCCGTTGGAAACTAATATAAAAAGGGGGGAAGGGGAGACCTTGAATAACATAACAATTGATACTGTGTTGTTGGAGATCATCAAGTGGCCGGCCCCTCTCCCTCTCTTCCCTTTGCTCTCTTTTGCTCCTTTGTGGTGGTGGTGGCCGAATTCTAGAGAAGGAGGAGAAGCTTTCCGGGTGGTGTTCGTCTTGGAGGATCGTCGCCCACAAGACGTCTAAGTGGAGGCGAGGGATACGACAGAAGATCTCGAGGTTTTTAGCATACAAGGAAGAGGTATAACTAGTATTTAATTTCTGCATCATACTAGTTAATTTCTCTTTGTATAAATATCAAGTACAAGAGGCATTCGATTCTTGTTTTTCGAATTTAATTTCGATGTTGTGTTCTTTTTCTTTTTTCCTTGTGATTTGATTGTTCCATTTGGTTAACCTAGAGTTATATAAGGAAATTAAATATTAACTTTCCTTAAAAGGCTTTGTCTAGTCGGTGGTGGTTGCTCCCATATCCAAGAAGGCCAAGTGTCTCGCCATGCAGTACTAGAAGCCAATTTTGGAAACTAATATTTAATTGAATTTATAACCTAGGTGATTTTGATCAAACGTGTTAAGTTCCGCAGGAGATCCAAATCTAAACCTAAAAGAACATATAAGTTACACTTGGAATCAAACGTGTTAAGTTCCGCAGGAGATACAAGTTTAACTTAAAAGAACACATGGTAGCTAGGAAGGTTCAGATCACGTACAAAATTTTTGTACAGTGGAGCCATTGGGTTTTCCGAGTAGCAACCAACAATTGGTATCAGAGTGAGGTTTTGCCTCTGTGTATTTGGTATTAGTTTAATTATACACATGTCATACATAATTTAGGCAGGTTAATAGTAGGATGTGCTAACTTTGTGGATGCAGGATCCAACTATTATGGCTTATAGTTATTATGTGTGTGATTGGACCCTTGGACATGTCAAGGGAATTTATTATGTGTGCATGATTGTATTATAAAATATAGCAGGAGCTGTATTTAGTTTTATTAGGATTTTTTTTATCTAGTTACATGTGCATTCCGTTTATGGAATATAGGATCGATGGATGTAAATTTTTATTTTATGTTCGATCTAGTTCACATGTACATTCCTTCAAGGAATATAGGATCGAAAAATGTAAAATTCTATTTAAGTCGCGGATCGAATCTTGCAAGGCGTGGAACCTTTTTAAGGACCAGAGACGCAGCAGAATAAGGGGCAAGATGGATGCGACAAATATACCCGGTGGCAGTGGCCAAAGATGGCAGCAGCTAGGGTTGGTGACACACGGAGGACAACAATAGATAAAAGTCATAATAGTTGAAAATTAGTTTTTCTATTTATTGCTTTTTATGCTGTGACTGTGTGTGCTTGTTAGTATGCATGTTTAGTAGGCTAGCATAGTCAAAATTCCTCACTTTAAATAACTAAGTGGGAGAGGGATTTAATTTTAAATAAATTCCACGGTCTCCATTACTGGTTTATAAGTGATGCAACAAGCTTGCGTGTTGGCTCTGAGTGCCTTCCTCCATATCGGATGAGCTTGTTTGCGGATCACTAGATTAAACTTCCATTCTTAGGATGACTATAGGAAGTTAATTAAGAGTGTGTGATCTTCCCCATCGGAAGGGGCACAATCTTATTAATGGACTTAGTGTCAAGTAATGGTACACACTTAGGCACGTCTAATAGTATCCTCCCCATAGGAGTCACTGCTATTATTCGTGTGACCAAAGTAAACCAACTATTAATTTTATTTGTCAAAAATTTAGGTTGACAAGATAATAAAATTAATGGGTAAAACCCTCCTTTTACAAATGTTGAATTTGTATACGTCCACGCTATCGTGGCATACAAAATTCACGGTGTTTTGAGGTGTTGGTTAATTTAAAATAGTATTATTTGAGGAATCAATATTATTATAAATTTAGAGTTCTGACCAAAAGTTATTTGTGATTCTTAGGATGACTTTCAACCCACTAGCCATCATACTAAAAGAGAACAGATTTACTGGTCCTAACTACATAGATTGGAAAAGGAACCTGGACATTGTTCTTACTGCTGAGGGCTATAAGTTTGTACTGTCAGAGAAATGCCCAGAAACACCTAGCAATGATTCTACCCCAGAGGAGATTCAGTATTATAATAAATGGGTAAAAGCTGATGAGATGGCGAGGTGTTACATCTTGGCTTCGATGTGTAACGCCCCGCCCCTCCTGCTAAGGCGACGAGGGGTTACTTACCATACTTAACAACTTAATAACTTATTACAGCGGAAGTCTTACTTGTAAATTTTTTTGAAACATAGAGTCCACATGTCATACTTAACATTATTTCAAGACATATAGAGTAAACATGATAAAATGTCATAGAGTCCTATATAAACTAGGCATAATTTCCATTAAACAAAAAGCAGGTCTTTTTCCTTCTTTAGCCAGTCACTGCCACACACATCCTGCTAGCCCCTCCTGCTGCTCTCCTAGTTCATCCATCCTTTGCCCTTATCTGTGGTACAAGAAAGTAAGTTGTGAGGACTCATGGCTCAGTAAGTTCCTTTCCTACTCACAAAAACCATATAGCATGTCATCAATCATAAAACATACATCATAGCATAAGGTATCATGGCATAACATACATGATCATCATACATGTCATAAGCATCATCATAGATATCATGGCATAATCATGGCATAAACACAAGGTAGCATGGCATATCATAACATGATCATCATAATTATCATGGTATATTCCTAAGGTATATGCAGGGTGAACTCTTAAACATACATCATGGAACATATGCATCATGTCTTTTTTTTTTAAACGTATAGCATAGATACTTAAACATAATCTCAACATAAAAGGGGATCCCGGCTTGTACCACGTACATAAATGCGCACGTCCTAGTAGGTTCAAGGTAGCAAGTCTTGAACCCTACAAGGCATACATATACTAGGCCCGTTTCTTAGTCCATCGACCTAGGGGGACTTAGGAGCCCATCCCTAACGAGGCCCGTTTCTTAGTCCATCGACCCCGGGGCGCTTATGGAGCCCACCCTTTGTAATAGCCTTAAAAGTAAAATAGCATGTCATATCTACATAGTCCATATCACTCATGTCATATTCATATCATGAAGAGTGCTCTTGATCCCACTTATAGGGAAGCAACTCTTTTAGGCATAGCTTAATGCATGTATATTTGAGCACACAGCATATCATGATTTTGAGCACACAACATATCATGAACACATGCATAATTAAGCATACAACCTATCATGAGTTTAAGCACACAGCATATAGCATATCATGAATTTGAGCACACACTACAACAAATTTGTTAAAAGACAACGGTTAAAAACCGTTGTCATAGGCCCTTTAAACCCATTGTAACTGACACTATTGTTAAATGTGCAGTAAAAGACAACGGTTAAAAACCGTTGTCTTTGACCACATTAGACAACAATCATGCAACGGATTTAAAGTGTTGTCTTTTAATACCAAAGACAATAGTTCTGTAACAGTATAAAACCGTTGTAATTGCCAGTTTTGCAAAAATTTGATCGCAGATATACTTTTAACAACATATACACTGTTGTCTTTCTTCAAAATTTAGTTTAAAACCATTGTCTTAGAATACTTTTCACAACGGTTAAAAATCGTTGTCTTTGTACATTCAGTTGCATGTCTATATATGTACTTTTTACAACGGTTAAAACCATGGCCATTGCACACAAACTGGTACAATGTAACATTTATACATTCACAAAAATAGTTTTCAACATATATACATTCGATTAGTTGTCTTTAATTTATATATACATCTTGTCTCAAACAAAAACCCGTACATGTGTACATTCACTTAAGTTTATAAACAATTCTATACAATTACTACAAGCTATCCAAACATGACCACAAGTAGTATCCAATCATGACAACCACAAAAGATGAAACCACAAAATTAAGTTTATAAGACCACAACCATGCAAACCCAGCTTGCAAACCCAGCAATTTCTCCCTGGTTCTTTTTCTGCATACCCAGCTTGCAAACCCAGCAATTTCTCCCTGTTATGAAAATAAAATATAGTTAAAGCCATAGAAAAAAAGAATGGCCAAATAAGCACGAGAAACGTTGCCGCTTCACAATTTCATGAGTAGTGAAGCAAGTGAGCACGAAAAAAGTTTATGAAACTGGTTCATATGGCTGTTCCAACCCTTCAAATTCATTTCTTTTGTTAGTTCAAGGCTAATTGTACAAAGTTGGACAAATACTACAGCAGATAAGTTAAAGAAATAAGGTAATTGAATTAAATCATCTTGTGCATGAAATAGAGCAAAAGTGTGCAGGACTGAAACCAGGATTGGCAAAAACGTCTTAGCAAGCAGATGAAGTTGAATCCAACACATACCAAGTACACATGAGCTATACATAATCTAATATGATAACACCACCCTGCTTAAGTCAAGGTGAAGCCTTACACGGAATAAACCAACAATCCCTTACTTCGAGAATGTTGGAAAAGAAATAATGTTAAGAAAGACATCGTATATAAAGCAACTACGAACAACATACTTGCAAGCAACACATAGAGCGCAAGTATTGTTACCTTATTGGAGAAATGTAGTTGCTTGCAAGGATTGTTACTTGCAAGTAAGGGATTGTTAAGAAAGACATCTATTCTTACATGTAGTTGCTTGCTTATTAAATAAATTAACCTCACATGAACTACTGAGAAATAATACAAACTAAATGGAAATAGAACCCATGTTTAGGGATAAAAAGAAAATAAAATGGCATACAAATACTTTTGACACACACCTCTTCAAAGGGATGACACCCTGGTTTAGTTTGAAGCTCCAGCTGTAACCGCTGTAATTGGGCAGAAATGTTATGCAATTATTTCTTTTATACAAATTCTAAGATAGGAAAAGAATGTGCCTAATCGCCATTCAACTATTGGATCCTTGGAATGACTGATAAAACAATATCTTTTAAGTTGTCAATTTAGGTATGCCAATCATTTAGTAAAAGAGAAAGAAGCACCTGGGCATGACTAACAATCTCACCACGAACAACATACTCACATTTTAGAACCTGAAGAAAAAGATAACAAAGTATTAATGTATGCTATAGATTCTCACACTGCCCTGTTGATTTTCTGCAAAATAAAATCATCTAGAAGACAAAAGGTACAAGATAATTTCTAGACTATTGGAATATATAGAAGACATGGCATACTCGGTTGAAGGAGTAACATAAAATGGATCAGTTTGTTACTTGAAATGAAATAATTCTATACTAAAATTCTTGAAATAAAATTCTTGGATGCCGGAGATGTCCGCCACTGGTGCCTCCATTTATATAAAAGCAGCTTCTCCTAGTTCTTAAAACAATGCTTCATTACATACAGTTCAAAAATTCAAAGATTCTTATAAACCAATTGATTGCAAAATACTGACAAATAATAAAACAACACAACCCCGAAAGTGGGCGCCCAGCTCGCAAAGGTACAGTATAGTGGTTACCTTATGTAGATAAAACTTCACATCTGCTACACTTATGACAATGTCAGCTTCCAGTTCAGCTGTAACAAACCTGGATAATTCTCAAATCTCAGTATTCAGATGAATGAACTGACGTCTTTTAATATGTATGAAAAGAAAAAACACAATGGATATGGAAAATCATTTAAAAAGGTAAAATAGCAATAAACTCAATTTCTGAACATATAGTCATGAATAAAGAGGAAACTGGAGAAGCTGACAGCGAACTATGTGATGATTGCAACTGTGTTAAAAATGAAATGTCTCCTTATCCTATTCATTAAAGAACTGTACATTTCTTAATACTTTTTATGATAAAATATACTTCTAAAACCATCACTCTTTGAATAAAAAACTTCTAGATAGACTACTTTCAGTCCAAGAGAAAATGTATCCACATGTTGTAAAAAAATTCAGATTCTTCATGTTAAGAGGAGCCTAACACCCTTCTCTGAAACTCAAGTTAACTGATAGGGACAATCAATAAGTAGAAAAAAGCTTCTTCTTTTTTTGAAAAAAAATGAAACTTATGTCTTCACAAGCCTTTGGTTACCAACAATAATACTGTTGGCATGGGTGAATGATATTATGTCACCCATGTTGACATGATATCACTCACAGAAACTATATGGTTTGAGATATCACTGTCAGTTGGCACGAGTTAAACATCTTGTTCTATCTGCCCACCAATGCATAGAATGGTCACGATAGGCAAATCAAGGGGGAAGGTTGTCTACCTCCGGGATTAGTCGGGAGAAGCCCAAACACTTGGATTATTAAAAAAAAATGCAAGCATTCTCTGAGTGAGAAGATTTGGAACAACTTCTGTTTGTCAACTCATAGTATCTCTACACCCCACCCACAAACACCTTTTGTATGCAAAGGGGCTTGCTTAAGCTCTACGACAACTCAGTGAGCTCGAGACAACTTTGTGAAATTTTCTTCAACTCATGAATAGCTCTCCCTGAGAACCGCACTCAAGCTCTACACTGCTGAGTGTTTTCTTTGACTCACGAATAGCTCCAAAATGGTTGAGGCTCAAATAACTTTCGTTGATTTTGGAAGCAGCAGAATAGCTCCTTTAGGTACATTCTTCTTTTTTCAGCTCCATCCTCAACACCAATTCACCACTAGTAGGATATGTTGACACTTTGTATGACACCAAAAGTGTTTCATTCTGGCATAGGCACACTAAAAACTCTAGATCAGAAAGAGATTTTAAACCTTGAATTTAACCTCTAAGACCTCTAACTGGTGTAGAATCTGTACTCTAGTGCAATAAAAAGCTTCAAAAGAAGCAATTTTTTTTTATGACATAGTTGTCTATTTGGTGGAGCACTCTCTACATGAAGAACAAAGAGAAAGGCAATTTGCTTCATAAAATGAGCTACCTCAGAAGATATACACACGGAACAAAGAAAATGCTAACAGGTAATTTTAACTTCCATTTTCTCGACAATAAAAGATCAATTTTCACAAGAGCTTCACCTGATATTGTTCCCATCAGAATGAAAGTCATCTGGCCTCGATCCAAGCTTAATATACTTCATCTTTCCAAAAGCTGCAAGAGGCTGAGAACCCTAATTATCCCTTCCCCCTTCAAAACCTTGGGTACATGGGAAAGGTCTGTTTGAGGGGTTGGTGAATAGTGAATTTCCTCATCAAGGAGAAGACCAAATCTCAAACCTTCTTCCAACAGATGCCTTCAATATCTTCCATAGTTGCCTGCAAGACTTCATCCTAAAGCATTAAACTGCTGCAGGAAAGAGAAGGAAAAACAAGGGGCTAGAGAACTTTGCACAGAGTCAAAGCTTTTAGACATTGTAACCTTGAAGGAAACTAATCAGCTCCAATCCTTCTTCGTTGACAGAGTAAAAGGAAAAGAAAAGCAAAAAAAAAATGATGAGTGCCAAGCTGAACAGGGTGACCTCTATATAACCATGGGCAGGGGAAACGAAAGAAAAGAAAGAAAGAAAGAAAAGAGAAGCAGGAGGAGCAGGGGGACAAATAATTATCGAATTTTTGTACAGCCCTCTCCTATACCTTTGCGAGTTGGGCACCGGGATGGCTGAGGATGGAGTAGTAGATGAGGCCGACAGAGGTAACGAGGGAGAGGCAAGCGAGGCAAGTGTCGGTGGCATAGAGGAAGACTCGTTTGGTGTGGTAGAGCGCTTGGGGGTGGTAAGCAGAAGCGCGACGGAGATGGTGAGGAGGGTGATCGCCCATTTGTAGGCCATCTTGCCCACGCGTTTGAAGTCCCTCTCGTCGTTTGGGGCAGAGCGAGGCGGAGGCTCGGGGGTGGACGGGGGCGGGAGCGGAGGCGGAGGCGAAGGCGGTGGAGTTTGGGGATTATTCTTCTCCTTCTCCTTGGGTAAGGGTTCACCGGTGACTCCTTCACCAGAGACATTTTTCTCGGTAGGAAGGCTAAGGGAATAAAAGATCGTATGAAGAGAGGGGTTTAGGGTTCGGGAAGGCTAAAGGGGGAAAACAGGGCGCCAAAAAATTTTGAGGGGAGTAAAACATTGCAACAACGAAAATGACAACGATTTATTAAAACTATTGTCTTTGACCCCTAAAAAAGCTCTTAAAGACAACAGTTTCAGAAAACCGTTGTAAAAGGTGTTGTTGATTTTACAAAAAGTCGCTCAACGACAATGGTTTTTGCAAAACTGTTGTCTTTTATTTTTTGGAGGAGCTCAAAGACAACGGTTTTGTCAAAAACCATTGTCTTTTACCAAATTAACAACAGTTCCTTCTAAAACCGTTGTCTTTTAACATTTGTGTTGTAGTGACATAGCATATCATGAGTTTAGGCACATAGTATATCATGAATTTGAGCACACAGCATATCATGAAGTTAAGCACATAGCATATCATGACTTTGAGCACATAGCATATCATGAAAATAAGCCCATAGCATATCATGAAATTTAGCACACAGCATATCATGAAAGTAAACACATAGCATATCATGAAACTTAGCACACAACATATCATGAACTTAAGTACATAGCATATCATGAAATTTAGCACACAGCATATCATGAAAGTAAACACATAGCATATCATGAAACTTAGCACACAGCATATCATGAACTTAAGTACATAGCATATCATGAAATTTAGCACACAGCATATCATGAACTTAAGTACATAGCATATCATGAAATTTGACCTAGCATACATAAATAGACATCACAGCATGTCATACTCTTAACATATCATAAAGCATCGCATGTGAAGTTCATGGGAGAACCTAATTAGGTCTCTAACCCTAGTAACAAGGGGTGGCCGAAACATGTAAAGATGGTTTGGGTTAGCAAACAACAAAAAGAACAAGTGAACCCTAAACATTTATCATTTCTTAGAACATAAGGAACATCTTAAGCATGTTAGGTGTAGGTTCCAAGCTTTCTAGTTTCCTTTTTCATAACATGGCCGAAACCCATTAAGCCTTTATTTTGGCTATAAACATCATACAAGAATGAAAACCCTAACAATTGTCACATCACATTTCATGAGAAACAACTTGAGCATGTTTGATTTAGGTTCTAAGTTCTCTAAGCCTTTAACCCCAACATGGGCGAAACCCTAGCAACATGTTTCTAGGTTACATGTAACATAAAAAGATTGAACTTCATACCAATATTCCAATACATATCATGAGAAACACCATAAGTACTTTTAGTCTAAGTGTCAAGCTTCTCAAGCTTTTTAACCTAATGTGGCCGAATCTTGTTAAGCATGGAAATTAGGTTTCTAGTGGCATAATAGCATGAAGACCATAAGAATTTTCCTAGAATTCATTTCAAGGAATAACATGGACCACTTAGTTTAGAATTTTGAGCATCCTAGGTCAAAGAACCAAGTGTGGCCGAAAGTTGTAGAATAAGAAATTCAAGTTTCAAGCAACATAAGAACATTAGTTTACTTCATATCTTTTCTTCAAGAAGATCATAAGTATCTTAGGCTTGATTTAAACTTTCCTAGGGTTCAAGTCTTAACATGGCCGAAACATCATATACATAAAAATTATAGTTCAATTTAACCTAAGATCATGACATGTCATATTAGCTTCCTATCTTGTCTTATGAAAATCATAGCATGCTAAACTTTTAGGTTTTAAGCCCTTTTAGGCCCTCAACTCTATCATAGCCGAAAGTTCATGAAGATGGAATCAAGTTTAAATTAACATACAAGTGGGAAAAACATCAACAACACCATCTACCATAAGGTACATATCATAAGGATAAGAGAACATGTTTTGTTTTAGGTCTAGAGTTTTTCTAGTTCTTTTGTTCTTTCTTGGCCGAAAGTCTAAGCCCATAAACTTATGTTCTAACAAAACATTCCAGCATGAAAATATTAGTCTAACCCCCTTACCATCAATTACATATCATAGGAAACATCATGAACATACCTTGTTGGTTTTCAAGTTCTTAAAACCTTTCTTATTTTTGTTTTGGGCCGAAACCCTCATGAAACAAACATAGGTTTTTTTTTCTAGCAATATATTTACATGACAATTGTACTATTGTACCACAGGTGAGGGGAACTTACATCCTTTCGCTTGTGGTTTTTCTTTCTTAAGAGAAGAATATCCTAGGAGCTAAGAAAGGAAGGAGCTTCTTCCTCTTGTGTTTCCTTTGGTTTCCTTTGCTTGGAAGGGCTAGAACTTGAAGACTTCTTCTTGAAAATTAGTTTTCTTGGAGAAGAAACTTGACCTAGTGTTCGGATCAAGGAGAGGGAAGACCTCTTAGTCTCGGTGAAGAAGAGAAAAGGAGGAAGGAGGAGGAAGAAGGAGAAAATGAGGGATTTACTTTCTCATTTTTTCTATTTATTCACCATGAGGGGAATTTATGCCTTCATTTACTCCCTTTCTTAACTCTCCCATGTCACTTCCCTTGGTTCTCACGAGAATGAGAAGAAAGAGAAGTGAGGAAGGCAACTTGTCTTCTTCTTGTTCCTTCTCTTAACCAAGAGGAAAAAGAGGTAAGCAAATTTGGTTTTCTATTGCTTCTTGCTTTATTTTCTTTTTCTCTCCTTTAACTAACATTTTCATCTCTTCCTATCCATATGTTACTCTCTATCCTAGTGGTGATCATGCCATAAATCTTTCTCCATTGTTTGTGAGAGGTTTAAGGTTCAATCCTTGACCTTCTCCTCTTATCATATTATTATATATCATTATTTTTTTTTCTTTTTTTTTTCTTTCTCCTTCTCTTATTTCTGAGTTCTAGTGGAAATAATTACTCATGTTACTTATAGAAATTCGTGGGTGTTACACGATGTCAAATGTATTGCAACATCAGCATCAGGACTTACCAATAGCCTATGATATAATGAATAATCTCAAGGAACTCTTCGGACATCAGAATCGGGCTGCTAGGCAAGAGGCAATGAGAAAACTGATGACAGCCACCATGACTGAGGGGACTCCCTTGAGGGATCATATTCTCAAGATGATGACTTACTTAAACGAAATACAAGTTCTTGGAGGGGAAATTGATGGGGAAACCCAGGTCGATATCATCCTCCAAACGCTGCCCAGAAGTTTTGAGCATTTTCTCCTAAACTATAATATGAATAAAAGGATGTATTCATTGGCGGAACTTTTAACAGAACTTCAGGCAGCCGAAGGGTTGTTTCGTTAACATTCTCAAATTCATTATGCTAAAAATGGTTCTACTTCTAAGCCGAAAGGCAAGAAGAAGAAGAAACAAAATGGCTCAGCAAAGAAGGTGAATAAACCTCAAGGTGCAGGACAAAAAGCTGGAATAAAGAAGCCGAAAGGCAAGTGCTTTATTTGCAAGCAGACTGGACATTGGAAGGCGGACTGTCCTCGTAGGAAATAGAACAATAAAGGTATATCTCATACTCTAGTTGTTGAAACATATTTAGCGGTGTTATCTACCAGCACCTGGTGTGTAGATACGGGAGCCACTGATCATGTCTGCAATTCCTTGTAGGGGTTTGTAATGCCCGAAAATTCTCAAACTGGCATTAGAATTATCCTTTGATTTTTCTGGAATTTTTAGATATTTTTTCGGAATTTTTCGAGTAGAGAGGGTAGCAAAAATAATTAGAAGAATAAAAAGGCTTAAGCGGGAATCGAACCCGGGACCTCTCGGGTCCGCTAAACCTTTAGTTAGCCTTGGTAACCAGTGAACCCAACAGGGCCGTGCTGAAAGAAAGAGGAACCAATTATATTTATATTAGAGTTGGGTTCAATAATCCACTTAATATAAATTAAGAACTTAAGTTGGGTTTGGTTTAATTTGGTTCGGCAGCCCTCTCCTCACGAAACCTCACGCCACTTCCTCCTCTCAAACCCTCACGCCGGTGCCCCTCTTTTCCTCCTCCTTCTCACGGCACACCAAGCCCAAGGGCCAAGGGAACTTCTTCCGGCGAGATCTTCGATACGAGGACGTTCCCCTTCGCGAGAAGAACCCGTAGATGCGAGCGGATCATCGAGAAGATCATCTCCACCGGAGTTCTAGCGAATAGAATCGTAAGAAATTACGAATAGGAGGTAAGAAACCCCTCACCTGCAGTATAATAGCTTTCGTTTGATTGCATACTTTTAGATTTAGCTATATGCAGGTTTTTCGGCACATAGGGTGTGTTTTCACCTTCCTCGAGGATTAGGGATCTAGTTGAGCATCTCTAGACGGGCCGGACACGTTGTTACCCTTTAGTTGGAGATTTTAGACGTTGTCGGGTGCCTAGAGGTGATCTCCCTATTAGAGGAGAGAGTTTGAGCACACTAAGTGTTCGGTAAAATGTTAGTGTAGCTAAATGCCACCTCAGTTGTGTTTAATAGCTCAGTTAAATGCATTAGGAGCATTTAAAACAGCACATTAGTTTAGTCCAATTTTATGGGACTACGGTCCAATGGGTGGGCTCCCACAGTCGCCTCTAGGTTCAGATAACCTAGCTCTAGGTTCAGATAACCTAGAAACAGCAAGTTAAACAGTTAGCTATATTCAGTATTTTATTTTCAGTGGCACTGTACTGGATCAGATATCCATTGGGTTGGACTCCCACAGTCGTCCCTAGGTTTAGATAACCTAGTTAACCCTACTAAATTCGGGACTTGCAAACCCGGGTCTAGATAGGGATGCGCGCACAGCAAGTACAGTTGTCGGGCCCAAACAGCATGATTATGTATTTTCACTTATTATGAATTAGTTTTCAAAACTCAAAATTTGTTATGTTAGTTGAGTTTGAATTCAGTATCAGTTTAGCTTCAGTTTAGCTCATTATATGTTCAGCCAGTTTCTTTCTATGATTGGGTATGATAGCTCTATGTTCAGTTCATGTACACATGCTTTAGATGATAGTATGCCATGACTAGCTTTGATTGCTATGTATTGTATGATGGTACGCCATGTTTTAGTTCAATCAGTACATATTTCAACCAGCATGTTTTAAAAGCATATTGCATCGAATGCATGTTTTTGTGAGGTAGATGGTTTCTTACTAAGCTTTAAGCTTACAGATTCTACTTTTCCTTATACTGCAGATAAAGGTAAAGGAAAGATGGACTAACAGAGGAAGCTGGAGGGCAATGCAAAGATGGTGTGTGTGGTAGGAACTGGAATCAAAGATCTTTAGGGGACTTAAACATTCTAGCTTAGAATTATGAACTTTTAGTATTTTGCTTTTTATGCATTTTAAGTTGTTCAATGCTAGAAATTAAAGAACCATGCACTATAACAAGTTAGATTGCTAGTCATATGTTATTAGAGTGTTTATTATGCATTAGATAGTTGTAGTGTGAGGTTTTGGCACGAACCAGTGCTGAAATCAGAGTTTCAGTGCGAAATCAGACACCCCAATCGATCGGTGGATCGATTGGAGGGTCCCAATCGATCAGCTGATCGATCGGGCAACTTGCTTTGCGAACAGTAGGTTTCTGGATCGATCATCCGATCGATCCTGCAATTTCTGTCGCGAACAGAAGGTTTGGGGATCGATCCCTGGATCGATTGGTCAGTCTGGATCGATCAGCCGATCGATCCAGAATATCGTCCCGAGCACAGTAGCGTGCTGGATCGATCACTGGATCGATCCAACTTATGTCCTGCGTACAGTAGCCGGCTGAATCGATCCCTGGATCGATCCGACGTTCCAATCGATCAACGGATCGATTGGGAGGTCTGATAACAGCCGGAGAACGTTTATTTCAGCTCCTTGACCATAGGGGATATAGTATATGTTAGGTATACTTTAGATTACATCCTTCAGTACATGTAGAACCAGGAACAGTTATCAGTTAGCAACTAAAATTTAAATTAGATCAGTTTTCCGCACAGTTAGCTAAGCATAACTGTAGCGATCGGCCTTACAGCTTAGTACCTAGAAGGCGGGTCATTACAGAGTGGTATCAGAGCAGTGTTCCATACTTCCTACACACACATCAGCATTGCACCTATAGCTTCCAAGTAAGAATACCTCTACTGTATTTATGCTCCTTGTTTTGGTTATTACAGTTCATGTTTATATGCCTACTGCTTGTTAGTATGTGATAGTTTTGAACATGATGTCTGTAGTTATATAACGGTGATTACCTTAGTTATGTTATGTTCTCTATGTCTTTAGAAATGGCACGAGGACGCCCAGCTAGAAGGGCACGGCAGGCAGTTCAGTGCCTCCTCCAGACCTTACAGCATTGGTGGCTCAGTTACAGCAGCAGCTAGCTGAACAGCAACAGGAAATAGCCACCTTAAAGGCTAATCAGCAGAGTACCCCCACAGTCACCCCGGAACCGAATTTGACGACTCCGGTAGTCTTAGAGGTTCCACCAGACCAGCACCAGTACCAGCAGCCCCAGCAGCTGAGCTAAGAAAGGAAGCCTATCTGATCCAGTGGCAGCGAGTCAAGCCAGAGAACTTCTCAGGCACTAGTGAACCATGGGATGCACAAGCCTGGTTCAAAACACTGGAGAGTACGATGGAGCTTCTGGACTGGCCAGAACACGAGAAGGTGAAGTGTGCCTCCTTCTGCCTGACAGGAGATGCACGCATGTGGTGGGAAAGAATCAGAACGAAGCGCCCAGTGAACCAGATGTCATGGGCTGACTTCGAGAAGGAGTTCTTCGAGGAGTTCTTCCACATACGGGTTACGAATCGCCACTACGACGAGTTCACTGAGTTTCGTCAGGGCAACCTTTCAGTTGAGGAAGCCGTGAAGAAATTCAACAGGTTGGCTCGTCTATGCCCAGAGCTAGTCAGCACAGAGAAGGAACGAATCCGGTTGATGCTCAAGATGCTGAGGCCAGAGATAGCAGTGAATGTGGCTGGTGGCATACATAGGCCACAAACCACAGAGGAGTTAGTGAGCAGTGCCTTGACCACAGAGCATTACCAGAATAGCATGAAGCAGCAGAAGCAAGTCTCCTCAGAGTCCAAGGGCCAAGGATACTCTCACACTAAAAAACAGCAAGGCCACAGCTCGAACTGGAAAGGGAACTCCAACAGCAAGCGCAAATCAGGGAGTGACCCAAAGGGAGGACCATCTGGCAAGCGACCCAGTTATCCAAAGTGTGCTACTTGTGGGAAATTCCACCCAGGGGTTTGTCGCAAGGGCACACGAGGATGCTTTGAATGTGTACAAGAAGGGCACATGGCCAAGCAGTGCCCGAACAAGACTGGTCTTCCTCAGCCACAGCAGATTCAATATGCAGGCCAGCCAACTCAGTTATATCAGATGCAGGCCGCTCTAGAAGGTCCACTTATCAGCCAGGGCAGATTAGAAGCCCCTCCAGCTATGGCGAATGCGAGGATCTACTCACTCACCAGAGAAGACGTAGCTAATGCCTCGACAGTTGTCACAGGTCAGATTAGCATTTTTCAGTATAGTGCTACTGTTCTATTTGATACTGGGGCAACCCATTCATATATAGCCAGGATGTTCTCCGAAAAATTAGAAATACCCTCAGTGGTACTCAGTGGACAATTTTTGACGACACCATGCACTGGCTCAGAGCAGTGCCGGTCATTATAGCAGACAGAGAGCTCTTCTGTGATCTGATAGTGCTAGAAATGACCGATTATGACGTTATCTTTGGAATGGACTTTCTGATCAAATACGGTGCTACCATAGAGTGCCGTAAATAGAAAGTCATCTTCCAACCTGAAGCGGCAGTGCAATTTGAATACAGCGGAGAACCAAAGAGAAAGGCCAAGAAGTTTCTATCCGCTATGAAGGCACAGAAGCTACTGGATTCAGGATGTACAGGATTCCTAGCACACGTAGTCAACGCCAGCCAGGACAAGAACCAACAGCTAGCAGAGGTTCGAGTCGTATGTGACTACCCAGCAGTCTTCCCTGAAGAGTTACCAGGCTTAGCACCAGACAGGGAGATTGACTTTGAGATAGAGCTCATTCCCGGTACAAATCCTATCTCCAAAGCGCCTTATCGCATGGCTCCAGCAGAACTGAAGGAACTTCAGGAGCAACTACAGGAGTTGCTTGACAAGGGTTTCATACGCCCGAGTCACTCACCATGGGGAGCGCCTGTATTGTTCGTGAAGAAGAAGGATGGAAGCATGCGACTGTGCATAGACTACAGATCACTGAACCAAGTCACAATCAAGAACAGGTATCCCCTTCCCAGAATCGATGACCTGTTCGATCAGCTGAAGGGAGCAGCAGTGTTCTCTAAGATAGATCTTAGATCAGGTTATCATCAGGTGAAGGTTAAAGAAGGGGATATACCCAAGACAGCGTTCAGAACCAGATACGGACACTACGAGTTCGTGGTCATGCCCTTTGGCGTGACCAATGCTCCAGCTACATTCATGGATCTCATGAACAGAGTATTCAGGGAGTATTTGGATAAGTTTGTTATTGTGTTTATCGATGACATTCTTATCTACTCAGGAACTCAGGAAGAACACGCAGAGCACCTGAAACTAGTATTGCAGACCCTTCAGCAGAACCAGCTATACGCCAAGTTCACGAAATGTGAATTTTGGCTAGATCAGGTGTCCTTCCTGGGCCACATCATCTCCAAGGATGGTATTATGGTAGATCCCAACAAGATAGAAGCAGTAAGTAACTGGAAGAGACCTAAGAACGCCAGCGAAATCAGGAGCTTTCTGGGATTAGCAGGATATTACAGGAAGTTTGTAGAGGACTTCTCCAGGATAGCCTCCTCACTGACAGGAAATTTCAGTGGACAGAGGACTGTGAGAACAGCTTCAGCGAGCTAAAAAGGAGATTGACCAGTGCTCCCATTTTGGCTCTACCAGACAACACCAGCAGCTTTGACATCTATAGTGATGCCTCTAAGTTGGGACTAGGAGCAGTACTGATGCAAAATGGCAAGGTGATCGCCTATGCCTCCAGACAACTCAAGGATTATGAGAAGAATTACCCTACTCATGACCTCGAGCTTGCAGCAGTAGTGTTCGCCCTCAAAATCTGGAGACATTACTTATATGGAGCTCAGTGCAGGGTGTATACAGATCATCAGAGTCTGAAGTACTTCTTCACTCAGAAGGATCTGAACATGCGACAGCGTAGATGGCTCGAGCTGGTCAAAGACTACGATATAGACATCCTCTATCATCCAAGGAAAGCCAATAAGGTATCGACGCACTTAGCAGAAAATACAGTGCTACCTTATTATCTCTTACAGCCATGTCACCGCCCCTACAGAAGGAGATCGTAGATTTCGGTCTCGAACTCATCGTTGGACAGCTCTCTACTATGACCTTAGGGTCTACCTTGCTTGGTGATATTCAGTCAGCTCAGGAGCAGGACCCTGAAATCCAGAAAATCAAGCAAGGGCTAGCAGAATCAGAAAGTAGAGAATTCAGAGTGTCCGATAGCGGGGTGTTGTACTTTGGTGACAGACTCTGTGTTCCAGATCAGGAGGAGCTACGGAGACAGGTTTTAGATGAGGCTCACAAGACTCCCTATGCGATGCATCCAGGTTCCACCAAAATGTATCAAGACCTGAAGAACCATTTTTAGTGGCTCGGGATGAAGCGAGACATCGCTAGATATGTTAGCATCTGCCTCACCTGTCAGAGGGTCAAGGCAGAACATCAGCGACCAGGAGGAGTTCTACAGCCTATACAGATTCCAGAGTGGAAGTGGGAGGATATCTCTATGGATTTTATAGTGGGACTGCCCATAACCACGAATGGTTTTGACGCCATCTGGGTGATAGTCGACAGGTTGACTAAATCAGCCCACTTCTTAGGTATCAAGATATCCTATTCCATGGAGAAGCTAGCTCAGTTGTATCTTCAGGAGATCGTCAGACTTCATGGAGTTCCACGGACCATCATTTCAGACAGAGACAGCAGATTCACATCACACTTCTGGGAGTGTGTACAGTCAACGTTGGGCACCAAGTTAAAGTTCAGCACAGCATTCCATCCTCAGACAGATGGTCAGACAGAGCGAGTAAATCAGGTACTCGAAGATATGCTCCGAGCATGTGCCCTAGACTTCAAGGGAAGTTGGTGCAAATATCTGAGCTTAGCGGAATTTGCATACAACATGTAAGATACCGTAAATTTAAATAATAAATATTATTGGACGAAAAATCTTATGGGATTTTTCAGAAATTTTTAGAAATTTTTCGGGATTTAAACGGAGTCCGTATGACTTGTTTTGAGGGGATGAATCGGTGGGGTTATGTGGAGCTTGTTTAGAATACCCTTAAGTGGGAGTTGATTGAGGAATAATTTAGGGTTTAATTTTCTTAACCCTAAGTGGATTAGGTTTATAAGGTCTTTCCTCCTCACCCGGACCCGTTAACCCGTTTCCCCCTTCTCTCTATTTGCTTTCCCTCTCTCGCGCTCACCCGACCCGATTCTTTCTCCCTTTCTCCCTCTCTCTCGCGCGCGGAGGACTCGACACCGACGAGGCAACGCTTTCCTCCGGCGATCTCGTCTTCCTCGCGTCACCAGGGGGTGACGTCGCCCGACCGCGACGTCTCCGACCATCTACGACGGAGAGATCCTCTCTTAAGCAGTGCTTGCGCGCACGGTAGTGATTCGGCGGAGCTAGGGCATGGCAGGGGGGTTGGATTCGCATCTTTCTCGGTGGGTCGAGCCCCTCTCAATCTTCTCGTTGATCTATTCACTGGAGGAGGTGCGGATCGTCACCAGTTGAGGTGGATCGCGCGACACCAACTGTAGGGATCGATTGAGGTAAGGTTTCGTTGGATTTGTGTTGATTCAAGGATTTTAGCTAGATTAGGGTTTTTCTTTCGAGATTGACTCTTCTTGTGCTGGACTTTTCTCCTGATCAGATTGGTTCTCCTCTTCTTGTGGCTAATTGGGGGATTCGGTTGATGATGATGAGGAGTTCTTGAGTTTTCGGGCAGAAGCTAACAGGGTTGTTGCTGGTTTAGTGAGCTTCTTGCTTGATTCCTCTACTTGATCCGATTGATTCCAATGAGGTGCTGGAACTGTGATCGGGAGGTGAATGCATCAGTGAGGATCTGTTGAAGGTGATCTTGGTTCCAGTGGTGTTTCCTTGCCGGCAACACTCCAACCAGTAGCTTGATCGGCTGTGAATCAAGGTAAAGTGTAGGGTAATGGTTGTGGATGAATTATTGGGTTTAATCTTAATTGAGAATGTATTGATTGTGGATTGAGTATTGGATTTATGCTAGGTGTTGATTTTGGGCACCTGTTTGTGCTGGACCAGCTGTAAATGGGTGGAGAAGCTCTATTTTTCTCCACAACAAACTTTGGATTTCTTCATCAAAGGGTGTAAATGGATCAAGGTGAGTTAAGTATGGAGTTTTGGTTGCATTTATGTGATAGATGGATGAATAGAGATTTAAATCATATTATGTTGGGGATAAGGAGATGTTTTGGATAATTAGATTTGATTAGTGTATATTGATTTTAGAAGATGATCATGATTAAATTGATTTACTCATGAGTAGGATTGAAGTGAAGGAAATTGTGGATTTAGTTAAACCTAATTGGATTAAGGGATTTAGGTAATTATTTCGATTAGAGTTTTTCCTAATTAGATTGGGGAGTTTATTTAGCTATTTGCTACCTATGTAATTAGCTAAATATATTATGTGATCGCAGGACTTTATTTCGAGGCGAGCGTCTCGACGTGAGATTGATTTATCTAGCACGATCGATAGATAAAGGCGGGTATTTCTTCCTTGGCTCTATGTAGATTTTCTTGTACTTAGTGCATGGTTATTATTCGATAAATTAGGCTGCTTTATCTTATATCATTATCGATTGCTGTTTTTCCTGCATGATACTTATGCTTGACCCTTGTGATGATCTATTTAATTCATATACAGTCTCTACTCTTGATATCTACTCTGTTGTGATTTCACGTGCAGAGTATGTCTTGTAGGGATTGTCGGGTTGTTGGTATTACCATGCTGATTGGGTATATGATGTTGACTGTACATAGGTGGGGATGTGTTATAGGAGTCATCTTGTTGACCGTGCATTTGCATGTTGTATGTACACACGTATTTGTCATGTACTTTTGGAGGAGTGGTGTTTATTGTATGTTTGGAGTATATACACATGTCTGTTGTGTTTTTATTGGAGGATACATGTTGATTGTACTTATGTTTTTGTGTCCGTGTGTCTGGTGGGATTATTAGATGATTTTGGTTGATTATACATGTGTAGTGTCTACATATGTTTGATGGGATACGTGGAGGTATCATGATGATTACACTCTTGTTGGAGGTATTTTTGGAGGTTTGGGGTTGTTGCATGGATGATGATTATATATATATATCATGTTCATCATTCATTGCATCTGATGACCGTTGTCTCCCTTGTGGTTGAGAGAGTCATCAGTTGGTTTGGTTTAGCACCGCACACTCGGCCACTCATGGGTAGTGGTAGTTGGAGCAGTTGCTGCTAGTCCTGTCGTGCCACCCGGTCACGAGGTTTAGTGAGATCCGGCGTTGTGAGCAGTCAGGGACCCTGATGCTATGTAGTTAGATAGCTACTAGCGGACTGTCCGCCTCGACCACTATATAGTGGGCTGGAGGGTAGTACAGTCGTCACATACCCAAGCCTCTCGGCCATACAGGGGTCGTGGTGTTCGGAGAGGTGGCGGGGGTGACCATGGAGCATGCATGCACTTTTGCATATGATGCACGGTGCATCTGGGGTCTATATTTGCATACATGCCTACTAGATACTAGTTGCATGTGTTTGTGGTATGTTGCATTTGTTTGCGATATGATTGTTGCATATGGTTGCCATACTGCATACATGTCATTTATTTTAC
Source organism: Zingiber officinale (assembly GCF_018446385.1). Lineage (NCBI taxonomy): Eukaryota > Viridiplantae > Streptophyta > Magnoliopsida > Zingiberales > Zingiberaceae > Zingiber > Zingiber officinale. The sequence goes on from NC_055995.1 coordinate 31,943,771, forward strand.
ATGTATATGCAGTCGTATCTATATTGCACAGGTGTCACGGGTATATCTGTTGCAGATCCAGTGAGTTTACTGATCATTGTACCATGTGTCGATTCCAGATTGGGTATGTATCTGTCATTATGTTAGTTGTGGTTTGTACAGTTTATGTCAGGTTATTATGTATGTCTGGTTATTGATTATGATAGTATGATCATGTTCTTATTCCCTACTGAGGCTGTATACTTGTGATCTCCATGTTATTTTATGGACCATGCACTATCTTTTCTATTACCCGCTGAGTTACCTATACTCACCACCGCATGTATACATTTATGTTTTCAGGTAGCCTGTAGATGGTTGGTGTCGCTCGGAGTATCCTGTCTGCCGGGTCCTACGTCACATCCGAAGGTCGTTTTTAGTTTTGTATATGTTTTATTTGTATTTGTTGTATTTGGTGGGTTGTGGTATTTGTTGTTGTGGTTGTTGTATAAAGCCTAGCCGGCTAGCAGTGTGTTGATTGTGTTGTATTGGGCTTTCCGTTTTCATTTTTCCGCTGTGTTGGTTTTTAGTACAGCCGTGTGGGCTGTTTTATATATAACTGCGTGGTTGTGATTGTTTCATTCCAACCGTGTGGGCTGTTATTATAACTGCGTGGTTGTGTATATAAATATTCCAGCCGCATGTGGCTGATGTATATTTTGTTTGTAGTGATGCTTCATATTGTCACCCGTACAGGGGAGATGCTGCCGGATTTTTGTCTAGCAGAGACCCCTTTGGGGGCGTGACACAACAACAGTTATCAGGCCACTATCGGCATGGCACCTTACGAGGCTCTCTATGGGCGGAGGTGTAGATCTCCAATCTGCTGGTATGAGAGTGGTGAACAGAAAGAACTAGAACTTCAGACAGACCTAGTAGCAGATACCACAGCAGCCATACAGCTGATCCGCCAGAGGATAGAGACAGCTCAGAGTCGCCAGAAGAGCTATGCTGATACGAGGCGCAGACCCTTAGAGTTTTCAGTTGGGGATTCAGTGTTCCTCAGAGTGGCTCCCATGAAGGGAGTAATGCGTTTTGGGAAGAAGGGCAAGCTAAGTCCCAGATATGTGGGACCATACCTTATCAGCAGAAGAGTGGGCAAGGTAGCATATGAGCTAGAGCTACCCCAGGAAATGTCAGCTGTCCACAACGTATTTCATGTCTCTATGCTGAAGAAGTATACCCCAGATGCCACCCAGGTGATTGAGCCCCAGTCGGTACAGATCCGCGAGGACCTCAGCTATGATAGTCGGCCTATTCAGATAATAGACCGAGCAGTTAAGAAATTACGGAACAAGGAAGTACCCTTAGTCAAAGTCATTTGGCACAGTCACACAGCAGAAGAGGCAACTTGGGAGACAGAAGCCAGCATGAGACAAAAGTACCCAGAATTGTTCTGAGTTCGAGGACGAACTTTTTATAAGGTATGGGGGATTGTAACGCCCGAAAATTCTCAAACTGGCATTAGAATTATCCTTTGATTTTTCTAAAATTTTTAGATATTTTTCCGGAATTTTTCGAGTAGCGAGGGTAGCAAAAATAATTAGAAGAATAAAAAGGCTTACGCGGGAATCGAACCCGGGACCTCTCGGGTCCGCTAAACCTTTAGTTAGCCTTGGTAATCGGTGAACCCAGTAGGGCCGTGCTGAAAGAAAGAGGAACCAATTATATTTATATTAGAGTTGGGTTCAATAATCCACTTAATATAAATTAAGAACTTAAGTTGGGTTTGGTTTAATTTGGTTCGGCAGCCCTCTCCTCACGAAACCTCACGCCACTTCCTCCTCTCAAACCCTCACGCCGGCGCCCCTCTTTTCCTCCTCCTTCTCACGGCACACCAAGCCCAAGGGCCAAGGGAACTTCTTCCGGCGAGATCTTCGATACGAGGACGTTCCCCTTTGCAAGAAGAACCCGTAGACGCGAGCGGATCGTCGAGAAGATCATCTCCACCGGAGTTCTAGCGAATTGAATCGTAAGAAATTATGAATAGGAGGTAAGAAACCGCTCACTTGCAGTATAATAGCTTTCGTTTGATTGCATACTTTTAGATTTAGCTATATGCAGGTTTTTCGGCACATAGGGTGTGTTTTCACCCTCCTCGAGGATTAGGGATCTAGTTGAGCATCTCTAGACGGGCCGGACACGTTGTTCCCCTTTAGTTGGAGATTTTAGACGTTGTCGGGTGCCTAGAGGTGATCTCCCTATTAGAGGAGAGAGTTTAAGCACACTAAGTGTTCGGTAAAATGTTAGTGTAGCTAAATGCCACCTCAGTTGTGTTTAATAGCTCAGTTAAATGCATTAGGAGCATTTAAAACAGCACATTAGTTTAGTCCAATTTTATGGGACTACGGTCCAATGGGTGGGCTCCCACAGTCGCCTCTAGGTTCAGATAACCTAGAAACAGCAAGTTAAACATTTAGCTATATTCAGTATTTTATTTTCAGTGGCACTGTACTGGATCAGATATCCATTGGGTTGGACTCCCACAGTCGTCCCTAGGTTTAGATAACCTAGTTAACCCTACTAAATTCGGGACTTGCAAACCCGGGTCTAGTTAGGGATGCGCGCACAGCAAGTACAGTTGCCGGGCCCAAACAGCATGATTATGTATTTTCACTTATTATGAATTAGTTTTCAAAACTCAAAATTTGTTATGTTAGTTGAGTTTGAATTCAGTATCAGTTTAGCTTCAGTTTAGCTCATTATATGTTCAGCCAGTTTCTTTCTATGATTGGGTATGATAGCTCTATGTTCAGTTCATGTACACATGCTTTAGATGATAGTATGCCATGACTAGCTTTGATTGCTATGTATTGTATGATGGTACGCCATGTTTTAGTTCAATCAGTACATATTTCAACCAGCATGTTTTAAAAGCATATTGCATCGAATGCATGTTTTTGTGAGGTAGATGGTTTTTTACTAAGCTTTAAGCTTACAGATTCTACTTTTCCTTATACTGCAGATAAAGGTAAAGGAAAGATGGACTAACAGAGGAAGCTGGAGGGCAATGCAAAGATGGTGTGTGTGGCAGGAACTGGAATCAAAGATCTTTAGGGGACTTAAACATTCTAGCTTAGAAATATGAACTTTTAGTATTTTGCTTTTTATGCATTTTAAGTTGTTCGATGCTAGAAATTAAAGAACCATGCACTATAACAATTTAGATTGCTAGTCTTTTGTTATTGTAATGTTTAATATGCATTAGATAGTTGTAGTGTGAGGTTTTGGCACGAACCAGTGCTGAAATCAGAGCTTCAGTGTGAAATCAGACACCCCAATCGATCGGTGGATCGATTGGGGGGTCCCAATCGATCAGCTGATCGATCGGGCGACTTGCTCCGCGAACAGTAGGTTTCTGGATCGATTATCCGATCGATCCAGCGATTTCTGTCGCGAACAGAAGGTTCGGGGATCGATTACTGGATCGATTGGTCAGTCTGGATCGATCAGCCAATCGATCCAGAATATCGTCCCGAGCACAGTAGCGTGCTAGATCGATCACTGGATCGATCCAACCTATGTCCCGCGTACAGTAGCCGGCTGAATCGATCCCGGGATCGATCCGACGTTCCAATCGATCAACGGATCGATTGGGAGGTCTGATAACAGCCGGAGAACGTTTATTTCAGCTCCTTGACCATAGGGGATGTAGTATATGTTAGGTATACTTTAGATTACATCCTTCAGTACATGTAGAACCAGGAACAGTTATCAGTTAGCAACTAAAATTTAAATTAGATCAGTTTTCCGCACAGTTAGCTCAGCATAACTGTAGCGATCGGCCTTACAGCTTAGTACCTAGAAGGCGGGTCGTTACAGGGTTCCAGGAAACTCGACGACTATCTGAAGGAGAGATTACCGTCTACATGGGCAATGCTACAAAGGTGGCGGCTATTGCAGTGGGAGATGTCTACTTATCTTTTAATAGAAATTTGATTTTAAGAAATTGTATTTATGTACCCAGTTTTAGAAAGAATTTAATTTCAGTTTTTAAACTATTTTTGGATGGATATTCAGTTTCCTTTAGTAACAATGTAGTTATTAAGAGAAATAAAAAGATTATCTGTTCTAGTGCATTAGTTGGCAATTTGTATACTTTAAATCCAATTTCTCCCACAAAGCATAATATGGAAATTAATAACACATCTTCTAACTCAAATAAGAGAAACGAACCTTCGGAAATGAACCAAGCATATCTTTGGCATCTAAGGCTTGGTCATATTAACTTAAGTAGGATTCAGAAGCTTATAGCCGATGGACTCTTGGGTTCATTAGAGTTGGAAAATTTTCCAACTTATGAATCTTGCTTGGAAGGTAAAATGACCAAGAGGCCTTTTAAGGCCAAGGGGTATAGAGCCAAAGAAGTGTTAGAATTGGTTCATTCTGATTTGTGTGGTCCTATGTTTGTCCAGGCAAGAGGTGGTTTTGAATATTTTGTCTCTTTTATAGACGATTATTCAAGATATGGATACATTTACCTAATGCGCCGCAAGTCTGAGTGCTTTGATAAGTTCAAAGAGTACAAGGCTGATGTGGATAAACGTCTAGGTAAAAGTATCAAGACACTACGGTCTAATCGTGGTGGCGAATACCTCTTAGGAAAGTTTAGGAATTACTTATCAGAGGCCGGGATTCAATCCCAATTGTCCGCACCTGGTACACCCCAACAAAATGGTGTGGCAGAACGAAGGAATAGGACTCTTATGGAGATGGTTAGATCGATGATGAGTTATTCAGAATTACCAAATTTGTTTTGGGGATACGCTCTGGAAATGGCAGTGTACATTCTGAACTTAGTACCTTCTAAATCAGTTTCTTCTACTCCCACAGAATTGTGGAATGGGCGAAAGCCTAGTCTAAGACATTTTCGGATTTGGGGTAGTCCAGCACATGTGCTAAAACCAAATGTTGATAAGTTAGAATCTCGTACAGAAGTTCGCGTGTTTGTGGGGTATCCCAGAGGAACGAAAGGTGGTTTATTTTATAGTCCTAAAGACCAGAAGGTCATTGTTAGCACCAATGCCCAGTTTTTAGAAGAAGACTATATAATGGATCACAAGTCCAGTAGTAAAATTGTTCTAGAAGAACTTAGAGAGGACACGTCTACTTCAGTACCAACAGTACAAGATGAAGTACCACAAGAGACTGCAACACATGTCACACACAACCACAGACAGTCCTCGTCGTAGTGGGAGGGTTGTAAGGTAGCTTGATAGATTCATGTTTTTGGGAGAGTCTTCGGACTTGATCCCGGGTAAACATGAACCTGATCCCCGAACATATGACGAAGCACTCAAAGATATAGATGCAGCATCTTGGCAAAAGGCAATGAATTCTGAAATAGAGTCTATGTACTCTAATAAGGTCTGAGAGCTTGTAGAACCACCCGATGGTGTAAAAGCCGTTGGATGCAAGTGGATCTACAAAAGGAAAAGAGGGACAGACGGGAAGGTAGAAACCTTCAAAGCTAGGCTTGTTGCGAAAGGGTACACTCAGAAAGAGGGAATCGATTATGAGGAGACCTTTTCACCGGTAGCCATGCTTAAGTCTATCCGGATACTCTTATCCATTGCTGCTCATATGGATTATGAGATTTGGCAAATGGATGTCAAGACAGCTTTCCTTAATGGTGTAGGTAGAGCCCTAGAGCCAATCATTTGATGATTGTATTATGGACTTGTTGTATCATATTTTATATAAATAAAAGGCATTTATTTTGGTTATTATACTTACTTATATTGGTGCCAAATAAACTAAGTATAATAGCGTCCTTGAGTAGAAGGTTCTCACCTATATCAGTTAGTTGAACCGATAGTGAGATGATATAGGGAACACTACTCTTAATCATTCCTAGTGTATTAACATTCAGGGACAATGTTAATGTAATAAGATTAGCATGTAGGTCAACTCGATGACTTGATCTCACAAGTCATGGATATAGAGATATCAAGTTGACACATGGGTATACATTAGAGAACGTATACTGAATGACCCACCTTGAGAAAGTATCATGGATCATTATATGAGTGTCATATACTTTCTCAGGTGGCTATTAGTATGACTACTAGTCTTTAGACCTGAAGTCACCATGGTTCCCTATATAAGGAGTTATGTACTTTGGTTTCGTCAAACGTCACCCGTAACTGGGTGGACTGTAAAGGCGATTACTGGGTATGTAACATATTATGTAGAGGGATGTCAGTGATGTAGATGGGATCTATCCCCCTTATATGATGGGAGAGACATCGATATTCTTGATAGAGTGAGACCACGAAGTGCATGGCCATGCCCAAATGAGTCAATATGAGATATTGAGCTCATTTGATTGAGTGAGTCTACTTGGAGTTCAAGATTTAGATTGATTAAAGGATGACATAGTCTATGCCTCACATTAATCAATCTAGATGTCTAGGATAGAAGGACACTTGTCATATATTGTGAGGAGTCACAATTAGTAGTCACAAGGTGATGTTGGATCTCAACATTCTTGTAACTTGGGTAGTAATGATGTATTGCTAGATACCGCTCATTACTTATGGTCCTAAATGGGTTTAGGGGCATTGCCAACGTTACAAGAACCTATTGGGTCACACACAAAGAACAAGTGGATGGAGATTAGGTTCATATGATGAACCAAGAGGATTAGATTCATGTGATGAATCAAATTGGATTAAGAGTAATCCTAATTGGGCTAATTGAGTTGGACTCAAGTTGATTCATGTGTTCAATGAGCCTAATTTAGATTATGACTCATTGAATCAATTTAATTAAATGAATTAGATTCATTATATTAAATTGGCTTGAATTAAATGGTTGGATTAGATCAACCATGAGAGAGATTAAGTCAAGTTTGACTTGACTTGAGAGGAAGAGTCAAGTTTGACTTGACTATTTGCCACATCATTAGTGATTTGGCATTAGGAGGACTAATGATGATGTGCCACATCATCAAAGTGTGCCACCTCATGGGGGTTACAAATCTATTCTCTTTAATGGCCACATTTAATGAGAATGGGGGTTACCTTTTTGGTTTTGAATGAGAATGAATTTTTCATTCACTCACATTCACATCATCTTCTTCCTCAAGCTCTCTTCTTGCTCCTTCTCTTCTCTTGGTCGTGGGTTTCAAGCAAGGGAGAAGAAAGGAGAGTGAATCTAATCCAAAAAAAAAGGTTAGTGAAAGTCACATAGAGATTTTCGAGGAGTGTGTTCTCTTCTTTTCCTTTCTTCTTCTTCCAATCCCATCCGAGAGCATCAAGAAGTGCTAGCACACTTGTGGTGTTCTCTTCTCCATCCTTGTGTGTTAGAGAACACATCTTTTTCGTGTGGATACTTCTAGATAGTTGTCTACTTTGACAACTAGAGATCCGGCATCTCCTTGGACAAGCGGGACTCGCGAAGGACACGCATCGAAGGTATAAGATTTTCTCCATGTGGATCTAAGTGTAGATCTAGGTAAATTTGTACCCGTAGTTTTTCGAAAAATTTTCTTTGCACGGATCCGTTGGCTAGGGAGTTTCGAGGTTTCCGCGACGCGAAAAAGTAATTTTCGCGGTCCGAAAAACCCAACAGTGGCATCAGAGCCACGTGCGAAGACGAATACGAGTTTATTTTGGTTTTTATGAAAAATAAACATTCTGTAAATTTATGATTTTTATAGTTTTTATGGATATTTTTCTCGTAGAAGCGAAGCACAAGTGTTTCGACACTTGTAGGCTTCGACTATCGAGAAGTTTTTCCAAAAACGGCCAAGTTTCGCCCCAAAACTTTTTGGGACAGCGGGCTAAGGCGCTGTTAGATCGCAAATGAACCCTCGCGATGGTTAGATCGTGGGTAGGGGTGCTACCCCTGGCCCCGCAAGGGGATTCGTTCCGCGATTGCGCCCGAAAACCGCTAAACGGGACCGCCGGAAAATTTTACTCATAAAAATTTTAAAAATTATGAAAAATTACAGAAAATTATGAAAATATATAATTTTGAATTATATATTATTTTTGTGATAGTCATGGCCCAAAAAGACCCAATATGATTGGATTTGTGTTGTATTTTATAATACAGCCTGCGTGCTGTCATGTGTTTGTGTGTGCTGTATTTGATACGCGACCTGCGCGTTGTGCCTCCCTATTTATATTCTGGTTGTAAATTAGATTTAGACTCGAATGTAACTCAAGTTTCAAAATTGTAATGTAAATTTTGAAGCGGTGGAAGGTCCACTCGAGACGGAGTTACGAGGAGGGCGCGAGCAACACGAGGTGGTCAAAGGAAGGAGCTTGAGAAGCTGTTGACTTTAGGTTGACCATCCGATCTTCTCATTGGCTTGAGAAGATCGTAGTAGGGCCATGACATAATCACAAAATTTATTTAATTACTTGTGTATGTGATGCATGTTTAATTAAGTAATTAATTAGTGTCTAACGATTAATATTAGATCTAAATCGTGCACAAGTTGCACCCCTACGATTAGATTAGATCTACATCGTGTACAAGATGCACCCTATCGATTATATTAGATCTATATCGAGTATATGATACAACATCGACGTTTAGATTAGATCTAAATCACGTCAACTCTAATGCCTACCGTGCCGTGATACCTATCACTACCTCGATCATATGTGTTGTTGAATCTGCCAAAGCAGAGCAACACATATTATATTGGTAGGGTATGGAGGGACAATCTTGGTCCCGCCTATCAACGCATGGGTGAGTACAACTCAATTAGATTGAGTAACTAGTTAACTCAATTGGATCGAGTACAACTATAGGCATTCTTCCAACGGTTGGAAAGATAGGACATAGATCCCATTTATATTAATTCTTGGGCATATTAGCCAAAGCTAACTCAAGTTTTAATATAACTACCGATAATGATCCTATAAACAAGAGTTGCATAGAGATGTAATTGGTAAATCGTTACCTACCGATCATACTAAATCTTGGGCGTATTAGCCAAAGCTAACTCAAGGGTTAGTATGATGTGAATCTTGTCCCACATGAATTATAGAATTCAGTGGGAGCATCATTTAGTTAATGACCTAATTAAATGATTTAAAAATAATATGATATTTATTTTCTGTATTTTTCTGTTGTAGAATTGCCATGACGTCAAACACGAACATCTTCTCTCTGCGTTCTGTCCTTAAGAAGGACAAGCTCAACGGAGCAAATTTCCTGGACTGGTACAGGAATCTAAGAATAGTTCTCACTCAGAAACGTAAACTGTACATTCTGGAGCAACCCATTCCGGAGGCACCTCCTACCACTGCCACGCGAGCTGACAAAGATGCTTACATCAAGATGACACATTAGATGTGTCCTGTCTTATGATCGTGACCATGAACTCTGAGCTTCAGAAGCAATATGAGTTGATGAGTGCTTATGATATGGTTGAACATCTTTGTCACCTATATCAAGGACAAGCAAGGCATTGGAAGAGGAACTCCAAAGAATACCTGGAAGATCTTAAGAAGAAGAGAAATAAGATTTCTACTTCAGGTATACATGTTATAGAAGTCAACCTCTCTATTTCTTCATCGTGGGTATTAGATACTGGATGTTCTTCGCACATTTGTACTAATGTACAAGCGCTGAGAAATACCAGGGCATTGACGAAGGGTGAGATAGACCTACGAGTAGGCAATGGAGCACGGGTTGCTGCTGTTGCTGTAGGAACTTATCATCTATCTCTGCCCTCTGGGCTTGTACTAGAATTAGATGATTGTTGTTATGTGCCTGCATTAACTAAGAACATTATATCAGTTTCTTGTTTGGACAAGAAAGGTTTCTCGTTTAAAATAAAGAACAAATGTTGTTCCGTCTATTTAAACGATATGTTCTATTGTAGTGCACCTCTGATAAACGGACTCTATATTCTAGATCTTGAAAGCCCTATTTATAACATAAATACCAAGAGGTTCAAGTCAAATGACCTGAACCAAACCTATCTCTGGCACTGTCACTTAGGTCATATAAATGACAAGCGCTTATCCCAGCTCCATAAGGATGGTTTGCTTGACTCATTTGATTTTGAATCTTATGAGACGTGCGAGTCATGCCTACTAGGCAAGATGACCAAGACACCCTTTAGTGGGCACAGCGAAAGAGCGACTGATTTGTTAGGACTTATACATAGTGATGTATGTGGCCCTTTCAATGTCGCGGCTAGAGGCGGTTATAGGTACTTCATCACATTTACTGATGACTTCAGTAGATATGGTTATGTGTACTTGATGACACATAAGTCTGAATCCTTTGAAAAGTTCAAAGAATTCAAGAATGAAGTACAGAACCAGTTTGGCAAGAGTATTAAGATACTTCGATCAGATCGAGGTGGAGAATACCTTAGCCATGAGTTTCGTGACTATCTAGCTGAGTGTGAGATTCTATCCCAACTCACTCCTCCTGGAACACCATAGTGGAATGGTGTATCTGAAAGGAGGAATCGTACCTTATTAGATATGGTACGGTGTATGATGAGTCACACAGATCTTCCGACATTTCTTAGGGGCTATGCTCTAGACACAGCAGCTTTTATACTCAACCGAGTTCCATCCAAGGCCGTGATAAAGACACCATATAGGATATGGACTGGGAGAGATGCCTAAGTGTCTTTCATGAGGATTTGGGGATGTGAGGCCTACGTTAGACGTCAAGTCTCAGATAAATTAGGACCCAAATCTAACAAGTGCTACTTTATAGGATATCCCAAGGAAACTAAGGAATATTACTTCTACATTCCCAGTCAGCACAAGATAGTTGTGGCAAAGACTGGAGTCTTTCTAGAAAGGGACTTTGTTTCTAGAAAGACTAGTGGGAGTACATTCGATCTTGAAGAAGTTCAAGATGCGGATCCTAGCACTGAAGTCTCGATGGATGTTGAACTGGAACCACAAAGTGTTGTGGATGATGTTGTTCCACAAAGAGTTGAGGAACAACAACCAGTTCAAGTAGACATACCTCTTCGCAGGTCTGATAGGGTACGTCGTCAGCCTGAGAGATACTCATTTTTCTTGTCTGACCATGATGACGTTGTGCTCATAGAGGATGAGCCTACCACCTATCAGGAAGCTGTGATGAGACCAGATTCTGAGAAATGGCTAGAAGCCATGAGATCCGAAATGGAATCCACGTACACCAACCAAGTATGGACTTTGGTTGATCCACCTGAAGGGGTAAAACTCAAAGGGTGTAAGTGGGTCTTTAAGAGAAAGACTGACGTGGATGGACTTATCTATAAGGGTCGCTTGGTAGATAAAGGTTTCAAGCAGATTCATGGTATTGACTATGATGAAACCTTTTCACCAGTAGCGATTTTAAGTACATTCGGATCATGCTTGCTATTGCAGCTTACCACGATTACGAGATCTGGCAGATGGATGTCAAAACCACATTTCTGAATGGAAACTTACTCGAGGATGTGTACATGACACAACCTGAGGGTTTTGTAGATCCAAAGCATACTAGCAGAGTATGCAAGCTGCATAGGTCCATTTATGGACTAAAGCAAGCTTCTCGGAGCTGGAATCTTTGATTCGATGATGCAATCAAACAGTTTGGTTTCATCAAGAATGAAGATGAACCTTATGTCTACAAGAAGGTTGTAGGGGACATAGTTGTCTTCCTCATATTGTATGTGGATGACATACTGCTCATTGGGAAAGACATCCCTTTGCTACAGTCTGTCAAGACTTGGCTAGGGACATGTTTCTCAATGAAGGACTTAGGTGAAGCATCCCGCATTCTAGGGATACAGATCTATAGATATAGATCTAAGAGATTGCTTGGCCTAAGTCAGAGTACATATATTGACAAGGTACTCCTTCGGTTTGCCATGCAGAACTCCAAGAAGGGATTTCTGTCGATGTCACATGGCGTGAGTCTTTCGAAGACTCAAGGTCCCTCTTCTAGAGAGGAGAGAGATTGCATGGATCAGATTCCTTATGCCTCAGCCATAGGATCTATCATGTACGCCATGCTATGTACTCGACCTAATGTCTCGTATGCTTTGAGCATGACGAGCAGATACCAGTCAGATCCAGGTGAAAGTCACTGGATAGCGGTCAAGAATATTCTTAAGTACTTAAGAAGGACTAAAGAATATTTCTTGATATATGGAGGCAATGATGAGCTAGCTGTAAAGGGTTACAGTGATGCTAGCTTCCAGACCGACCAGGATGATTATCGATCGCAGTCAGGGTTTGTATTTTGCATTAATGGTGGTGCTGTGAGCTGGAAGAGTTCGAAACAGGACACAGTAGCTGATTCTACGACAAAGGCCGAGTACATTGCTACATCAGAGGTAGCTGTAACACCCACGAAATTATAAGATATAGGTATTATTTTTCGTTAGAGCATAAAAGTAAGAGGAATCAAAAGAAATAATAGAAATAAAAAGAAAGAGAGGTGAAGGTTTGAACCTTGAACCTCCCACAAATAATAGAGTTAAATTGGTGTATGATAACCACTAGAATAATGAATAATAGATGGATAGAAAGGAATCGAAATTGTAGTTAAAGGTGAGAAGAAAGAACTAAGTAAAAGAGTAAGAGAAAACCAAGTTGCTTACCTTCTCTTCCTCTTGGTTAAGAGAGGGAGCAAGAAAAAGGCAAATTGCCTTCCTACCCTCTTTTCTTTCTAATTTTCATGGGAATTAAAGAGGGAAGAGATAGAGGAGTTAAGGGGGAATGAATAAGGACATGATTCATTCCCATGATGAATAAATGGGATTTAGAGGAGAAAAGAGAAAGAGAATTGCTAATTCTTCTTCTTCCTCCTTCTTCCTCCTCCTTTTTCCTTCTCCACCAAAACTTAGAGCTCCTCTCCCTCATTCTCAAAAGTCAAGTTAAGGTTTCCTCCCTAAGAAAATAAATTTCCAAGAAGGAGTCTCAAGGATTATCTCTTACAAGAAGAAGAAAACAAAAAGGGGGAAACTAGGAAGAAAAGATTCTTCTTCCTCCTCACAAGGGTATCATTTCCTTAAGGAACAACAAGTGAAAATATGTAAGTTTCCCCTCACCTGTGGTACAATAGTTCATATGTTCTTCCATGAGGTTAGATTGCTTAAAAACCTAGGAGTTCTTCATGAAACTTTCGGCCAAGACAAAAAAAAAAAGAAGAAAGACCTAGGGAATTTTAAGACCCAACTAGGATATGCTCAATATGTTTCTTGTAACATGTATCTTATGGTAGGGGGTTAATCTATTGTTTCTATGCTGGAATGTTTAGTTAGAACTTAGATTCATGATCCTAGACTCTCGGCCAAGCATGAATAAAAGAACTAGGTAAGCTTAAGACTCAAACTAAACATGCTCCCTTTGTTTTTTATGATATGTACCCTATGATAAGAGAGTTGTTAACATTTCTCATACTTGTATGTTGCTTGGAATTAGGATGTCTCCCTTTCAACTTTCGGCCATGATAAGATTAAGAGCCTAGGAGAACTTTAAACCTAATCTAAGCATGCCATGATGTTTCTTAAGATAAGATATGAAGTTAACATGATATGCTCATGCTTGTATGTTGATTTGAACTTTATTTCATGCTCATAAACATTCGGCCATGGTAGGATTAAGGGCCTAGGAAAACTTTAAACCTAAACCAAGCATGCCAAGATTTTCCTTAAGACAAGATATGAAGTTAACATGACATGCTCATGCTTGTAGGTTGGTTAGAATTTTATTTCATGCTCCATAAACTTTCGGCCACAACAAGTTTATATGCCTAGGAAACCTAGAACTTAAACTAAACATGCTCATGATGTTCTTTGTAATAAATCCTATGAAAATGGTTTAGGGTTTGCCATGCTTTTATGCCACATGAAACCTAGTTACATGATTAACAAGTTTCGGCCATGGTAAGTTTATAAGCCTAGGAAACTTAGAACCTAAACTAAACATGCTCATGATGTTCCTTATGATATAAGATATGATATTGGTTTAGAGTTCACATGCTTGTATGTTGATTTTAACCAAATGTTATGCTTGATAGAATTCGGCCATGACAAGTTTATAAGCTTAGGAAACCTAGAACCTAAACTAAACATGCTTATGAAGTTCCTCATGATATATGATATGATATTTGTTTAGAGTTCACATGCTTGTATGTTGATTTTTAACCAAATGTAAGGCTTGATACGATTCGGCCATGGCAAGTTTATAAGCTTAGGAAACCTAGAACCTAAACTAAACATGCTCATGATGTTCCTTATGATATATGATATGATATTGGTTAAAGGTTCACATGCTTATATGTTGATTGTTAACTTAAGTTACAACCATATGTTTCGGCCACTATGTGATATTAGGGTTAGAGACCTAATTATGATCCCCATGTGTCTCACATGCCATGCTTCATGATATGATAAGAACTTGCTATGCTTCTATGTTATTTATGTATGCCCATGATCTATGCATGTTGATAACTCTTATGATGTGCTGTGTGCCCAAATTAAGCATGTTATTATGATGAGCTGTGTGTCCAAATTATGCATGCTATTATGATGTGCTGTGTGCCCAAATTATGCATGTTTTTATGATGTGCTGTGTCCCCAAATTATGCATGCTATTATGATGAGCTGTGTGCCCAAATTATGTATGTTTTATGATATGTTAAGAAATATGATATGCATGATATGATAAGAATCATGATATGTAAGACATGCTACTTTACTTTATATGGCTTGTACCAAGGGTGGGCTCCATAAGCGCCCCGGGGTCGATGGACTAAGAAACAGGCCTCGTTAGGGATGGGCTCCTAAGTGCCCCTAGGTCGATGGACTAAGAAACGGGCCTAGTATGTATGCCTTGTAGGGTTCAAGACTTGCTACCTTGGACCTACATAGGACGCGCGCATTTATGTATGTGGTACAAGCCGGGACCCTCCTTATGTTGAAATTATGTTTAAGTATGTATATAATAAGTTTTAAAAAGACATGTTGCATATATTTTCATGATACATGTTTTGAAAGTCATCTTACATATACTTTATAATTATGCTATGATATGTCATGATACTTATGATTACGTTATAATATGCTAGGATGCACTTTATGATTACGTCATGATATGCCATGATACCTTACGATTATGTTACGATATACCATGATGTACTTTATGACATGATACAAGTTGAGGTTTTTTTTAATATGACATGATATGATAGGACATTCTGTATTTTATGTTTATGAAAGTTACAATATGATGCTTCTATATATGATATGATGAGTTTGACTCCATGCTTTATGCCTTGTGATTATGCTATGCTATACGTTTTTTTTGTGAGTAGGAAAGGGTCTTACTGAGCCTTGTGTGCTCATAGCTTACTTTCCTTATACCACAGATAAAGGCAAGGAATGGATGAACTAAGGGAGCAGCAGGAGGGGCAAGAAGGATGTGTGTGGTAGTGGCTCGGCTAAGAGAGAAAGACCTGCTTTTATTCAATAAGAATTATGCTTAGTTTATGTTATTGTTTCATGACTCCATGACATTTAATCATGCTTTTTGGTATTATGACTTAAAATCATGTAAAGTATGCTATGTGACCTTTTCTATAAACAAGACTTCCACTGTTTTAAGTAGAAAAGATTATTAAGATGCAAGTAAGTATGTAATAAATAAGTAAGTAAAGTAACCCCCGTCCCTTAAGCAGGAGGGGCGGGGCGTTACAGGTTGGTATCAGAGCGAGGTTTTAGACTTTCACTACACACATGTCAAGCCTCCATCCTGCCTCTCCAAGTAAGAATCTATATGCTTAATTTAATTCTTTTATAATGCTTTAATATTATGCATGTTTACTTATTCTTTTGATTATGGTAAGTCACAGTTCTAGTGTAAGTATGCATGATGGTAGGATAAGAATGATAATAATCTTATGTCAGCCTGGATCAGAATAACGATAATTTATTGTCATCAATGAAGATAAGCATGGCTAGGCTACGCACTACCCGAGCAGACGAGACAGCGACTCCACCAGATCTGACCCAGGTAGTCACCGACCTCTAGCGTCAGATCACAGAGCAACAACAGCTGATCACGACTTTAATAGGTCAACAAGGAAATCCTGCCACCCCGTCAGTAAATCAAAATGTAGTGCCCGTCATACCAATAGTTGCACCAGTACCACCGGTAGCCCCTGCCCCAATGGTCCGACAGGAGACCTACTTAATACAGTGGCTAAGGCTGAAGCCGGAGAACTTCTCGGGTACTTGCGAGCCATGGGACGCCCAGGCCTGGCTCAAGACAGTGGAAAGCATAGTGGAATTACTGGACTGGCCCATATCAGAAAAGATCAAATGCGTGTCTTTCTGCTTTTCCGGTGACGCAAGAATGTGGTGGGAAAGAGTTAATGCTAAGAGACAAATTAATCTGATGAAATGGACGGACGTTGACACAGAGTTCTTCGAAGAGTTCTTCCATATGCAAGTGACGAACCGGCATTACGACGAGTTCACCGAGTTCCGGCAAGGTGACTTATTAGTGAACGAAGCAGTAAGCGCTTCAATCGTCTGGCACGCCTTTGTCCAGAGTTGGTCCGCACGAAAAGGGAAAGGGTCAGACTGATGCTGAAGATGCTTCGACCCGAGATAGCACTGAACGTGGCCGGCAGAATTAATAGACCGCAGACTACAGAGGAACTGGTCAACAGTGCCCTGATCACAAAACATTATTAGAAAGCGATGAACGAGAATAAGAATCAGGCACGAACAGAAGGACAGAGACCTTTAGGTACCAGAACAGGCTGGAAAGGGACCCCTACCGGAAAAAGGAAACAATGGGACAATGCAAAAGGTGGTCCAGTGAATAAGCAACCGAAATACCCTTAGTGTAGTATTTGTGGGAAGCTGCATTCCGGAGTATGCCACAAGGGTACAAGAAAGTGCTACAATTGCGGAGGGGAAAGACATCTGGCCAGAGACTGCACTACCCAGTTTCAGGCACCACTCCAGCAGAATAACCAGAACAGGAGTGCCCCCTCACAGCTACACCAGATGCAAGCTGCTATTGAAGGAACATCGATTAGCCAAGGGAGATTGGAAGCCCCGCCAGTGGCAACGAACGCCAGGGTTTTCTCGCTTACCAAAGAAGATGTGGTGAGTGCCTCTACTGTCGTCACAGGTCAGCTGCCTATTTTCAGTCAGTATGCTATAGTATTATTTGATACTGGGGCGACACACTCGTTCGTCTCAACACCATTTATGAAGAAATTAGATATGCCACCACAAACAATAAATGACACGTTCTTAACAACCCTACCATCTGGGGAAGTTATGCCATTGGATCATATGCTGCGGGTCGTACCTATCCGAATCGCAGACAGAGAACTCTACTGTAATCTGATAGTACTCGACATGCAAGATTATGACATTATACTAGGCATGGATTTCCTGAGCAAGTACAGCGCTTCGATCGAGTGTCGTAAGAGAAAAGTAGTTTTCCAACCTGAAGCTGAACCGATGTTTGAATTCATTGGAGAACCCGGGAAAGAAACTGAAAGATTCTTATCAGCTATAAAGGCACAGAGGATGCTAGACAAGGGATGTACTGGATTCCTAGCGCACGTGGTCGATACAAGTCAAACCGGGGGCCAGAAGCTAGAAGAGGTCAGGGTGGTATGCAACTATCTAGAAGTGTTTTCCGATGAACTACCGGGATTAGCCCCTGATAGGGAGATAGAATTTATGATCGAATTAGTTTCTGGTACTAAACGGATCTCTAAAGCACCTTACCGGATGGCACCAACTGAGTTGAAGGAACTTCAAGAGCTGCTACGGGAGTTACTCGACAAGGGACTTATTCGCCCTAGTCACTCGCCATGGGGAGCTCCAGTACTGTTTGTGAAAAAGAAGGATGGGTCTATGCGAATGTGTATAGATTATCGAGCGCTGAACAATGTGACAATCAAGAACAGGTACCCTCTTCCATGGATCGACGACCTGTTCGACCAGTTGAAGGGAGCAACCGTTTTCTCTAAGATTGACCTAAGGTCCGACTATCATCATGTGAGAGTGAAACAAGATGATATACCAAAGACAACCTTTCGAACAAGATACGGACACTATGAGTTCGTAGTTATGCCCTTCGGAGTGACAAATGCCCCTGCCGTGTTTATGGATTTGATGAATCGAGTATTTACGACATATCTCGATAAATTTGTGATCGTCTTCATTGACGATATTCTCATCTATTCAAGAACCCAGGAAGAACATGCCAAACACCTGAATATTGTACTGCAGATCCTCCGAGAGAAACAACTATATGCAAAGTTCTCCAAATGAGAGTTCTGGCTAGACCGAGTAACAGTCTTGGGTCATGTTGTCTCCAAGGAAGGAGTCATGGTAGATCCAAGCAAGATCAAAGCTATAAGTAACTGGAACAGACCAAAGAGTGCCAGTGAAATCAGAACTTTTCTCGGACTAGCAGGATACTACAAGAAGTTCGTAGAGGATTTCTCCAAAATTGCAGCCCCTATGACAGTTCTCACCAAGAAAAATAGAAAGTATGAATGGACGGACGACTGCGAGAAGAGTTTTACGGAACTGAAACGGAGACTGACCAGTGCTCCGATCCTTACTCTTCCGGAAAGTAACAAAGGCTTTGATATGTATAGCGATGCTTCCTTACTAGGACTTGGAGCTGTACTCATGCAAGATAGCAAAGTCATCGCCTATGCCTCTAGACAACTCAAAGAGCATGAAAGAAATTACCCCATTCATGATTTAGAACTAGCAGCTGTGGTCTTCGCTCTAAAAACATGGAGGCATTACTTATATGGAGCCCGGTGCAGGATTTATACAGACCACCAGAGTCTGAAATATTTCTTCACGCAGAATGACCTAAATATGAGACAACGCAGATGGCTCGAGCTAGTCAAGGACTACGATTGCGAAATCTTTTATCAACCTGGAAAAGCGAACAAGGTGGCCAATGCAAGCTTAGGAAACGTAGAACCTAAACTAAACATGCTTATGATGTTCCTCATGATATATGATATGATATTGGTTTAGAGTTCACATGCTTGTATGTTGATTTTTAATCAAATGTAAGGCTTGATAAGATTTGGCCATGGCAGGTTTATAAGCTTAGGAAACCTAGAACCTAAACTAAACATGCTCATGATGTTCCTTATGATATATGATACGATATTGGTTAAAGGTTCACATGCTTATATGTTGATTGTTAACCTAAGTTACAACCATATGTTTCGGCCACTATGTGATATTAGGGTTAGAGACCTAATTATGATCCTCATGTGTCTCACATGCCATGCTTCATGATATGATAAGAACTTGCTATGCTTCTATGTTATTTATGTATGCCCATGATCTATGCATGTTAATAACTCTTATGATGTGCTGTGTGCCCAAATTATGCATGCTATTATGATGAGCTGTGTGCCCAAATTATGCATGCTATTATGATGTGCTGTGTGCCCAAAATATGCATGTTTTTATGATGTGCTGTGTGCCCAAATTATGCATGCTATTATGATGAGCTATGTGCCCAAATTATGCATGTTTTATGATATGTTAAGAAATATGATATGCATGATATGATAAGAATCATGATATGTAAGACATGCTACTTTACTTTATATGGCTTGTGTTGGTGCGGGTAGCACTAACGGTCTAACCCAGGTTTTGATGAATGACAAATAGGTTAAGTTAGTTTTGTTGTTGTCTGACACTTTGATCGAGTGTGCAGGAGAAGTCCAGACACGTCGACGGGCTGACCGGATGTCTGGCACGAAGTCCAGCTAGGTCGACGGGCTGACCGGATAGCTGGCGAGAAGTCCAAGCGGGTCGACGGGCTGACCGGACGCTTGGCGAGAAGTCCAGCTAGGTCGACGGGCTGACCGGATAGCTGGCGAGAAGTCCAAGCGGGTCGACGGGCTGACCGGACGCTTGGCGAGAAGTCCAGACGGGTCGACGGGCTGACCGGACATCTGGCAGGTAAGTGAGGTAAGTCACTGGAGGGGAGTGACTGCGAGGACGCGTTCCCGGGAAGGGAACATTAGGCGTCGATCCGGCTTAGATCCATTTCGGATGTCTAAGTCGAGATCGTGACTAGATTCCGGTCTCGGAAAGACGGAATCTAAGTCATGCTCTTTGCTATTACTTTGTTGAAGTTTAATTGTGCTAACAATCTGTTTTACAGGATATATATTTGCCTCCGGACTAACGTTTGTCGTGCAGGACGGATTCTGCGGGAAAACAAGGTCCGGGCGCCCGGAAGGAATCCAGGCTCCCGGAAGGGATCCGGGCGCCCGGGAGGCAAACTTTATCCTGATTGCGCATCGCCACGTGGAGCATCTCGGTTTGAGCAGTTACGTCACATTCCAGGCGCCCGGAAGGGATCCAGGCGCCCGGAACAGCATATAAAAGAAGCCCCAGACAGGAGCTTCAGAATCATCAATCAATCTGAGAATTCTTCTACTGCTGGTCTTGCTGCTCGACGTTCAGTGCGACACCAACTAAGCTCCGACAAAGCGCTCCTTCGGTTATTTAATTTCCTTGTCGGTATTGCTTTATTTTCACTAGCAGTTCCTGTGTTCATTTTTGTAACTATATTCGAATTGTTAGTGATTGCCCAACGAAAGTGGTCAAGGACCACGGGCCTTCGAGTAGGAGTCGTCACAGGCTCCGAACGAAGTAAAAAAACATCTGTGTCTATTTTACTTTTCTGCTGCGTTTATACTCTAAATTTTCGAATCGATATTCACCCCCCCCCCTCTATCGACTCTAACGGTCCTACAAGTGATATCAGAGCAGGTACCGCTCTGATTTGGTGCAACCACCAATCAGACTGGGGGTGAAATTCTTTCTTTTTTTTCGGTCTTCAGTTTTACACTCAAACTCCAAACTGGTTTATCATTTTTTTAATTAGAGCTAAATTGGTGCAACACCAATCTAGATTTTTCTACTATTTTTTCTTCCCGCAATACTAATCCAAGACCAAGTCTTGGGATATTTTTTTTCGGTTATTTACCTGTGCACAGAATGTCCCAACAAGAAGGATTCAGCACAGTACGACCTCCACTCTTCAACGGGGACGACTTTCCATACTGGAAGAAGCGCATGGAGGTCTACCTCAAAACAGACTTCGACCAGTGGATGAGCATTACATGACCCTACAAAATTCCAGCAGACACCTCCGGGAATATACTGGATCCTGAAGACTGGACAGCTAACTTGAAGAAGAAGGTGTCAACAGAAAATAAAGCGATCAACACTCTACAGTGCGGACTAACAAGAGAAGAACTAAACAGAGTCGGTTCACACAAAAACGCTAAAGAACTGTGGGACAAATTGATCGAGCTGCACGAGGGAACGAGCGACGCTAAGGTAACAAAACGAGACCTGCTTTTAAATAAAATTTTTAATATAAAAATGCAGGAAGGAGAAACAGCGAATCAGCTCCACGCGAGGATCAAGGACATCCTCAACGGGCTTCATGCGATAGGCCACCAGATGGAAAATAGAGACTTAATAAGGTACGCATTAAACGCCTTTCCACGTAATAGTTTGTGGGCATCAATAGTGGATGCTTACAAAATTTCTAAGAATCTTTCTAAATTAAAATTAGATGAGCTTTTCTGTAAATTAGAATTACACGAACAAACTAATGCTGGAGCCGAGAAAGGTATAGCTCTATTTGCAGGTTCCTCCAAAGAAAAGAAAAGCAAGCCTGAATTTGAAGAAGAATCTGACCAAGACTCCGAAGACGAAGAACACCTGGTGAACTTGGTAAGAAAAATGTTCACCAGGAGAAAGAGGAGCTTCAGCAAAAAGGACCTTCAAAAGATCAGCTCTCCCTCAGAACAAAAGAACGTGACTTGCTACGGCTGCAATAAAAAGGGACACTACAAGAACGAATGCCCAAAACTGAAGTTCGACAAACCAAAGCCAACCAAAAAGAAGGCACTCAAAGCAACGTGGGACGACTCCTCGGACGAATCGGAGGAAGAAGAGCAGAAACATCAGAGCCACCTCGCACTGATGGCCCGCGAAGCCGAAACAGAAAATGAGTTGGAAGATGAAGACGGGTCTGAACCCGAAACAAGCCACGAGTCCGTACTCGTTTCCGAAGGCCCGAATGAGGTATATTTTAATTTAAACAAATTTTTTTTTAGAATTATTTCCTGTTTAAATAGTAAATTAACTAAATTAGAAAATGAAAACAAATCACTTCTTGAGGAAAATCAAAACCTCAAGGAACAAATCAAAATTTCAAATCCAACTCAAGATCTAACACTTGAGGAGGAAAATTTATCACTAAAAAATGAGATTAACAATTTAAAAGAAATGTTAGAAAAGTTCACAACAAGATCAAAAAATTTAGACTTAATCCTAAATAATCAAAAAGCATGTTATAATAAAGTCGGACTCGCATACAAGTCAAACTCAAATAAAACTTTTAAGTCGTTAATAACTCAATACAAATCAACTAATCAAGCTTGGGTCCCGAAAGCGTATCTGACCACGCAAGTAGGACTTAATCAATATTATATACCTAAAGAAAAAATACATTATATAAAATCGAATAAACCAAACCAAAATCCAAAATACAAACCTAAACCAAATTCAAAATCTAAACACCTTAAAAATCAACAAAATTATCACCAAGTTAACCATAACTATAAAAAGAATCGACACAAACCTAAAACCAAAATTTAAATTAATGGTCAATAATTCAGGGGGAGGCTCCAGAATAGCTGGCACCTCCAAAACTAACTTACCCGACAGGGTAACCCAAAACAAACTAACCCGACAGGGTAATTAGGATTAGAAACCAAGTTTAACTTGAATCATGGTACTGGTGAAATTTTTGGATGATAGTACGTTAAGGAAGCTTGGGCATCGCATGTCTAGAAAGATATGGCTTCGATCTGGTGCATTTGGCCAAGTGGAATTGACCGAAGCTACCCTTAAATGGATCCTAATCAGTTAGACCAAGATTTAGTACTAAGCTCCGTGGATAGGACTATTCGGAATATCTCGAAAGGTTGGTTACTTCTAATGACGTCCATGTGACTCACCAAGCTTAGAAATTTATCCGAAGAATGCTTATTTGTGGAGACCAAAGCTAAATCTGAATCTAACACAAGTTAAACCAAAACTCCATAAGTAAAAAATCTAATTTCATCTCACAAAATCATAGGATTCCCTGATTGATAATATAGATCGGGTGAGATGAATAAGGTTTAAAATTGTAAACCTAAAAAAAAAAAAATAATAATTATTATTTTCAAAATTCTAATTTTAAACATAAAAAATTATTTTCAAAATTTAAATTTTAAACTTAAAAAATTATTTTCAAAATTTTAATTTTAAACTTAAAAAATAAATTTCAAAATTTTAATTTTAAACTTAAAAAATTATTTTCAAAATTTTAATTTTTAAACTTAAAAAATTAATTTCAAAATTTTAATTTTAAACTTAAAAAAAAAAATTATTTTCAAAATTTTAATTTTTAAACTTAAAAAATTAATTTCAAAATTTTAATTTTAAACTTAAAAAATTATTTTCAAAATTTTAATTTTAAACTTAAAAAATTATTTTCAAAATTATAATTTTAAACTTAAAAAAAATTATTTTCAAAATTTTAATTTTAAACTTAAAAAATTATTTTCAAAATTTTAATTTTAAACTAAAAAAAAAAATTTCAAAATTTTAATTTTAAACTTAAAAAAAATTATTTTCAAAATTCTAATTTTAAACTTAAAAAATTAATTTCAAAATTCAAATTTTAAACTTAAAAAATTAATTTCAAAATTTTAATTTTAAACTTAAAAAATTAATTTCAAAATTTTAATTTTAAACTTAAAAAATTATTTTCAAAATTTTATTTTTAAACTTAAAAAATTAATTTTAAACTCAAAAAAAAAAAATTATTTTCAAAATATTAATTTTAAACTTAAAAAATTAATTTCAAAATTCTATTTTTAAACTTAAAAAATTATTTTCAAAATTTAAATTTTAAAACTTAAAAAATTAATTTCAAAATTTTAATTTTAAACTTAAAATTTTTTCAAAATTTTAATTTTAAAACTTAAAAAATTAATTTCAAAATTCTAATTTTAAACTTAAAAAATTAATTTCAAAATTCTAATTTTAAACTTAAAAAATTATTTTCAAAATTCTAATTTTAAACTTAAAATTTTTTTCAAAATTCTAATTTTAAACTTAAAAATTAATTTCACAAATTTAATTTTTAAACTTAAAAAAATATTTTCAAAATTTTAATTTAAAACTTAAAAAAAAAATATTAATTTCAAAATTCTAATTTTAAACTTAAAAATTAATTTCAAAATTTTAAACTTAAAAAAAATTATTTTCAAAATTTTAATTTTAAACTTAAAAATTAATTTCAATTTTAAACTTAAAAATTAATTTCAAAATTTAAATTTTTAAACTTAAAAAATTATTTTCAAAATTTTAAATTTTAAACTTAAGAAATTAATTTCAGAATTTTAAATTTTAAAAAATTAATTTCAAAATTTTAAACTTAAAACTTAACTTCAAATCAAAAAAAAAAAAAAAAAAAAAAAGTCAAAACGGAAGGGATCCGCGCGCCCGGAGTCCCCTATAAATAAGGGGCAGCAGGCGCCCCCAACCTTTGCCCCACCAATTCTCACTTTTGCCAAGGTTCACTCCGAACCTCAGTGCGAAAGTACTCTAAATCAAAATTTTCTTGCGGTGAAGACGCTGTTGCGATTCAACCGAAGTCGTCAAATCTATATTTGTCGATGGCTCCTCGGTAAAAATTCTTCCCCTCTCTAAAAATTTTAATAGAATTTGTCTTCTCATTTTTTTCTTAGAATATTCTTTTATTTATATATAGTAGGAAACGAACAAATACTGGTGCTGGACCCTCCAATGCTAGTACAGACCCTAGGTTTCCCACAGACGAACTTAGGATTAAGTTTGAGTCAACCATTTATAAGGCCATTAGGACTACCTGCATTGATAGATCGTTCTTTCTAAGGTCATGTCCCTCCGCTTTAGAGGTTATAGGCCACTATAACTTAAGGAACCTTGTCGAATGTACCAGTCTAATAAACATAAGTCTGTGTGCCGAATTTTACAATAACCTAGTGAAAGTAGACGATCTCACCTATACCACTAGGGCAGCAGACACTGATATCACATTTTCCCCTACGACTATCCGAGAGTTTTTAGAGTTGCGTCCATTTACTTGTTCTTTTTTGTGCTATCCTCCGAGGGATCTACCATTCGGAGATCCCTACTCACATATTACTCTCGATACGATTTATTCGTATTTTTTTGGGGGAGAGAGAGATCCCACTGTGACACAGTTTAGGTCAGTAGAACTTCGGGTCCAGGACTACGCTCTTTATAGGGTTGTAGTCCTTTGCATTTTACCACTGACTACTCGGGACATCGCTGTGATGCACCCATTCCATTCGTTCTTACTTTATGCCCTAATTCATAGGTTAGAAATTGACATCAGCCTACATATTTTCTCCACCATTATCTACTCGGCTGGATTCGTGACTGATAGACGAGTCCATATGCCATTTGGTCACATTCTGACAGCCTATATGTCCTCGTTGTGCATTGATGTCACTAGAGGAGACATTGCCCATATGACCGAGTTCGATGTTATAGCAGCTCGGAACTTCTCCCTAGCCGGTATCCAGATAGATAGAGATGACGGGACTATGTCTTGGCGGAGGGGGGCACAGCACCAGCCCAATCCAGACGCACAGGTGGACGAGTTCATGCTCGCACTATTTCCAGAGGAAGCCGCACCGGCTCCACCACCTCCCCCAGCTCGAGCACCACGTCACGCTCCCCGCTCTCTATCCGACCGTATGACCGGACTAGAGAGAGCTATGGCGAGTCTTCAGCAGGAGAACTCTGATTTTCATCGAGACATTCGGCGAGAGGTAGCCGAGTTACGAGCTGCCGGGGATACCCGACACACTGAGCTGATGGCGCTTCTCCGATCCTTGGGATCTGGACCACCCCCTTCATCATCTCAGTAGATCTAGTTATGACTCACTTCTGTAGCTACACTACCTGTAAAATATTTTGGATCTATCTAGTGATATTTCAGACTTACATTGATTATGTTCTATCTTGATAGACTAGGATCTTTCAAAAATACTTTCAAAAATGGTTTTATCAAATTATAGGTTAAACTTGTTTGTTTTCAAAACTTTTCATTTTTAGATTTTCAAAAACAGTTTTGGCCTTAGACTTGTTTTGAATCCTTAGAAAGAATGTACCCATAGGACTAGTTTTTGAGCATCTCACCAACACCTTAGGTTTACCTTGCTTGTGTTTGACAAACATAGAAAGGGGTGAGATGCATAGGCCAACTGTCTGGACTTAAGATGCTTATTTCAGTCCATCAGCATAAGTCTGGACGTTAAATACAAATCAGACAGTAATCAGATTAAGATCATCAGTCAAGTCATACACTGACTGTTTATAATCACCTTAATCTGACTAACCAAGTGAAAGCTACTATATTCTGATAGTTAGTTAGTACCTAATTGGTTAGACAGCTGTTTAATTTTAAGTGTCAAGTTCAGGGGGAGAAATTAATCAAAATTTTATGTGTTTGACAAATGCTTTTTAAAAACTAGCTTATGTTTGAACATTAATTTACAAAAACAATTAAATTTAACTAAGTGTTTGAAAAACTTGAAAGTTTAATCCCACCTAATTTTCAAACCTGATTTAAAATGTTGACTATTGAAAATTAAACTTTCCAAATTTAGCCTTTATCAAATTAGCCTTAAAAATTATTTTGGCAAATTTAATCTTACTCGTTTAACTTTTGCTTTGTTTTGAAAGATTGAAGTTAAAAATTTTTAAAAGTAAATGTTACTCAAACCTGAAAAGAAAAATTTACCTTTTGAAAAGTTGAAAAACCTAATTTAAAAATTTTTCACGCTTGAGAAGTTAAAACTTTAAATTTATACTTTTCAAAATTCAACTTGTCTCCCCCAAGTCAACTTGATTTTTTCCTTGGATTTAAAAATTGTTTTCTTAAACCAAACTCAGATTTCTTCAAGATTAGCTGTGATTATTTTTACAGAAACTCTACACTATGATTGTTTACCCTTGTTTTTTTTTATGAATGCCAAAGGGGGAGGGTTAAGTGGTTAAGTTAGATAAACCAAATTGAAAACACTGAAACTAACTGTAAAACCAATGTACCTGGCTTTTTCGTTCTTTCACTAACTTAACCAAGTTGTCATTCCATCAAAAAGGGGGAGATTGTTGGTGCGGGTAGCACTAACGGTCTAACCCAGGTTTTGATGAATGACAAATAGGTTAAGTTAATTTTGTTGTTGTCTGACACTTTGATCGAGTGTGCAGGAGAAGTCCAGACAGGTCGACGGGCTGACCAGATGTCTGGCACGAAATCCAGCTAGGAAGATGGGCTGACCGGATAGCTGGCGAGAAGTCCAAGCGGGTCGACGGGCTGACCGGACGCTTGGCGAGAAGTCCAGCTAGGTCGACGGGCTGACCGGATAGCTGGCGAGAAGTCCAAGCGGGTCGACGGGCTGACCGGACGCTTGGCGAGAAGTTCAGCTAGGTCGACGAGCTGACCGGATAGCTGGCGAGAAGAGGTAAGTCACTGGAGGGGAGTGACTGCGAGGACGCGTTCCCGGGAAGGGAACATTAGGCGCCGATCCGGCTTAGATCCATTTCGGATGTCTAAGTCGAGATCGTGACTAGATTCCGATCTCGGAAAGACGGAATCTAAGTCATACTCTTTGCTATTACTTTGTTGAACTTTAATTGTGCTAACAATATATTTTACAGGATATATATTTGCCTCCGGACTAACGTTTGTCGTGCAGGACGGATTCTGCGGGAAAACAGGGCCCGGGCGCCCGGAAGGAATCCAGGCGCCCAGAGGTCCGGGCGCCCAGGAGGCAAACTTTATCCTGATTGCGCATCGCCACGTGGAGCATCTCGGTTTGAGCAGCTACGTCACATTCCAGGCGCCCGGAAGGGATCCAGGCGCTCGGAACAGCATATAAAAGAAGCCCCAGACAGGAGCTTCAGAATCATCAATCAATCTGAGAACTCTTCTACTGCTGGTCTTGCTGCTCGACGTTCAGTGCGACGCCAACTAAGCTTCGACAAAGCGCACCTTCGGTTATTTAATTTCCTTGTCGGTATTGCTTTATTTTCACTAGCAGTTCCTATGTTCATTTTTGTAACTATATTCGAATTGTTAGTGATTGCCCAACGAAAGTGGTCAAGGACCACGGGCCTTCGAGTAGGAGTCGTCACAGGCTCCGAACGAAGTAAAAAAACATCTGTGTCTATTTTACTTTTTCGCTGCGTTTATACTCTAAATTTTCGAATCGATATTCACCCTCCCCCTCTATCGACTCTAACGGTCCTACAGCTTGTACCAAGGGTGGGCTCCATAAGCGCCCCGGGGTCGATGGACTAAGAAACGGGTCTCGTTAGGGATGGGCTCCTAAGTGCCCCTAGGTCGATGGACTAAGAAACGGACCTAGTATGTATGCCTTGTAGGGTTCAAGACTTGCTACCTTGGACCTACATAGGACGCGCACATTTATGTATGTGGTACAAGCCGGGGCCCTCCTTATGTTGAAATTATGTTTAATTATGTATATAATAAGTTTTCAAAAGACATGCTGCATATATTTTCATGATACATGTTTTGAAAGTCATCTTACATATACTTTATGATTATGCCATGATATGCCATGATACTTATGATTACGTTATAATATGCTAGGATGCACTTTATGATTACATCATGATATGCCATGATACCTTACGATTATGTTACGATATGCCATGATGTACTTTATGACATGATACAAGTTGGGGTTTTTTTTAATATGACATGATATGATAGGACGTTCTGTATTTTATGTTTATGAAAGTTACGATATGATGCTTCTATATATGATATGATGAGTTTGACTCCATGCTTTATGCCTTGTGATTATGCTATGCTATACATTTTTTTTTTTGTGAGTAGGAAAGGGTCTTACTAAGCCTTGTGTGCTCATAGTTTACTTTCCTTGTACCATAGATAAAGGCAAGGAATGGATGAACTAAGGGAGCAGCAGGAGGGGCAAGAAGGATGTGTGTGGTAGTGGCTCGGCTAAGAGAGAAAGTCCTGGTTTTATTCAATAAGAATTATGCTTAGTTTATGTTATTGTTTCATGACTCCATGACATTTAATCATGCTTTTTGGTATTATGACTTAAAATCATGTAAGGTATGCTATGTGACCTTTTCTATAAACAAGACTTCCTCTATTTTAAGTAGAAAAGACTATTAAGATGCAAGTAAGTATGTAATAAGTAAGTAAGTAAAGTAACCCCCGTCCCTGAAGCAGGAGGAGTGGGGCGTTACAGCAGCAAAGGAGGCAGTTTGGATCCGCAAGTTCATCACTGAACTTGGGGTGGTTCCCAGTATTGCTGACCCCATTGAGCTCTATTGTGACTACAATGGAGCTGTCACGCCCCCAAAGGAGTTCCTGTCAGACAAAAATCCGGCAGAACCTCCCCTGTACCGGTGACAATCTGAAGCATCACTACAAGCAAAATACATCAGCCACATGCGGCTGGAATATTTATATACACAACCACGCAGTTATAATAACAGCCCACACGGCTGGAATGAAACAATCACAACCACGCAGTTATATATAAAACAGCCCACACGGCTGTACTAAAAACCAACACAGCGGAAAAACGAAAACGGAAAGCCCACACAACACAAATAAATACAATGCATGCCGGCACGGCTTAAACACAAATACAACACCAAAACCATAAGATAGCCACATGGCTATACATAAATACAATGCCAAAAATAATAGAAGACATGCAAAAGAAAACCAGCACGGTCTTCGGATGTGACGTAGGACCCGGCAGACAGGATACTCCAAGCGACACACAACCATCTACCTGCTACCTGAAAACATAAATGTATACATGCGGTGGTGAGTATAGGGAACTCAGCGGGTAATAGAAAAGATAGTGCATGGTAAATAAGCAAGTATGGAGATCAAAAGTATACAGTCTCAGTAGGGAATAAAGATCATGATCATACTATCATAATCAATGCATCTGAACATACCTGACGTAATAACCAGACATAATCATGACTAACCTACAAACTGCACAAACCACTGCTGACATAATGGTAAATACATACCCA
Source organism: Zingiber officinale (assembly GCF_018446385.1). Taxonomy (NCBI): domain Eukaryota; kingdom Viridiplantae; phylum Streptophyta; class Magnoliopsida; order Zingiberales; family Zingiberaceae; genus Zingiber; species Zingiber officinale. The sequence goes on from NC_055995.1 coordinate 31,973,985, forward strand.
ATCTGAAATCGACGCAAGGTACAAAGATCGGTAAACTCACTGGATCTGCAACAGATATACCCGTGACACCTGTGCAATATAAGTACGACTGCATATACATGTAAAATAAATGACATGTATGCAGTATGGCAACCAAATGCAACAACCATATCTCAATCAAGTGCAACAACGACAATCACATGCAACTAGTATCTACTAGGCATGTATGCAAATGCAGATGCACCGCGCATCAAATGCAAGAATAATAACTGCGTATGCATGCTCCATGGTCACCCCCGCCACCTCTCTAGACACCACGACCCCTGTATGGCCGAGAGGCTTGGGTGTAACACCCTCCACATTATATAGATAGGTAGATGAATAGTAGTTGTTTCCTTACAGCATCAGGGTCCCTGACTGCTCACAACGCCGGATCTCACTAAACCTCGTGACCGGGTGGCACGACAGGAGTAGCAGCAACTGCTCCAACTACCACTACCCATGAGTGGCCGAGTGGGCGGTGCTAAACCAAACCAACTGATGACTCTCTCACCACAAGGGAGACAATGGTCATCAGATGCAATGAATGATGAACATGATATATATATATATAATCATCATCCATGCAACAACCCCAAACCTCATAAATACCTCCAACATGAGTATAATCGTCATGATACCTCCACATATCCCACCAAACCTATGTATACAACTACACATGTATAATCAACCAATAATCCCCAATGAACATATCAGACATACATGGACCACCCCACATATACAATCAACATGTATCCTCCAATAAAAACACATCGGACACGTGTATAAATCACAGACGTGCAATCAACACAACTCCTCCAAAAGTACATAACAAATACGGATATACACACCACATGTAAATGCACGGTCAACCAGATGACTCCTATACACATACCCACCTATGTACAGTCCACATCATATACTCAATCAGCATGATAATACCAGCCACCCGACAATCCCTACAGGACATACTCTACACGTGTAATCACCATAGAGTAGATATCAAAAGTTTAGACTGTATATGAATTAAATAGAACACCTCAAAGATCAAGCATAAGTCTCTAGCAGGAAGTCAACAAACAGATATGATATAAGGTAAAGCAGCCTAAACCATCACATAATAACCATGCACTAAGCTCAATAAAAATCTATATAGAGCCAAGGAAGAAATACCCGCCTTTATCTGTCAACCGCGTCAGATAAATCAATTCCACTTCGAGATGCTCGTCCCGAACCCAAGTCCTGCGAATCACATGGCATATATATAATGTGTAGCTAATCACATAATCAACAACAAACTAAACTCAAAACCTAATCCCACGTCGATTAGGTAACCCTGTTTAGTTTCCATACAACAATCCAAACCAAAGTAGATGATAGGTCCATCCTTAAATTCCCCTCTTTCTAAATCCAACCATAATCCACAATTCATCAATTGACCCAATAACAAATCCATCTCTTAATTACCAATCCACCACATCATAATATCAAATCTCTATCATAAATCCGCATCAACCTAACACCATCGTCAACAACTAACCAATCCATCCATTAATCAAATTTCATCATAAACTTTCCTAAATCCACAAATCACTATATGTCTAACCAACCACATTACACCACTCATAACTCTAAGCAAGCACAAAACCCTAGATTCCTTAGAAAACCTAATTTAGCATCATACTAATGAGAATACCATAGGTACATCACTGGAAAAACACTTACCTTAAGAGGTAGCAGCATATCCAAACTCACAGCCCAATAACACACCTGTCGAACAGCTACCAAAGAATTCCTACATCAATTCTGCCCAAGATCAGTTCAGGAAACAATTACACAGCATTGAATTTGCTGGACTCCTAACAAACCAAGCAACACTCACCTCAAACAACCCCAGATCTGAAACCAAAACCTCAATATGGCGCAAGAATGAAGAAGATAAGGATCTGCTCAAGAAAACCCATCCCTAGCTGATCCAATGACTTCTCCTGGTCCAAAACAGGAGGAATATCATAATTGGAAATCAATAGAACCGATCCATGCATCTACAGGATCTTCCCCAGCAACTCCTTACCTCAATTATGCTTTGGCAGTCCATCCACTCTATGATCAGCAGCCCATCAACACCAGTGAGAAGGAGGAACCGGAATCCAGTGAAGTGGACCTCCCTGATCCAAGATTCGATGCCGAGAAGGCACTGGACATCCACAAGAGGCAACTAAGGCTCGAATCTCCCCTCCCTCGTCGGCTCTAGCCTTGCCGTGCCCTAGCCACTTGATCACCGCCGATCGCGCATAAGGAATGGCCGAGAGGCCGAGAAGGTGGTCGGTCCTCCAGAGATGGATGATACCGTTGAGATCCGGCGCTCTCCCTCAGGCGACTGGGCGAGAATAGGTTTGTCGGGGAAGAATCTCTCCGTCGATGTCGAGTTCATCCGCGCGAGAAAGGAAGGAAGAAGAGAGGAAGATCGGTTGCCACTTCCCTCCTTAACACTCAAGGGTTGTCCTGCGCCGGCGACGTTGAGAGAAGAGGAGAGGGGAATCGCCGGCGCTGGTGCGGCTCGGGACGAAGAGAGCTCGCGCGCATGAAGGGGGAAGAAATCGGGAGGAAGGGGAATGGTTCGGAAATTAAACCTAGGTAAAGAATTTATACTTAGGTAATTTAGATTAAATGAAAATAATCCACTCCCTTTTTAAGGGTATTCCAAACAGGCCTCCAACTAGCCCCGAATCCGTCCCCTCAAAACTCATCGTACGAGCTCCGAAAAATTCCCAGAAAATTTCTAAAAACTCCGGAAAAATCCAATAAGATTTTTCGTCCAATAATATTTATTATTTAATTTGCGATATCTTACATTCTCCCCCACTAATAAAAATTTGGTCCCCAAATTTATTGGTCAACTTAGGGACCCTCCTCCAAGGTAACTACCAATCAACATACTCATATGTCACTCATCCAAGTATCATAAACAAATCTCCAAATATGATAATCCTCCTCCAAGTGACTAGAGGCAACTCTGTGAGCTATGAACTCACCCTACTCCCGCTACTCTCACTCTGCAATCTAGCCAACTATGGATAAATCAAACACCTCTAAAATCCAAAATCCACTATCAATAAATCCTCCAACACATGTATAGAGCGCTCAAACTATCCATCAGTCTGAGATGAAAATCTATACTAAAGTGAAACTCCTAATCCAAAGTCTACTGTAATCACAGTCAAAACCAAGATGTGAAATCGCGGATCTCCATCCAAAACAACCCTCAGAGATACATCATCCAGTCCGGTAATTCCTCTAGAGTATAATCCTACTACTCAATCCAAAAGAATCTATCCTACAAATCAATAGCTAAGAAGCAAGTCATCACCTAACCATGATTACCCAAACCATCATATTCCTGGATAATCCCACAACAAAATCCATCAAAACATGCTCCCAACTCCGTTCTAATATCCAAATCAACGGAGACAATCCTACTAAACTCTGATGTTCAGCCTCCACTTGCTGACATAATAGACATCAAACTGCAAAATCCGCGATGTCTTTCTTCATATCGTTCCACCAACCAGAGTGCTCCAATGTGTCCATACATCAGATGTCACCCGAATGTATCGCAAATCCAGATCTAGGTGTTTCTTGCAGTAACTCCTCTCGGATAAGAAGTGACTCGGGAACACACATGATCTCCCATAGAGATAAAGAATCTAATTCTCGTTATACGAGAATTCTAACTATTGGCATGAGACTACTCTGCTCATGCTACATCGAAACTGCAATGACTCTCAGATACGATACATCTGTGTAGAGTACAAATCCATCTACACTAGAAAGTAATACTAAGATAGGTGCAGATATCTAAACTGATCTCACAAACATCTTCCAGGAAAATTCCATACTTATCCTGAATAGTCCAGTCAATGGCATAACAATGCTGGAGTAACCCTCAATCAATCTCTGATAATATCCAGCCAGACCAAAGGAACAGCGAGTCTCCGGTATAGACTACGACTACTCCCAACTGATAACAGCCTCTATCTTCTGTGGATCCACTAATATCCCTCTACTAACAGTGTGTCCTAGAAATCTCATAGAAGAAAATCACAATATGCGTTACTGAACTTCACATACAGATGTCCCCGTCGAAACATCTTTAGATCTATGCGAAGATACTGTACGTGATCCACCTCAGATCGTGAATAGACCACAACATCGTCAATGAAGACAATGAAAACTGATCCAAACCCTAAGAATACCAAGTACACTGAGTCCATGTAAACATCTAAGCATGGCATGCCTAAACGGTAACCCCAAGGACTCATAATGTACGTACCACAGGCTTACTCCACCATAAGTTCATCAACCACAAGTCTGTAAACTAATGACCAACTACAATCACTAAATCTCTAAATATCACAGACACATCACTCCTCATGTCCCTATCAACCTCAAACACCAAATAGTAGACCATCAAACTAAATATCCACCAATAGATCATCCACAAATAACATATCATCACACCTGATCTCCTAATATCTATCAATCAAAATCATCCTCAACATCAATCAATCATACCGGATAGTCTCCTACACAAAGATAGAGAAAAACGAAAGCATCCAACCCTCAACACCTACTGCCAACCAACTAAATGTATCCATAAAGTCTGCCAAATCTCATCATCTCATCCTTTCTGATAATCAAATATCCATAGTAAAAGAATATCAATCCAAAGTCAAAGGGTCACACAATCTCCTGACCAAGAATCTACCCATCAAGCAAGTATCTCCGCAACCCTCATCTATAAATGTCCCTCGACAAATACCGATAAAAGGTCAAACCCTCTAATATGAGATATAGACTACAAGATCTGGTAAAATGATCACGTGGCCAAGGTCTTGAGTCACCTGATATAGACAATGTTAGCTGAGTCGTCTAACCATTGTCTTGTACCCCATCATACTATGATTGCTCCACCCTGAGGCTCAGCAACCTCCGCTATCGAGCAATGAACACAAAGATAGAGGAACGCTACAACTAAATAACTGATCAAAATATCTGTCAATCGACGCTCTACCCCTCAAAGATCATCATATGAAATTATACCTAGTTATGATCAGAACTCCTAGGTATTACTCAACTAATACCCCTACCTCTGTATCATCACAGGTCGCAAATCACTAGGTACATCAAGGATATCTAACTACATCCGACAGCTCTATGAGTCAGGATCTCCCATGGAGCAACGTTAGACGAGTCTACTAGTCATCACCTTAATATCCATCGTGCTGACGAAAGAAGCAGAGAACTACTCTCTCTCCAAACACCTCAAGGAAATCGCTAAGTGATGACCTGATCCTCAAAAAACATTCTCTGCTTCTTCCTTCACGCGGTACCGGGTCACGTAAAGGTTAAGCAGCTAACTTCAACCCTCTCATGTCAGTACAAATCATATATCCAAATGTACTCTCCAACTCATATACCCTAGTAATGGGCGTATCTCATAAGTGTTAAGCAGGTAGCTTTACACTTTTCCACATCAGTGGGGGTATCCTACCCGAATGTACCTTCTAAGTCAATCAACTAGGTACAGACAGTCCATGGTCAAAATCCCCATGAAATAGGATACGACAATCCTCTACAAGCTGACAGTCGATAAAGGTATACGGCTAAATCAGTCCTTTCTACACCGATACAAGTCAAAATATCTAACCAAGTATGAAACGTCCCAAAGATAGGGATCTCCAAAAATAGAGTAAGTCTGCCCCCTACTGGTCGGACCAATAAAATAAATCGGTCAAGTACTATATAATCCAACAAGAGCACATCAATACACCACTGACAAAACCAACTAAGATAAGTCAATCCTCAACTATCCAAGTCAATAAGGGTAATAAGTCAAACCCTAACTATACAAGTCAACCAGGTAAATCAATCCCAAGACTAAACGAACCAATAGGAGTACACCAGTACTCTACTAACTGTATCATCATGAGTATACAAACACCATCAACTACCCAACCAATAGTAATAGAGACTGGTATGTGACTCTAACTCTCAACCAACTCGTAGTAACAGACACCAAAACTACTGGTAGTATGATATGACAAATCCCTTGAGACTGTAGTCCTTGATCTCCATTAGGTCAACCGTGATCAGTGATTGACCCAACACATGAAATGCATAATATAATCAACTAGGCAAGTACTAACCAGAGAGTACTAACACATGTCATAGCTAACTATCATGAGCAACAATACATACACCAACAGAAATACATGATAACAATATGCAAACATACCTCCTATAGCTTGGAGATGTCCTGCTGCTGCCTGGTCCCAAAACCGGAAAAGTCACATCAAGAAAATCGACTCACGAAATCCAAAACACGAATAATAGGCATCGTACCTACTCTGATACCAAAAATTGGTATCAGATAAATCTCGAAAATCCAGAACGCATAGCAAGTATCGTAAACCTCGCTCTGATACCACTAAATTGTCACGCCCCCAAAGGAGTTCCTGTCAGACAAAAATCCGGCAGAACCTCCCCTGTACTGGTGACAATCTGAAGCATCACTACAAGCAAAATACATCAGCCACATGCGGCTGGAATATTTATATACACAACCACGCAGTTATAATAACAGCCCACACGGCTGGAATGAAACAATCACAACCACGCAGTTATATATAAAACAGCCCACACGGCTGTACTAAAAACCAACACAGCGGAAAAACGAAAACGGAAAGCCCACACAACACAAATAAATACAATGCATGCCGGCACGGCTTAAACACAAATACAACACCAAAACCATAAGATAGCCACATGGCTATACATAAATACAATGCCAAAAATAATAGAAGACATGCAAAAGAAAACCAGCACGGTCTTCGGATGTGACGTAGGACCCGGCAGACAGGATACTCCAAGCGACACACAACCATCACTGAACTTGGGGAGGCAGTTTGGATCCGCAAGTTCATCACTGAACTTGGGGTGGTTCCCAGTATTGCTGACCCCATTGAGCTCTATTGTGACTACAATGGAGCTATAGCACAGGCGAAGGAACCTCACTCACACCAGTGGACCAAACACATACTACGGCGCTTCCATCTCATTCGAGAGATTATCGAGAGAGGAGATATGAAGATTTGCAGAGTACCCACAGAGGCTAACATCGCATGGAGGAAGCATGATGGTCACACTAGGTCATTGGGGCTTAGAGCCTACACTGATTGGCACTAGTGCTAGTGGGAGATTGTTAGCTAGTGCCCTAGAGCCAATCATTTGATGATTGTATTATGGACTTGTTGTATCATATTCTATATAAATAAAAGGAATTTGTTTTGGTTATTATACTTACTTGTATTGGTGCCAAATAAACTAAGTATAATAGCGTTCTTGAGTAGAAGGTTCTCACCTATATCAATCGGTTAGTTGAACCGATAGTGAGATGATATAGGGAACACTACTCTTAATAATTCCTATTCGAGTATTAACATTCAGGGACAATGTTAATACAATAAGACTAACATGTAGGTCAACTCGATGACTTGATCTCACTAGTCATGGATATAGAGATATCAAGTTGATACATGGGTATACATTAGAGAATGTATACTGAATGACCTGCCATGAGAAAGTATCATGGATCGTTATATGAGTGTCATATACTTTCTCATGTGGCTATTAGTATGACTACTAGTCCTTAGACCTGAAGTCACCATGGTTCCCTACATAAGGAGTTATGTACTTTGGTTTCGTCAAACGTCACCCGTAACTGGGTGGACTATAAAGGCGATTACTGGGTATGTAACAAATTATGCAGATGGATGTGAGTGATGTAGATGAGATCTATCCCTCCTATATGACGGGAGAGACATCGATATTCTTGATAGAGTGAGACCATGAATTGCATGGCCATGCCCAAATGAGTCAATATGAAATATTGAGCTCATTTGATTGAGTGAGTCTACTTGGAGTTCAAAATTTAGATTGATTAGAGGATGACACAGTCTATGCCTCACATTAATCAATCTAGATGTCTAGGATAGAAGGACACTTGTCATATATTGTGAGAAGTCACAATTAGTAGTCACAAGGTGATGTTGGATCTCAACATTCTTGTAACTTGGGTAGTAATGATGTATTGCTAGATACCGCTCATTACTTATGGTCCTAAATGGGTTTAGGGGCATTGCCAACGTTACAAGAACCTATTGGGTTACACACAAAGAATAAGTGGATGGAGATTAGGTTCATATGATGAACCAAGAGGATTAGATTCATGTGATGAATCAAATTGGATTAAGAGTAATCCTAATTGGGCTAATTGAGTTGGACTCAAGTTGATTCATGTGTTCAATGAGTCTAATTTAGATTATGACTCATTGAATCAATTTAATTAAATGAATTAGATTCATTATATTAAATTGGCTTGAATTAAATGGTTGGATTAGATCAACCATGAGAGAGATTAAGTCAAGTTTGACTTAACTTGAGAGGAAGAGGAAGAGTCAAGTTTGACTTGACTATTTTGCCACATCATTAGTGATTTGGCATTAGGAGGACTAATGATGATGTGCCACATCATCAAAGTGTGCCACCTCATGGGGGTTACAAATCTATTCTCTTTAATGGCCACATTTAATGATAATGGGGGTTACCTTTTTGGTTTTGAATGACAATGAATTTTTCATTCACTCACATTCACATCATCTTCTTCCTCAAGCTCTCTTCTTGCTCCTTCTCTTCTCTTGGTCGTGGGTTTCAAGCAAGGGAGAAGAAAGGAGAGTGAATCTAATAAAAAAAAAAGGTTAGTGAAAGTCACATAGAGATTTTCGAGGAGTGTGTTCTCTTCTTTTCCTTTCTTCTTCTTCCAATCCCATCCGAGAGCATCAAGAAGTGCTAGCACACTTGTGGTGTTCTCTTCTCCATCCTTGTGTGTTAGAGAACACATCTTGTTCGTGTGGATACTTCTAGAGAGTTGTCTACTTTGACAACTAGAGATCCGGCATCTCCTTGGACAAGCGGGACTCGCGAAGGGCACGCATCGAAGGTATAAGATTTTCTCCATGTAGATCTAAGTGTAGATCTAGGTAAACTCGTACTCCTAGTTTTTCAAAAAATTTTCTTTGCACAGATCCGTTGGCTAGGGAGTTTCGGGGTTTCCGCGACGCGAAAAAGCGATTTTCGCGGCCCGAAAAACCCAACAAATGGAAGTCTTGAAGAGAACATCCATATGAAGCAACCAGAAGGGTTCATTGAAAAAGGTAAAGAGCATCTAGTGTGCAAGCTCAATCGGTCCATTTATGGACTGAAGCAAGCTTCAAGGTCTTGGAACATCCGGTTTAATGAAGTAATCCAGTCATATGGATTTATTCAGTGTCCGGATGAGTCTTGTGTATACAAGAAGTGTAACGGAAACGTGGTGATATTTCTTGTACTATACGTAGATGATATTTTGTTAATTGGCAACAATGTCAAGGTATTATCGGACGTAAGGGTATTGTTGTCCAAACAATTTGATATGAAGGACTTAGGAGAATGTGCACACATCCTTGGGATCAAAGTTATAAGAGATCACAAGAAAAGAATGTTGTGTCTGTCCCAAGCTTCATATATAGATACAATTCTTGCTCGTTTTTGCATGCAGGATTCCAAGAAAGGTTTCTTACCTTTTAGGCATGGAGTAGCTCTATCTAAAGAGATGTCTCCGAAGACATCAAAAGAGATAGAGGACATGAAAGCAGTTCCTTATGCTTCGGTTGTAGGAAGCCTAATGTATGCAATGCTATGTACGGGACCTGATATCTGTTTTGCTGTGGGCATGGTTGGCAGATATCAGAGTAACCCTGGATAAGGACATTGGACTGCGGTAAAACATATATTAAAGTACCTGAGAAGGACTAGAGATTATATGCTAGTTTACCAAGCAGACGATTTGCTCCTTGTGGGTTACACGGATTCAGATTTCCAATCAGATAGGGACAACAGTAAGTCTACATCAGGCTATGTGTTTACTTTAGGAGGTGGAGCCATTGCATGGAGGAGTGTTAAGCAGAAATGCGTTTCGAACTCAACCATGGAAGTTGAGTATGTAGCAGCCTCTAAGGCCGCTAAAGAAGCAGTATGGCTTAGGAACTTTCTAATGGACTTAGATGTGATTCCTGGTTTGTCCAAAATCATCACAATTTATTGTGATAATAGCCGTGCAGTTGCAAACTCGAAGGAACCACAAGCCCATAAGGCAAGTAAACATATAGAGTGCAAGTACCACCTGATACGAGACATCGTCAAGCGAGGAGAAGTTGTCGTCGCCAAGATAGCGTCAACAGATAACCTGGCAGATCCTTTCACTAAGGCCCTTCCGGCGGAAGCTTTTGATCGGCATGTGAAGGGGATGGGAATCAGATGTATGGCAACAGATATGGCAGCTTAGACTTTTAGTATAAGTGGGAGATTGTTGGAGTGTATACTTAAAAGTTTAGCTTTTGTACACATTTATTTTGAAATAAAGAATCACATTGGTCAAATGTTTACATTTATTTGTTAAATGTAATTGTTCAATTAATTTATATAGTAGATAACATGGAGTGTGGAGTCACACTTAGAAGATCATGTTGTCGGTTCTCTATAAATTATAAACAGTTGCTCACGACTAAGATGGAAAGGAACAAACCATCAGAATATACGTAGTGTAATTAATTATTAGTTTATCTTGACTAATAAATTACACTGATACACTTTAAGTGTATTGAGTAGGATCATTTAGGTAAGTTCTTTTTGTACTGACTTAGTAAAAGAACTAGACCTTAGTTATTATGGAAGTGTGTGCTCTTAATCCTAATATAATAACAAGCATGTATATTTAATATTTATTTCTTTGACTTATCAAAGGGTGAGGTTTAGCTCGATAAATCAATATGCCTATAGTATGTGTTGTTGATTATAGAAGGAATTTGTGTCCTAGTTATCTAGGTTGAGAATATCCCTAAGAGGAGCTCATAAGGATTGCCATGTTAAACCCTGCAGGTGGACCTAGTCCAATATGACAATAAAGTTGAGTGGTACTACTCTTGGAGCTAGATATTAATTTAATGAGTTGTTAGTAACTAACTTAATTAGTGGACATTCGTAATCTTAAACACAGGGAAACTAACACACTCATGATAAGAAGGAGCCCATAATGTAATTTGAGATTGGTGCGGTAGTGTGGTAATAACTCTCTAGTGGAATGAGTTATTATCGATGAACTTGAGTTGTGTGTTCGGGGCGAGCACGGGATACTCAAGCTCATCGGAAGGCCAAAACCAATTTCTCCTCTAGGTCCCTGTTGTAGCCTCAATAAAGCCTCAAGTCCATCCAAAGAAAAGCCTATCTTGGTGTCCAAGAAGGGGTCGGTTCATTGCTTGGTGACCAAGCAATGGCCGGCCACATATTCTCTAGAAATGGCCGGCCCATGCCTTGGGCAAGGGGGCCAGCCGCAATATTTAAATTAGGAAGGTTGTTTTTGAATTTTTAAATTTCCTCAGATATTTACAATTTGTAAAAAGAGAGATTTTAAAAATTTATAAAATTTTCCTAATTTAAATTAGGCCACAAGGTTTTAAAAGAGAGTTGCAAAATTTATAAAACTTTCTTTTAAAAAGATATATTATTAGAGATGTTTTAAATTTTAAAATTTGGTTTTAAATTTTAAAACTTTCCTTTTAATATCCACATTAGAAAAAAAAGAGAGTTTGTAAAATTTTATTAGAAGTTTTCTTCTTTTAAAATTTTATAAAAAAATTTTCTTTCTTTTCCTTTTAATAAGTGGCTGGCCACCTTGCTTGGTGCCCAAGCAAGGGGCCGGTCAAATAATTAAACATCAAAAAATAGTTGTTTAATTAATAAATCAATCTAGGATTGATTAATTTAAAGGAAATAAAAAAAAAAGGAAATAGGAATGAGTCTAATTTTTTATAAAATTCTTTCCATAATTTTCCGTTGGGAAACTAATATAAAAAGGGGGGGAAGGGAGGCCTTGAATAACATAACAATTGATATTGTGTTGTTGGAGATCATCAAGTGGCCGGCCCCTCTCCCTCTCTTCCCTTTGCTCTCTTTTGCTCCTTTGTGGTGGTGGTGGCCGAATTCTAGAGAAGGAGGAGAAGCTTTCCGAGTGTTGTTCGTCTTGGAGGATCGTCGCCCACACAATGTCCAAGAGGAGGCGAGGGATACGGCAGAAGATCTCGAGGTTTTTAGCATACAAGGAAGAGGTATAACTAGTATTTAATTTCCGCATCATACTAGTTAATTTCTCTTTGTATAAATATCAAATACAAGAGGCATTCGATTCTTGTTTTTCGAATTTAATTTCGATGTTGTGTTCTTTTTCTTTTTTCCTTGTGATTTGATTGTTCCTTTTGGTTAACCTAGAGTTATATAAGGAAATTAAATATTAACTTTCCTTAAAAGGCTTTGTCTAGTCGGTGGTGGTTGCTCCTATATCCAAGAAGGCCAAGTGCTTCGCCATGCAGTACTGGAACAAATTTTGGAAACTAATATTTAATTGAATTTATAACCTAGGTGATTTGGATCAAACGTGTTAAGTTCCGCAGGAGATACAAGTTTAACTTAAAAGAACACATGGTAGCTAGGAAAGGTTCAGATCACGTACAAAATTTTTGTATAGTGGAGCCATTGGGTTTTCCGAGTAGCAACCAACAGCTCCAAGTCTTAAAGCTTTTCAAGGAGGGAATCTAAGGGGATGGTTTCTCCCAAGGAGGTAGTACGCGAGGGAAGGGTGTCTTGGAGATTAAAGCGTGCAAGAGAGGATTTTCTTCCCTACACCTTATCATAGTAAGATCTAGTGAGAGGATGTAAGTACTACTCACCTTCAGTATAAGTTGTTCGACAATGCATCTTGTGTTATTATTTTTATGCATGTAAAGAAGATATCATATTTTTATGCATGTAAAGAAGATGTTATATTTACGCCTGTTAAAGAAGATGCACGTTATGATATGTATGCTGCCCTCTAAAGTTTTGGGACTGAGAGCATGTTTAGTGTGTCTTGAATTGCTTCCCATTTAGTTTTGGGGCTAAGAAGCGTATTCAAGTGCCCTAAAGTGCTTCCTTATAAATGTGAGGGGATTAAGCGCAAATAAGGTGTTTGGTTAAATGCCAAGAAAGTTCAAGTACAAGAAATTAATAGTTAAAGAAAGTATTTTACTTTAGAAAGGCATGTACTGGACACAAGGTCCATGGGTGGGCTCCTAGAACGCCCCTAGGCTCCTAGACTGTGTAATAGTACCTTGATAGGTTCGGGATTAGCTACCTCGGATCTTATTAAGGATGCGCGCAAAGTGGTACAATGTCAGGCCCAAGCAAGTGATTATTATTTTCACTAGTTATGTAATATAAAGATTTCAAAATTCATTGGTTGTCTTAGTGGAAGCCTCCTAAGTTTGAGAACTTGAGTTATAAAGTGCATCATTGATGAACTCTATAATATGCCAAGATTCCTGTTTTCATTATATTACTAGCATGGTTTGAGTTGATGTTTTGCATGATCAACCTATTTAAAAATGCATGTCGTGTATCTAATTCTGATTTATGTGTTTCAACGTGAATTACGGTCAAGTGTAAGTTTTGTGCTTTCCGCAATCAGTTTTTAAAAAGGAAACATGTTCTCTTTAAATGCATCGTTTTGTGAGTAGATGGTACTTACTAAGCATTAGCTTATAGATTTGCATTTCCTTATACTGCAGATAAAGGTAAAGGAAAGCTCGAGTAGGAGGAGGTGGTAGGAGCAGTGTTTTGTGTGTGTGTGCGACGGAACAGTGGAAGAAGATCTTGGAATTGGCTATGTTATGTTGGACCCTGTGGGTGTTTTGTGTGATCAACCAAGTTTGTTAGGTCCTGCTTTGTGTTTGATCCCTGTGTCTGAGTGTGCAGGAGCTTAGGAGCACAGGAAGTCGAGCGGAAGATGCAGCTAGCGAGAAGGACGGCACGGGAAGGGAGCCGATGGGCTCGGTGCGTCTGAAGGACGAGAGAGCTGCGGAAGAGTACACCGGTGGGCGAGAAGAACTTGCATGGCGTTCGAGGGATGTTAAGCCGGGACGGAAGCCTGCTCGAGGAGAAGGCCGGTAATTGGGTTCGGGTGAGCCCTATTCCGATTGGCCGGAATCACCCAAAAGAACGGAGCTTCAGAGGCAAAAGAAAAAGAGCAGCTGGAGTCACTGCACTGATGGAGGCGCCTTCAATGCCAATTGAAGGCGCCTTGGACCTGGCCAAACGACCGTTTATCTTTCGGATAAAGTTTTATCCACACACTCATTGGAGGCGCCTTGGACCTCTATTGGAGGCACCTTAGACCTTCAAGATAGATTTTCTAAAGGCTATATAAAGGCCCTTGGAGTTAGGAATTATGAATCAATTCAGTATTCAACTCTGTAATTAATTCCTAGCAGCTTGTGAGCTTTCTCAGTGTGTAAAAAGGCTTCTCTGCCTATAGTATAGGAGACTTTCTTAGTGTGCACTTTTCATCGCCCTGGATTAACAACCTTCTTGGCTGTAACCAGGTTAACTCCTGAGTCTCTGGTTTATCTCTGTTTCCTTTTTGTTTTATTCTTATTATAGTTGCTTTTATTTTGAGTTGAAAATTTTGAGGAGGGTATACTTTTATTTTTTCAGGCAATTCACCCCCCTCTTGCCGGCCTCCGCTGCACCTACAATTGGTATCAGAGCTAGATCGCCTCAGAAGGACTAACCGGCGACTGAAGCGCAATGATCAAGACGATGGCTGGAGCGAATATTCATCCCCCGAAGTTCGACGGAGACTTTGTGACATGGAAACGCCGGATGGAGGTATTTTTTAAAACCGACTTCAATATTTTACTAATTATGAAATATGGTTTTGAAGTTCCCAAAGACAAAGAAGAGCATCAGTGGAGCAAGAAGGAGCAAGCCGAGTTTGTCACCAACGGAAAGGCAGAGTTCCACCTGCTTACCATGCTGCCACCACAAGAGGTAAGTCGGATCGGAAGCTACGACTCCGTGAAAGACCTCTGGGAAAAATTCCTGGAGCTTCACGAAGGTACATCCGAAGCGAAGCTTGCAAGACGCGATATCCTCCGGACTCAACTTACGAACATCCGGATGAACCAAGGCGAGAAGGTAGCACAACTCCAAGCAAGGATTAAGGAGCTAATAACTCAACTAAGTAGCCTTAGAGAAGAAGTAACGAACCGGGACTCGATCCGATACGCACTCAATGCCTTCCCCAGAACTCCAGAATGAGCGTCCTTAGTAGATGCATACTACATCTCTAAGGACTTCGAGGTAAGTACCTTAGAAAATTTGTTTTTTACTTTTGAACTTCATGAATCTCGAGTTTCAGAGCCCAATGGAGTAGAGAAGACTAGTCAGAACATTGCCTTAAAGGCAAGAATAAATAGTTCTGACTTCGAAGCGTCGATCGACGAATCCGAAGCTACATTAATGGTAATACGATTTAATAAGAATTTTAATTCTAACAAATTTAGATTGTAGTCGAGTAAACATCATCAAAAGAGAAGAACAACCCGTTGCTACAATTGCAACGAAGAAGGGCACATCAAGGATGACTGCCCAAAATTGAAGAGCAAGCAGAAAGAGAAGGTAAAGGAAAAGCAACAATCTTCCTCCAAACAGAAGAACCTGAAGGCCACTTGGTCAGATTCGTCTTCTTTCGAATCAGACATCGAAGCCTTCTCGGGGTTAGCGCTAATGGCTAACCATTAGCTGGAAGAAGAGTCAAGCACAGAGATGAGCATAGATGAAGGGGGAGGAACATCAGAGGAAGAAAGTTGCAGTGAAGGGGGAGCATCACCAAGTCAGGTAAGTAAGGTACGTAATCTAACCCAGACTCAGTCTTTTTTCTTTATTAAAGCCCTTTCTAAAGAGTTAGATAAATTAGAAAAGGAAAATGAACATTTGAAATTAGAGATTGCAAAATTAAAATTAGAAATTGAAAAGTTGTAAATAGATGCTTGTTTTAAAACAAATATTTTTCAAAAGTCAAAACTTAGGATTTATGGAAAATTAAACTGGTATGTTAAACATCATCAAGGTCAACTTAGAAAAAATTCCCAAGAACTATGTACCCCTAAGTATTTGACTAATCCAGTAGGAAGGAACCTCTATTGGGTTCCAAAATCTGTGCTTAATTAATTTTTTTTAAGGCTTTCAGAAGAAAAATTAAACGTTAAAATTTCTTTATGAAGTTTTGTCTAAGAAAGTACTTATTGTTCTAATAACCAAGAAGGCCTAGTGCCTCGCCACGACCTGAAAGCTGAAATATTGAAATAAAATATTTAATTAACTTTCTGAAAAAGTATTAAACTAGAATTAAATAATGATTTGAAAGTTTTTCAAACATTTTTGAAAAATTCTAAAAAAATTCATTTTTACTTAGAAATTATTTTGAAAAATTCTAAAAATTCAGTTTGATTAGAATTTTTTTTTTTTGAAAGACTCTAAAAATTCATTTTTGCTTAGAAATTTTTGGAAAAATTCATCTTGCTCAGAAATTTTTCTAACTTAAAAATTTGCTAAATATTTTTAAATATCATACTCTTACCCCATTTTTACTGTGATCAAAGGGGGAGAGAAAAATACAAGTTTAGGGGGAGAGAATTTTTTAAAATCTTAAAAATATTTTTGAAATCTTTTTGAAAAATTCTGTTTAACTCTTAATTAAGTAGTTGCAATTTTATTTATTACAAACTTATGCTTAACATGTTAGTTTAGTAATTTTCTATTTGTCTATTTTTACCCTAACTTGAACTTGGGTTGATACACATCAAAAAGGGGGAGATTGTTGGACCCCGTGGGTGTTTTGATGTGATCAACCAAGTTGGTTAGGTCCTGCTTTATGTTTGATCCCTGTGTCTGAGTGTGCAGGAGCTTAGGAGCACAGGAAGCCGAGCGGAAGACGCAGCTAGCGAGAAGGACGACACGAGAAGGGAGCCAACGGGCTCGGTGCATCCGAAGGGCGAGAGAGCTGCGGAAGAGTACACTGGTGGGCGAGAAGAACGTGTGCGACGTTCGAGGGACGTTAAGCCGGGACGGAAGCCAGCTCGAGGAGAAGGCCGGGAATTGGGTTCGGGTGAGCCCTATTCCGGTTGGCCGGAATCACCCAAAAGAACGGAGCTTCGGAAGCAAAACAAAAAGAGCAGCTGGAGTCACTGTAATGATTGAGCCGCCTTCAATGCCAGTTGAAGGCGCCTCGGACCTGGCCAAACTGGCCATTTAGCTTTCAGATAAAGTTTTATCCACACACTCGTTGGAGGCGCCTTGGACCTCTATTGGAGGCGGCTTAGACCTTCAAGATAGATTTTTCAGAGGCTATAAAAAGGCCCCTGGAGCTAGGAATTACGAATCAATTCAGTATTCAACTCTGTAATCAATTACTAGCAGCTTGTGAGTTTTCTTAGTGTGTAAAAAGGCTTCTCCGCCTACAGTAAAGGAGACTTTCTTAGTGCGTACTTTTCATCGCCCTGGATTAACAACCTTCTTGGCTATAACCAGGTTAACTCCCGAGTCTCTGGTTTATCTCTGTTTCCTTTTTGTTTTATTCTTATTATAGTTGCTTTTATTTTGAGTTGAAAATTCTGAGGAGGGTATACTTTTATTTTTTCAGGCAATTCACCCCCCTCTTGTCAGCCTCCGCTGCACCTACATGTTAAACCTTGGTGCTAATGTATTTCTTTATTTTCGCTCCACCTGAAACACTAGTAAGGGTCATTATTATGAATTTACAGTTTGGTAGTAATTGGTGTGTCAAAGACTCCTCCTCAAGTAATGGGATAGAATGGTAAGCCAAGAATGAGTACACAGGGGAGAACAACCTCTCTTATGGAGCAAGGGGTGACCTCCGTACGGCCCGTGTCATGGCCGTGCGGACTCACATGATCCCCTACTCCCTACTCTCGGCTAAGGTGACACAGCCGTGTGGATTCACACGGCTGTGCACCTCTTCTTCTCGGCCCAAGGTGACAAGGCCGTGTGGATTCACACGGTCGTGCACCCCTTCCTCTTTATCAAGGTGACGCGACTGTGTGGATTCACATGGTCGAGCACTTCTTCTCCTCAGCCAAGGTGACATAGTCGTGTGGATTCACATGGCCGTGCACTTCTTCCTCTCGGCTAAGGGGACACGGCCGTGTGGATTAACACGACCGTGTACCTCTCTCTCTCTGCCAAGGGGACATGGCCATGTGGATTCACATGGTCGTGCAACTTTGCTTGGCCCAGGTCATGTCCTATCAGTCGAACAAGTTAGAGTAGACCTATAGGGTGAGCAGTACATAAGGTGTAAGAATGACAAAATTTAAGATGTATAGCTAAGGGTAACGTCTGTACCATATGAGGTAAGGGTAGAAGGTCGGACGTTACAAAATGACTTCTATGTTTCTCTTGATATCGAGCATGCCTTTGAGACCTTGGGTTGATTGAGTAATATGAACCAAGTGTGTGGCAGGTAAGTGTCTATCACTGGGAACATTAGGAACTTGATTGGATGACGACTTGACTAGGACAAAGATTGAAACTTGAAGAGTTTGGATCACTTATTGCATTGTGCACAAGAAACTTATGCTTAGGCCATACTTGAGTTATTTCCACGATCATGCTTTTCAATGAAACTTGTAGATAGAGTTAGGAAAGTACACTAGGGATTATGATGCATTATAAGCACATGAATTTAGATTACGATATTTTGCTTGAGGATAATTAAAGGTTCAAGTCTAGGGGTGTGATGTACGTAGATTATATACACTTATTAAGCATGTTTTGACGTGCATTCATATATTTTATGCATGCTTTGTCTATGCATCTTCATACTCTTAGTCTTACTTTCAGCATAATTACTCTTCTTTGTTCGAAGATCTGCTCTTGTGTATTTTCTGCTTACAGGAGTCGAATGTGGAGAGGAAAAGATGTTCGTGGTCAATCTTGTCAACAAAGGAAGGAAGACAACACTGACCATGTGAGCCACACGACCATGCCAAAGAAGCAAGGGGGAAAATGACCTTGGTCGTGTGGTGTAGACAAGTCGTGTAGCTTTACTAGAGGATGAGGATGACATGGCCATGTGGATCTACACGGTCGTGCCATCCCAACAGCTTTCCCAGCACATGGTCATGTAGATCTACACGGTCGTGTAGTGACTCTAGAGTGAAAGCAAGCTCAGGTCGTGTGTGCCACACTGCCGTGCAAGGCTTCCAGAAGCCAAGAATGGCCTGGCCGTGTGAGCCACACGACCGTGTAAGCCATCCAGAGTTACAACAGCACATGGACGTGTAGATCTACACGACCGTGTCACTTTAGCCGAGAGCTAGACTTGTGAGTCCGTTTGAGAGCCACACGACCGTAGCATGGGCCCGGTGGTGCCCATGCCCTGCTCTATATGAGGGGTTTTCTTCCCCTTTCAAAAGGAGGAGGCTCTCCCTTTTGGGGAGATTCAACTTAGGATTGTTCTTCATCCTCTCTAGCATTGTTCCAGTGATCCTAAGCCATCTCTACCTCCGCATCGACTCCAGAAGCTAAGGATTAGTTCTGAAGATCACTCATCATCTCTAGATAAACATTTCTATTCTCTCTTCTTGTTGGGGATTGGAATATTTGTAATCTCTTTATCTTCAGATCTCTATCTTTGTATTATGGAGTAGATTCATTGTTCTAGGATTAAGAGAGTAATTGTGATGTGATTTGATGTATGAATCTCATGGATATGCCAATTTTCTATTTAGATGATGTTGATGTGTTTTGTATATATTCGATCTTGTGTGGATGTTTGTCTTTGGATCTTATTACCATATTTTATTGAATGTTTATGAGGCTTTTGGATCCCATAGAGGGATACCTTAGATCATATGACTAAGGGGTGTCTGTGATAGGCTGTCCAGCTAACGGACGTCTAGGAGATCACCTTGAAAGGTGAAGTTAGTCTCTACAAGGAGGTGGGATAGTTGAATGCATTTAGTTCCTGCACTTTTATGTGAATTGAGTGGTGTTATGTTTCTATGTTGTATGACCGAGGGGCATTGGTGACAAGATGCCCCGCTAATGAACTTCATAGGGATCATAACTATTTAACCACTAGAAGTGTAGATTGAAGTCCCTTGCCAGTTTTCTTCTACAAGAGAAAATCAACAACTTCCTACAAATGTGTGTCAATTGAGGATATGAATTGGAGAAACATGCTACATCAATGAATATCACAATAAAACTGAATTCCTATAACACTCACCAAACCATATACTTCATTTACTTTCCTAGTTCCATTTCTAGTTGCTACTTGGTTTATTCCTTACCTTGTTGATTGTTTAGCTAATTCTATGTGAGGCATCTCTTGTGCTTATAACCAGTCCCTGTGGGATCGATATCTTTTTATTACTGATGATGAAACTGTGCACTTGCGGTTGCATAACACCGATATCTTCAAATAAGATATGAGGGATTTCTTACTAGTCCATACCTCATATGGAGTAGTTGAGATTATCTTCGTCAGGACTCTATTTAACAAGTAAATAGTTATCATGAATACATAACTCCAAAAGGTTTTGGGAAGATTTGCATGATCCATCATTGACCTAATCATGTCGAACAAGATTCAGTTATGCATTTCTGATACACCATTATGTTGTTGCATATGAGGCAGAGTCCATTGAGATAATATATCATTGTCCCTTAGATAATCTTGAAACTCTTGACTTAAATACTCACCACCTTAATTAGTTTGAAGTATCTTAATACTTTTACCAAGTTATTTATCTACTCCAGTTCTGAATTCTCTAAACTTTTCAAAGGCTTCAGACTTGTGTTTCATTAGATACACATACCCATAACAAAAGTGATCATCAATGAAAGTAATGAAGTAGCTATAACCTCCTAGTGCGTGAGTTGACATTGGTCCACAAACATCGGTATGTATAAGCCCAAATAACTCATCAACTCGTTCACCCTTTCCAAAAAAAGGTAACTTTATCATCTTGCCTTTTAAACATGAATCACATATATCAAATGTATCTAATTTAAATGATTTGACAACTGCAAGCTTTTGAAATTCGGATATGCATTTCTTGCTTATATAGCCAAGGCGACAATGTCATGAGTAAAAGGTTAATTGATTATCTATTTGAGTGTGTTTATTATTCATTTTGATATTGAATACATCACAAGATATATCTAATGCATAGATGTCATTGCATAAAATCAAGTGCCATAAAGAATAACATTCAAAGTTATATAACAATAATTATTAATAAAAGTCAAATGGAAACCTTTTCTATTTAAACAAGAAATAAAAATAATATTCTTTATTAATGCAGGAACAAAATAACAATTATCCAGTTCTAAGTCCATTAGGAATCTTTAACAAGTATGTTCTAATGACGACTACAACAACCTTTGCTCCATTCCTAACTCATATACTTAATTCTCCCTTTACGAGTCTTCTACTATTCCTTAGCCCCTATATGTCATTATTATATGTGAGCCAGACCCAGTATCCAATATCCAAGTATCTGAGAAAATATCAATAACAAAATACCTGAAGAAGAAGGGGCATCAGATGCCTTTTTCTTAGTTATAGACTCAAGATAAATCTTATAGTTTCTTCGCCAATGTCCCATCTTGCCACAATGATGACATGATCCCTTTTATGCTCATTTTACTTTCTTAGCCTTTTTGCTCTTCTCCTTAGCTTGATATTTTGGCTTCCTCTTATAACCTTTCTGGGAGGAGTCTACAAACATCACAATTTTCTATTTACCTTTAATAGAAGGTTCCATAGTTTTGAGCATATTAATCATCTCAGAGATGATCAATTCTAAATTATTCATCCCATTATTCATCACAAATTATGAATGACTTTTCAACAAACTATGTAAAATTAAGTCAATACTTAACTCATGATCTATCACAAAATTGAGTGATGTTAAACGCTCTATGTAGCCATTCATCTTTAGTACAAATTATACTACAAACGAACCCTCTTGCATCTTTGAGCAAAAGAGATGCTTAGAGACCTCGAACCTTTTGGATCTAGCTTACTCATCAAATAGCTCACGAAGATGATAGGCAATATCATAAGCAACCAAATGCTCACGAAGATGTAGTTTCTGTAGTTCAGGAGTCATAGCGGCTAGCATGATGAAATTTGTAAGTACAGAATCATCCTTATATTTCTGATGGGCCAACAATTGGTCCATAGTTGCATCAACATCAAGACTTGTGGACGACACTCATCAAGGATATAAGCTAGCTTCTCAGCTTTGAGAATAATTCTCAAACTTCAAAACTAGTCCAAGAAGTTTGTCCTAGTAGTTTGTTCGAGTTCAAAATTAAATGCAGATTAATAGAAGTCATAATTAAATGATTAACCTATAAATACAAAAAATAAAATGTATTAGTGACATGATTTTATTTATTTAAATAATTTACATGTAATAAAAACCTTCTTGTCTATCAAATTCAAATACCTTTATTTTGAATTCGGGAGATGGTAGATTTTCTCCAAGTGGGTTGACATCTACCATAGATAATAATAACTGTAAAATACCGTAACAAAATAATAATAAAATAATAAGGTTTAATAGGAAAATAGCATTCACGGAATTTTTAGGAATTTTTAGAAATTTTTTGAAAATTTTTCGGAACTCGTAGGCCGTATTTTGAGGGGATGCATTTATAGGCTTGGGAAAAACCTATTTAAGCTATCCTATTTGAATGAGGAAATGTTTAATTTCTTTAAATCTTTTTTCTTCTTTTCCTCTTTTCCTCTTTCGTCGCGTGCCCTAGCCTTCACCTGATGTCGTCTCTTCCCATTCCTCTTCCCCGATTACGTCGACTCCCTCTTCCTTATCTTCTCCCGACTCTTCCTTTCCCCTCCGATCTCTCTCACTCGCACGAAAGTCACCAGTACTTCTCTTCCTCCCCTCTCTTGGTCCCAAATCATGCCACCCATTTTCTACACCGACCACTGTCTGCGTCGCCTCACCCGATCACCGGACTTCTGTACACCACTGACCTCTCTCCGATCATGAGTCGGAAGTTGTCCCGATCCCCAATCGCCCTCTACTTTCTCTCTGTGTCACCTCCAACCACCACGAGCCGATATTAGGTCACCGCCACCCTGACACCGCCGATCTCTATGGCCACTAGCACCGGATGTGGCTGCGACGAGGGAGGAGGCTAGCCCTTCGCCGATCTTCTTCTCACTCGATGTCATTGCCTCCTTCATATAAGGCTAGATCAGCAATACTGTGGTTATTTCCATTGCAAGGGTTGAGTTGCTGGATCCCCTCAGTCTTGATGCATCGTCACTTTAGTTCCCGATCCACCACCACTGGATCTTTGTGTGTCACCGCTGCCCGATATCGCCGGTGTTACCTGATTGCTGTTGGTGTTGCATTAAGCCGATGTTCTTTCTCTGATTGCTTTTGGGTCAGTGCCCTAGTGCCAGTGTCACCCTACTCTTTGCCCTGGCTCATCATCACAAGAGAAGTTAGCGTTCAACCAAGAGGAATTTATGGATCTGGACTGATTCTGGAGGTAATTGGTTAACCCTAGTCTTATATTTGGGCATTTGATCCTTACATAGTTTTGATTTGGGGTTGTGTTAGAATGTATACTAAAAGCCTAGCATTTTGTAAACATCTATTTTGAAATAAAAGAATCACATTGATCATATGTCTATATTTATTTGCTAAGTGTAGTAGTTCAATTAATTTATATTGTAGATAACAAGGTGAGTGGTGTCATTCACAGAAGATCATGTTATCAGTTTTTTATAAATTATAAACAGTTGCTCACGACTAAGATGGAAAGGAACAAATCGTTGGAATAGTCGCAGTGTAATTAGGTATTAGTTTATCTTGACTAATAAATTGCACTAGTACACTCTAAGTGTATTGAGTAGGACCATATAAGGTAAGTTCTTTTTATACTGACTTAATAAAAGAACAAGACCTTAGTTATTATAGAAGTGTGTGCTCTTAATCCTAATATAATAACAAGCACATATATTTAGTATTTATTTCTTTGACTTGTCAAAGGGTGAGATTTAGCTCGATAAATCAAAAGGCCCGATAAGTTGGGAAATGATATTACTTATAGTGTGTGTTGTTGATTATAGAAGGAAATTATGTCATAGTAATATAGGTTGATAATGCCCCCAAGAAGAGCTCATAAGGATTGTCATGTTAAACCCTGCAGGTGGACTTAGTTCGGCATGACGATAAGATTGGGTGGTATTACTCTTGGATTGAGATATTAAGTAAAATGAGTTGTCAATAACTCAATTAATTAGTGGGCATCCGATATCTTAAACACAGGGAGACTAACACACTCATAATAAGAAGGAGCCAAAAATGTAATTTGGGATTGGTGTGGTAGTTCAATAATACTTCTTTAGTGGAAAGAATTATTATTGATGAAATTAAGTTGGGTGTTCGGGGCGAACACGGGAAGCTTAATTTCATCGGGAGACCAAAATCAATTCCTCCTCTTGGTCCCTATCGTAGTCTCTTGTATATAGAGAATTATACCCACCACATATCCACTTCTTACCCACCTTATACCCATCCTAATGGGGTCAGCTAAGCAAGCTTGGAATCCAAGCTTGGGCCGGCTAAAGCCATTAGGATGAGTAAGATGGTGTGGCCGGCCCTAGCTTGAACCCAAGCTTGGTGTGGCCGGCCACATCATATTAAAAGGATTTTATTTTTAAAAAATTTTTCTTATGTGGATTCCATGGTTTTAAAAGAGAGCTTAAAATTTAAATCTTTCCTTTTTATAGCTTTCTACGAAAGATTAAGAAAAGATATGATATCTTTCCTTATTTGTAGATTGAAAGGAAGATTTTAATTTTGAGAAAACTTTCCTTTTTTGTAACCATGTTCATGATTTAAAAGAGAGTTTTAAATTTATAAATTTTTCCTTTTATAAGTTTCTACAAAGGATTAAGACAAGATTAGATATCTTTCCTTATTTGTAGATTGAAAGGAGATTTTAATTTTAGAGATAACTTTCCTTTTTTGAAATCATCCACATGTTTTAAAAGAGAGATTTTAATTTAAAGAAATTTCCTTTTATAACCAACCATGAAGAGATGAATTATTAGAGAAATTTTTAATAAAAATTTCTGGAAACAAATTAGGAAATTTTAATTCTTGTATTAAAACTTTCCTTGTTTGGAGCTTGTAGGTGGACGACCATGTAGATAAAGAAAAAGAAATTGATTTTTAATCAATTAAATTTTCCTTTTCATAGCAAAAGGAATTAAGGAAGTTTTTATTTAAATTTCCTTATTTGCCAAGACCAAGGATTATAAAAGAGAGGGTAGGGTGCCTTCATGGCTAACAACTCTATTCTATTTTCCTCTCTCTCTTCCTTGGTGGTGGCAGGCCCTAGAGATTCTTCTCCTTCTCTTCTCTTCTTCTTTAGCGGCCGGTTTCATCCCTCTCTTGGAGCTCTTGTTTGTGGTCGGCTCAAGTTAGGAGAAGAAGGAGAGAAAGGAGGTTTTGTTTTTTTTCATCCCTTGGAGCTTGGTGGTGGTGGTCGGACCTCTACTTCTCTTGGAGAATTAGTGGTGGCCGAATCTGGCTTGGAGAAGAAGGATCTTGGTGGTTCTCATCTTGGAAGATCGTTGCCCACACAACGTCCGAGATTAGAAGAGGAATACGACAGAAGATCAAGAGGTTATTTGCTTACAAGGAAAGGTATAACTAGTAATTGTTTTCTACATCATACTAGTTTTTCTTTGTATGAATTCCAAACACAAGAGGCATATGATTCTAGAGTTTCAGATTTGTTTCGAAGTTGTGTTTCTTTTGTTTTGTTTTTCGGATTTGTAATTCGATTGTTCTTTTCGGTTAAACCTAATGTTATTTTAGGAAATTAAATATTGAATTTCTATTAAAGGCTTTGTCGAGATAGTGGTGGATGATCCCGTACCCAAGAAGGTCTAGTGCCTCACCATGTTTGACCTGGGAGCCGATTTTAGAAATAAATATTTAATCAACTTTATAACATAGGTGGATTTGGATCAATAGTGTTAAGTTCCGCTAGCGATCCAAATCTAAACCATTAAGAACAGATAAGTTAAATTTGGAATCAATAATGTTAAGTTTCATTTGCAATTCCTAATTTAATTTCTAAAGAACACAATAGGTTGTTTAGGAAAGGTTCGACACTTGTCCAAAAATTTTGTACAGTGGAACCGGTACGATCTTCATAGGACCAACCAACAATTGGTATCAGAGCTAGGGTTTGCCTCTGTGTGTTTGGTTTTCAGTTTAATTATGCACATGTCATACATAATTTAGGCAGGATAATAGTAGGATGTGCTAACTCTATGGTTACAGGCTCCAACTATTATGGCTTACAGATATTGTGTGTGATTGGACCCTTGGATATGTCAAGGACATTTTATTGTGTGTGCATGATTGTAATATTAATAGAGTAGTAGCTGTATTAGTTATTAGGAATTTATATTTTTGTTTCAATCTAGATTATATGTACATTCCTTTGTGGAATATAGGATCGATATATGTAAAATTCTATTTTTGTCACGGATCATATCCTTGCATGGTTTGGTACTATTGGAGGACTAGAAGCGTAGCGGAAAAAGGAAGCTCGATGGACCCGACGGCATGAACCCTAGGGGTGGCAGCACGCGAAGGACAATGATGGAAAATGCCATAATAGTTGAAAAATAATTTCCATATTTATTGCTTCTATTTATTGTTATGTATGTGATGTAGCTTACTAGGTTAAAATTCCTCACCTTAAATAACTAAGTGGGAGAGGGATTTTTTTAATAAATTCCACGGTCTCCATTATTGGTTTGTAAGTGATGCAAACAAACTTGCGCGTTGGCTCTCAGTGCCTTCCTCCATATCGGATGAGTTTATTTGTGGATCACTAGATCAAACTTCCATTTTGGATGGTTATAGGAAATTAATTAAGAGCGTGTAATCTTCCCCATCGGAAGGGGCATAATCTTATTTAATGGACTAAGTATCAAGTAATGGTATACACTTAGGCACATTTAATAGTATCCTCCCCATCGGAGTCACTGCTATTATTTGTGTGACCGAAGGAATACCAACTATTAATATGTCATAAAGATAGGTCGACAAGATAATAAAATTAAAACCCCCTCTTACAAATGTTGAGATTTTATATACGTCCACACTATCGTGGCATACAAAATTCACGGTGTTTGAGGTAATTTTATTTGTCAGGTTGACAAGATAATAAAATTAATGGGTAAAACCCCTCTTACAAATGTTTGAATTTGTATACGTCCACACTATCATGGCATACAATATTCATGGTGTTTGAGGTAATTTAATTTGTCATAAAGATAGGTTGACAAGGTTATTAATGGGTATAACCATCCTCTTACAAATGTTCAATTTTGTATACGTCCACACTATCGTGGCATGCAAAATTCACGGTGTTTGAGGTATTGGTGAATTTAAATGATATTGTTTTGAGGAATCAATATTATTTCAAATTCAAATTTTTGACCAAATATTTGATCAAAGATAGACCAACTATTAATTTTATTTGTCATAAATTTAGGATGACGAGATAATAAAATTAATGGATAAAATCTCCTCTTTGATTTTGTATATGTCCATACTATCGTGGCATACAAAATTCATCGGGATTTTAAGGTGTTGGTCTTGACCAAATATTTTTTATGATTCTTAGGATTTTAAATGGTTATCAATCCCCTAGTTGTTATACTATAGAATAGACTTAGTTGTCCCAATTATAATGATTGGAAATAAGACTTGGATATTTAGATGGACTGTCCTCTCAGAACTAATAACAATATAGGTGTATTTTATTCATTAGTTAAAACATGTTTAGTGGTGTTATTTATCGGTACCTGGTGTGTAGATACAGAAGCTACTAATCATATCTGCAATACATTGCAGGGTTCCAAGAAACCCAACAACTATATGAAAGGGAAAACACTGTATACATGGGCACTACTACAAAAGTAGCAGTTGTTGCAGTGGGAGATGTTTATCCTCTGATAGGAATAAAATATGGATTTTAAGAAATTGTCTTTACGTACTAAGTTTAGAAATAATTTGATTTCAGTTTCTAAACTATTAAAGAATAAATATTCTGTCTACTTTGGTAACAAAGTTGTTATCAAGAAAATAGGAAAGTTATCTGTTCTGGTACGTTGGTTGACAATTTAAAATCCAATAATTCCCACGATGCAACAAATAGAAATTAATAACACATCTTCTAACTCTAATAAGAGAAAGCAACCTTCGGAAATGAACCAATCACATATTTGGCATCTAAGGCTAGGTCATATTAACTTGAGTAGGATTCAAAGGATAATAGCCAATGAACTTTTGGGTTCATTGATGGTGGGAAAACTTTCAAACCTGCGAGTCTTACTTGAAAGAAAAAATGACCGAGAGGCCTTTTAAGGCCAAGGGGTATAGAGCCAAAGATGTATTAGAACTGGTTCATTCTGATTTGTATGGTCCTATGTCTATCCAGGCAAGAGGTGATTTTGAATATTTCATCTCTTTTATAGATGACTATTCGAGATACGGAAATATTTACTTGATGTGCCGCAAGTCTAAGTGCTTTAATCAGTTCAAAGAATACAAGGCTGATGTGGAGAAACGTCAAGGTAAAAGTATTAAGACACTACGGTGAGATCGTACTAGCGAGTACCTCTGAGCAGAGTTTAGGAGTCACTTATCAGAAGTTGGGATTCAATCCCAACTAACTGCACTTTGTGCACCCCAACATAATGGTGTAGTAGAAAGAAGGTATAGGACTCTTATGGAAATGATTAGATCGATGATGAGTTATTCAAACAATTACCAAATTTGTTTTGAGGATATACTCTGGAAACAGAAGTGAACATAGTACCTTCTAAGTCAGAACTCTCTACTCACATAGAATTGCAGAATAGGCGTATGCCAAATTTGAAGCATATTTGGATTCGGGGCAGTCTAGCACATGTGCTAAAGGGAGACACTGATAAGATGGATAGGAGTTCATTAGTTTGTGGGTTATCCTAGAGAAACGAAAGGAGGTTTATAGTCCTAAAAATTAGAAGGTCATGGTTAGCACCAATGTCCGATTTTCAGAAGAGGACTATGTAATGAATCACAAGCCCATAAGTAAATTTGTTCTTAAGGAAACAATAAATGACACATCTAATCTAGTACCAACAGTATAAGATGAGATACCACAAGAAACTACAACATGTGTCACAAATAATACACAATTACAGATAGTGCCTCGTCGTAGTGGGAGGGTTGTTAGGCAACCTGAAAGATTCATGTTTTGGGAGAGTCTTTGGACTTTATCCCTGGTGAACATGAACTTGATCCCCGGACATATGATGAAGCACTCCAAGATAAAGATGCAGCATCTTGGCAAAGAGCAATGAATATTGAATATTAGAATATATGCATTCTAATAAAGTCTGGGAGCTTATAAAATCACCAAATGGTGTAAAAGCCATTAGACCCATAATAGTAAAAGAAATAAAGATGGGAAGGTGAAAACTTTCAAAGTAAGGCTTGTTGAAAAAGGGTATCGATTATAAGGAAACCTTTTCATCGGTAGTCATGCTTAAAGTCTGTCCAGATTCTTTTATCTATTACTGCTCATATGGATTATGAGATTTGACAAATGGATGTCATGACAGCTTTCCTTAATGGAAGTCTTGGAGAAAGCATCCATATGAAGCAACCAGAGGTGTTCATTGCGACAGGCAAAGAGCATCTAGTATGTAAGCTTAATCGGCCCATTTATGGACTGAAGCAAAGTTTCAAGGTCTTGGAACATCTGGTTTAATGAAGTAATCCAGACCTATGGATTTATTCAGTGTCCGGATAAGTCCTGTGTATACAAGAAGTGTGATGGAAACGTGGTGGTATTTCTTGTACTATACGTAGATGACATATTTGGTAGTTGAAAATAATATCAAAGTGTTGTCGGATGTAAGGGTATGGTGGTCCAAACAATTAAATATGAAGGACTTGGGAGAGTACGCACATATTCTCGGGAACAAAGGGATCACAAGAAAAGAATGTCGTACTTATCCCGAGCTTCATACTATCCTAGCTCGTTTAAGCATGCAAGACTCCATGAAAGGTTTTTCTACCTTTTGGGCATGGAGAATCTTTATGTAAAGAGATGTCTCTGAAGACATCAAAATAGAAAGAGTACATGAAGGTAGTTCCTTATGTTTCGGCTACAGGAAGCCTAATGTATGTAATGCTGTGTACGAGACTGGATATCTGTTTTGCCCAAGGCATAGTTAGAAGATATCAAAGTAACCCAGGACCGGGACACTAGACTGCTGTAAAGTATATATTAAAAGTACCTTAGAGGGACTAGAGATTATATGCTACCTTACAAAGCAGATGATTTGCTCCCTGTGGGTTACACGGATTTTGACCACAAATCAGAAGGGACAATAGAAAGTCGATCTCGGGGTTTTGTGTTTACTTTAAGAGGTGAAGTCATAACTATGGAGGTGTTAAGCATAGGTGTTTTTTGGACTCCACCATAGAAGCTGAGTATGTGGCAGCCTCAGAAGTAGCCATAGAAGCTGAATGGCTCAGTAACCTCATGATGGACTTAGATGTGATTCTTGGTTTTCCCAAAATTATTTGGTGCAGTAGCAAACTCGAAGGAACCATGAGCCCATAAGGCAAGTAAACATGATAGAGCGCAAGTACCACCCAATACGAGACATCATATAACAAGGAGAAGTTGTTGCCGCCTAGATTACATCAGGTGATAACCAGAGAAATCTTTTCACTAAGACCCTTAAGGCAAGAGCTTTTGATGGGCATGTTGAAGGGTTGGGAATCAGATGTATGGCAGGATATATGGCAGCATAGTCTTTTAGTATAAGTGGGAGATTATTAGAGTGTATACTAAAAGCATAGCTTTTTGTAAACATCTATTTTGAAATAAAAGAATCACATTTGTAACGACCCGCCTCCTACTGACTAAGCTGTGAGGCCGATCGCTACATTATGCTGTGCTAAATTACTATTGCGAAAATCTGGATTGATTAAAATTTTACTAAACTGATTACTGTAAAATCTGAACTTAATATTCTAGGTGTACCTAGGAGTTGTACACATGCTAGGGAAGGTAATCTATGCCTCTCGGATGTCCTTCTAGCTGTAATCAGGCATTTCAATCGATCCATGAATCGATTGGGTTGTCGGATCGATCCAGTAATCGATCCAGCTTGATACCGGCACGGAGAAAAACCCTGGATCGGTCGGCTGACCGATCCATAAACTACCTTGCTTCTGTATGCAGCTGGATCGGTCTACCGACCGATCCAGGGTACACTGATCGGTCGGTAGACCGATCCAGTGGCTCACTGATCGGTCGGCTGACCGATCAGTGAGCTTTGTACTTCTCTGTTCGCATCTGGATCGGTCGGCTGACCGATCCATAACAGACGCTAACTCTCTGTTCACGACTGGATCGGTCAGCTGACCGATCCAGTGGCACAACCCAACTCTGATCGATCTGTAGATCGATCTGGGTTCCTGATTTCGCACTGAAACTCTGATTTCAGCACTAGTTCATGCCAAAATCTCATATAAGAGTTCTAAAATCAATTGAAATAAGTTCTAACATCTATTAACTAGCATTCCAACATAATTACTAACAACTTAAACAAATCTTCCATGGTTTAAACATTCTAAGGTCTAAAAGTGCATAAAGGTACTCGAGAAAAGAAACTAAGTTCTTAATTTGCTAAACTCCCTAAGGATCTTCATTCCAGGTTCCTGCCACACACACCATCACTGCATTGACCTTCAGCTTCCTCTGCAAATCCATTTTCCCTTTACCTTTATCTGCAGTATAAGGAAAAAGTATCTGGAAGCTTTAAGCTTAGTAAGAAACCATCTACCTCACAAAAACATGCAACGATGCAATCATGTTTTTAAAGAATGCTATTTAAAAACATGTACTGGATTTGTTAAAGCATGGCATACTGAAGTTACATGGCATAAATACTGAAACATGGCATAAATATTGAAACATGGCATGCATAATAAAATCTAAGCATGGAGCTATCTCATGGTATCAACTAGGAGAAACTAAACTGAAACTGAAACTAAAACTGAGCTAAAATTGAGCTAGTGTTGAACTTAAACTATAATCACATAACTAGATTATGGGTTTGAAAGCTATTATCATAATAAGTGAAAATAGTAATCATGCTGCTGTTTGGGCCCGGCAACTGTACTTGCTGTGCGCGCATCCCTAACTAGACCCGGGTTTGCAAGTCCCGCATTTAGTAGGGTTTACTAGGTTATCTGAACCTAGGGACGACTGTGGGAGCCCAACCCAATGAGCATCTGGTCCAGTACAGTGCCACTGAAAGTAAAATACTGAATATAGCTACTAATTGCTTATTTTGCTGTTTCTAGGTTATCTGAACCTAGAGCTAGGTTATCTAAACCTAGAGGCGACTGTGGGAGCCCACCCATTGGACCGTAGTCCCATGTAAGCTGAAACTAGACTAATATACTGATTTAAATGCTACTAATACATTTAATTGAGCTGTTAAAAATATCTGAGGTGGTATTTAGCTACACTAATCATTTTGTCGAACACTTGGTGGGCTTCAACTCTCCCCTCTAATAGGGAGACCACCTCTAGGCACCCGACAACGTCTAGAGCCTCCAACTGAAGGAGAACAACATGTTCAGCCCATCTAGAGGTGCTCATCTAGATCCCTAATCTGTGAGGAGGGTTTAAACACACCCTGGGTGCCGAAAAATCTGCATATAGCTAAACTAAAGGCATGCAATCAAACGGAAGCTACTTATACTGCAGGTGAGGGGTTTCTTACCTCCTATTCGTAATTTCTTACGATTCTAATCGCTAGATTTTCTGGTGGAGAGATCTCCTCGACGATCTTCTCGCGTCTACGTGTTCCTCTCGCGGAAGGAAGCGTCCTTGTGTCGGAGATGTCGCCGGAAGAAGCCTTTGGGACCCTAGGGATGGAATCCTAGGTATGCTGGTGGTTGGCGCCGAGAGAAGAAGAGGAAGGGAGAGGGGTCGGCGGAATTAGGTTGAGGAGAAGAAAAGTCACGTTAAAAATTATCTCCCCACTAATTAATTCCCTATTTATATTAAGTGGGTATTTCGGCCCAACTTAAACTTAAATATAAATGTTTCCCTTTCCTTTCAGCACGGCCCTACTGGGTTCAACTGGTTACTAGAATTATCCGTAAACCATAGGTCTCGGGTTCAATTCCCCGCTTAGGCCGTTTTCATTTTCTATTTATTTTTGCTATTTCCGTTACTCTAAAAATTCTGTAAAAATATCCTAAAATTCCAGAAAAATCATAGAATATTTCTAAAATAGTTTTGAGAATTTTCGGGCATTACAATCCCCTATACCTTATAAAAAGTTCATCCTCGAACTTAAAATAATTCTGGGTACTTCTGTCTCATGCTGGCTTCTATCTCCCAAGTTGCCTCTTCTGCTGTGTGACTGTGCCAAATAACCTTGACTAATGGTACTTCCTTGTTCTGCAATTCCTTAACTGCTCGGTCTATTATCTGAATAGGCCGACTGTCATAGCTGAGGTCTTCGCGGATCTGTACCGACTGGGGCTCAATCACCTGGGTGGCATCTGGGGTATGCTTCTTCAGCATAGAGATATGAAATATATTGTGGACAGCTGACATTTCCTGGGGTAGCTCTAGCTCATATGCTTCCTTGCCCACTCTTCTGCTGATAAGGTATGGTCCCACATATCTGAGACTTAGCTTGCCCTTTTTCCCAAACCGCATTACTCCCTTCATGGGAGCTACTCTGAGGAACACTGAATCCCTAACTGAGAACTCTAAAGGTCTGCGCCGTGTATCAGCATAGCTTTTCTGGTGGCTCTGAGCTGTCTCTATCCTCTGGCGGATCTGCTGTATAGCTGTTGTGGTATCTGCTACTAGATCTGTCTGAAGTTCTAGTTCTTTCTGTTCACCACTCTCATACCAGCAGATTGGAGATCTACACCTCCGCCCATAGAGAGCCTCATAAGGTGTCATACCGATAGTGGCCTGATAGCTGTTGTTGTATGCAAATTCTGCTAAACTCAGATATTTGCACCAACTTCCCTTGAAATCTAGGGCACATGCTCGGAGCATATCCTCGAGTACCTGATTTACTCGCTCCGTCTGTCCATCTGTCTGCGGATGGAAGGCTGTGCTAAACTTTAACTTCGTGCCCAAAGCTGACTGTACACACTCCTAGAAGTGTGATGTGAATCTACTGTCCCTGTCTGAAATAATGGTTCGTAGGACTCCATGTAGTCTAACGATCTCCTGGAGATACAACTGAGCTAGCTGTTCCATGGAGTAGGATATCCTAATAGCTAAGAAGTGGGCTGATTTAGTCAATCTGTCGACTATTACCCAGAGGGTATCAAAACCATTCGTGGTTCTGGGTAATCCCACTATAAAATCCATAGAAATGTCTTCCCACTTCCATTCTAGAATCTGAATAGGCTGCAGAACTCCTCCTGGTCTCTGATGTTCTGCCTTGACCCTCTGACAGGTGAGGCAGGTGCTGACATATCGAGCGATGTCTCTCTTAATCCCAGGCCACCAAAATCGTTTCTTCAAGTCTTAGTACATTTTGGTGGAACCAGGATGCATCGCATAGGGAGTCTTGTGAGCCTCATCTAGAATTTTCCTCTGTAGTTCCTCCTGATCCGGAACACATAGCCTGTCACCAAAATACAACACCCCGCTAGCTGACACTCTGAACTCTCCGCTTTCTGTTCCTGCTAATCCTTGCTTGATTTTCTGAATTTCAGGATCCTGTTCCTGAGCTGTCTAGATGTCACCAAGCAAGGTCGACTCTAAGGTCATAGTAGAGAGCTGTCCGACTATGAGTTCGAGACCGAAATCTGTGATCTCTTTCTGTAGGGGTGGTGACATGGCTGCTAGAGATAATAAGGTAGCACTGGACTTCCTGCTAAGTGCATCTGCTACCCTATTGGCTTTCCCTGAGTGGTAGAGGATGTCTATGTCGTAGTCTTTGACCAGTTCTAGCCATCTGCGCTATCGCATATTCAGATCCTTTTGAGTGAAGAAGTACTTCAGACTCTGATGATCTGTATACACTCTGCACTGAGCTCCATACAAGTAATGTCTCCAAATCTTGAGAGCGAACACCACTGCTGCAAGCTCAAGGTCATGAGTAGGATAGTTCTTCTCATAATCCTTAAGTTGTCTAGAGGCATAGGCGATCACCTTGCCATCTTGCATCAGCACTGCTCCTAGTCCCAACTTCGAGGCATCACTATATATGTCAAAGCTGTTTGTATTTTCTGGTAAAGCTAGAATAGGAGCACTGGTCAATCTCTTTTTGAGCTCGCTGAAGCTGTTCTCACAGTCCTCTGTCCACTGAAACTTCCTGTTCTTTCTGGTAAGAGCTGTCAGTGGGGAGGCTATCCTAGAGAAGTCCTCTACGAATTTCCTGTAGTAACCTGCTAATCCCAGAAAGCTTCGGATCTCGCTAGCGTTCTTGGGTCTCTTCCAGTTGCTCACAGCTTCTATCTTACTAGGGTCTACCATAATACCATCCTTTGTGATGATGTGACCCAGGAAGGACACCTGATCTAGCCAAAATTCACATTTTGTGAACTTGGCGTACAGCTAGTTCTGCTGAAGGGTCTACAATACTGTTCTCAGGTGCTCTGCGTGTTCTTCCTGAGTTCTTGAATAGATAAGAATGTCATCGATGAACACGATAACGAACTTATCTAAGTACTCTCTGAATACTCTGTTCATGAGGTCCATGAAAGTAGCTGGAGCATTTGTCACGCCAAAGGGCATGACTACGAACTCGTAATGTCCGTATCTAGTCCTGCATGCTGTCTTAGGTATATCCCCTTCTTTGGCCTTCACCTGATGATAACCTGATCTGAGGTCTATCTTAGAGAACACTGCTGCTCCCTTTAGCTGATCGAACAGGTCATCAATTCTGGGAAGAGGATACCTGTTCTTGATCGTGACTTGGTTCAGTGCCCGGTAATATATACACAGGCGCATGCTCCCGTCCTTCTTCTTCACGAACAATACAGGTGCTCCCCATGGGGAGTGACTAGATTCGTGCGTTTGTCGTAGCTGGAGGGGCTTCTAATCTGCCCTGACTGATGTGCGGATCATCTAAAATGGCCTGCATCTGATGTAACTGAGCTGGCTAGCCTCGGTCCTGAATTGGCTGTGGTGGAGGAAAGCTGGCCTTGTTCGGACACTGCTTGGCCATATGCCCTTCCTGTCCGCATTCAAAGCACCCTCGTGTGCCCTTACGACAAACTCCAGGATGGAATTTCCCACAAGTAGCACACTTTGGATAACTGGGCTGCTTGCTGGCTGGTCCTCCTTTTGGGTAACTCCCTGGTTTGTGCTTGTTGCTGGAGTTCCCTTTCTAGTTAGAGTCATGGGAGCTATGGCCCTGCTGCTTCTGAGTGCCTGAGCCTCCTTGACCTTTAGCTTCTGAGAGGACTTGCTTCTGCTGCTTGATGCTATTCTGGTAATGCTCAATGATTAGAGCACTGCTCACTAATTCTTCTGTGGTTTGTGGCCTATGAACGCCACTAGCCACGTTCATTGCTATTTCCGGCCTCAGCATCTTGAGCATCAACCGGATTCGTTCCCTTTCTGTGCTGACTAATTCAGGGCATAGACGAGCCAACCTGTTGAATTTCTTCACGGCTTCCTCCACTGAAAGGTTGCCCTAGCGAAACTCAGTGAACTCATCGTAGTGACGGCTCGCGACCCGCGTGTGAAAGAACTCCTCAAAGAATTCTTTCTCGAAGTCAGCCCATGTCATCTGGTTTACTGGGCGCTTCGCTCTAATTCTCTCCCACCACATGCGTGCATCTCCTGTCAGACAGAAGGAGGCACACTTCATCTTCTCATGTTCTGGCCAGTCCAGAAGCTCCATCGTACTCTCCAGTGTTTTGAACCAGGCTTGAGCATCCCTTGGTTCACTGGTGCCTGAGAAATTCTCTGGCTTGACTCTCTGCCACTGGATCAGATAGTCTCTTCTTGCCTCTGTTGCTGGGGCTACTGGTGCCGTAGGTTGGACTGGTGGAACCTCTAAGACCACTGGTGTCGCTAAGTTAGGCTCCGGGGTGACAGTGGGAGTGTTCTGCTGATTAGCCCTAAGAGTGGCTATTTCTTGCTGCTGATCAGCTAGCTGCTGCTGTAACTGAGCCACTAATGCTGTAAGGTCTGGGGGAGGCACTGAACTACCTGCCTCATTCTGGGGCTTAGTAGCTGGTGCCCTTCTAACTGGGCGTCCTCGTGTCATTTCTAAAGACATAGAGGACATACATAACTGATCTAATCATGTTTACATAAATACTGCTATCTTGTTAAATATTATCATATACTAACATGCTTCAGTTAACATAAGCTATAACAAGAAAGCAGAAACATAATAAAAGAAAACGAGAGGTATTCTTACTTGGAAGCTGCAGGTACAATGCTGATGTGTGTGTAGGAAGTATGGAACTTGGCTCTGATACCACTCGGTAACGACCCGCCTCCTACTGACTAGGCTGTGAGGCCGATCGCTACATTATGCTGTGCTAAATTACTATTGCGAAAATCTGGATTGATTAAAATTTTACTAAACTGATTACTGTAAAATCTGAACTTAATATTCTAGGTGTACCTAGGAGTTGTACACATGCTAGGGAAGGTAATCTATGCCTCTCGGATGTCCTGCTAGCTGTAATCAGGCATTTTAATCGATCCATGAATCGATTGGGCTGTCGATCCAAAGATCGATCCAACTTGATACCGCACGGAGACACTGGATCGGCCTACCGACCGATCCATAAACTACCTCATCAGATGCAATGGATCGCTCACCGACCGATCCAGAGTACACCGATCGGTAGATCGATCTCACCGATCGGCCACCGACCGATCGGTGAGCTTTATACTCTCGCATCCGGATCGGTGATGATCCATACGACGCTAACTCTGTTCACGATCGGTCGGTCACCGACCATCCAGGGCACAATCAACTCGATCGATCCAGATCGATCTGGGTTCTGACAAGATCAAACTCTGATTTCAGCACTAGTTCATGCCAAAATCTCGTATAAGAGTTCTAAAATCAATTGAAATAAGTTCTAACATCTATTAACTAGTATTCCAACATAATTACTAACAACTTAAACAAATCTTCCATGGTTTAAACATTCTAAGGTCTAAAAGTGCATAAAGGTACTCGAGAAAAGAAACTAAGTTCTTAATTTGCTAAACTCCCTAAGGATCTTCATTCCAGGTTCCTGCCACACACACCATCACTACATTGACCTTCAGCTTCCTCTGCTAATCCATTTTCCCTTTATCTTTATCTGCAGTATAAGGAAAAAGTATTTGTAAGCTTTAAGCTTAGTAAGAAACCATCTACCTCACAAAAACATGCAATGATGCAATCATGTTTTTAAAGAATGCTATTTAAAAACATGCACTGGATTTGTTAAAGCATGGCATACTGAAGTTACATGGCATAAATACTGAAACATGGCATAAATATTGAAACATGGCATGCATAATAAAATCTAAGCATAGAGCTATCTCATGGTATCAACTAGGAGAAACTAAACTGAAACTGAAACTAAAACTAAGCTAGTCCTGAACTTAAACTATAATCACATAACTAGATTATGAGTTTGAAAGCTATTATCATAATAAGTTAAAATAGTAATTATGCTGCTGTTTGGGCCCGGCAACTGTACTTGCTGTGCGCGCATCCCTAACTAGATCCGGGTTTGCAAGTCCCGCATTTAGTAGTGTTTACTAGTTTATCTGAACCTAGGGACGACTGTGGGAGCCCAACCCAATGGACATCTGGTCCAGTACAGTGCCACTGAAAGTAAAATACTGAATATAGCTACTAATTGCTTATTTTGCTGTTTCTAGGTTATCTGAACCTAGAGCTAGGTTATCTAAACCTAGAGGCGACTGTGGGAGCCCACCCATTGGACCGTAGTCCCATGTAAGCTGAAACTAGACTAATATACTGATTTAAATGCTACTAATGCATTTAATTGAGCTGTTAAAAATATCTGAGATGGTATTTAGCTACACTAATCATTTTGTCGAACACTTGGTGGGCTTCAACTCTCCCCTCAAATAGGGAGGCCACCTCTAGGCACCCGACAACGTCTAGAGCCTCCAACTGAAGGAGAACAACGTGTCTGGCCCATCTAGAGGTGCTCATCTAGATCCCTAATCTGTGAGGAGGGTTTAAACACACCCTGGGTGCCGAAAAAATCTGCATATAGCTAAACTAAAGGCATGCAATCAAACGGAAGCTACTTATACTGCAGGTGAGGGGTTTCTTACCTCCTATTCATAATTTCTTACAATTCTAATCGCTAGATTTTCCGGTGGAGAGATCTCCTCGACGATCTTCTCGCGTCTACGTGTTCCTCTCGCGGAAGGAAGCGTCCTTGTGTCGGAGATGTCGCCGGAAGAAGCCTTTGGGACCCTAGGGATGGAATCCTAGGTATGCTGGTGGTTGGCGCCGATAGAAGAAGAGGAAGGGAGAGGGGTCGGCAAAATTAGGTTGAGGAGAAGAAAAGTCACGTTAAAAATTATCTCCCCACTAATTAATTCCCTATTTATATTAAGTGGGTATTTCGGCCCAACTTAAACTTAAATATAAATGTTTCCCTTTCCTTTCAGCACGGCCCTGCTGGGTTCAACTGGTTACTAGAATTATCCGTAAACCATAGGTCTCAGGTTCAATTCCCCGCTTAGGCCATTTTCGTTTTCTATTTATTTTTGCTACTTTCGTTACTCTAAAAATTCTGTAAAAATATCTTAAAATTCCAAAAAAATCATAGAATATTTCTAAAATAGTTTTGAGGATTTTCGGGCATTACAACATTGGTCATATGTCTACATTTATTTGCTAAGTGTAGTTGTTCAATTAATTTATATTGTAGATAACATGATGAGTGGTGTCATTCATAGAAGATCATGTTATCAGTTCTTTATAAATTATAAACAGTGCTCACGACTAAGATGGAAAGGAACAAATCGTTGGAATAGGCGTAGTGTAATTAGGTATTAGTTTATCTTGACTAATAAATTACACTAGTACACTCTAAGTGTATTGAGTAGGACCATTTAAGGTAAGTTATTTTTATACTGGCTTAATAAAAGAACAAAACCTTAGTTATTATGGAAGTGTATACTCCTAATCCTAATATAATAACAAGCACATATATTTAGTATTTATTTCTTTGACTTGTCAAAGGGTGAGATTTAGCTCGATAAATCAAAATGCCCAATAAGTTGGGAAATGATATTACTTATAGTGTGTGTTGTTGATTATAGAAGGAAATTGTGTCATAGTAATCTAGGTTGATAATGTCCCCAAGAAGAGCTCATAAGGATTGTCATATTAAACCCTGCAGATGGACTTATTCTGACATGACGATAAGTTTGAGTGATACTACTCTTGGATTGAGATATTAATTAAAATGAGTTGTCAGTAACTCAATTAATTAGTGGACATCCGACATCTTAAACACAAGGAGACTAACACACTCATAATAAGAAGGAGCGCAAAATGTAATTTGGGATTGGTGCGGTAGTTCAATAATAATTCTTTAGTGGAATGAATTATTATTGATGAAATTAAGTTGGGTATTCGGGGCGAACATGGGAAGCTTAATTTCATCGGGAGACCAAAACCAATTTCTCCTCTCGGTACCTATCGTAGCCTCTTGTATATAGAGAATTATACCCACCATATACCCACTTCTTACCCACCTTATACCCATCCTAATGAGGCCGGCCAAGCAAGCTTGGAACCCAAGCTTGGGCCGGCCAAAGCAATTAGGATGAGTAAGATGGTGTGGTCAGCCCTAGCTTGAACCCAAGCTTAGTGTGGCCGGCCACATCATATTAAAAGAATTTTATTTTTTTAAAATTTTCTTAAGTGGATTCCATGGTTTTAAAAGAGAGTTTAAAATTTAAATCTTTCCTTTTTATAGCTTTCTACAAAAGATTAAGAAAAGATATGATATCTTTCCTTATTTGTAGATTGAAAGGAGGATTTTAATTTAGAGAAAACTTTCCTTTTTTGTAACCATGTTCATGATTTAAAAGAGAGTTTTAGATTTATAAATTTTTCCTTTTATAAGTTTCTACAAAGGATTAAGAAAAGATTAGATATCTTTCCTTATTTGTAGATTAAAAGGAGATTTTAATTTTAGAGATAACTTTCCTTTTTGAAAATCATCCACATGTTTTAAAAGAGAGATTTTAATTTAAAGAAATTTCCTTTTATAACCAACCATGAAGGGATAAATTATTAGAGAAATTTTTAATAAAAATTTCTTGAAACAAATTAGGAAGTTTTAATTCTTGTATTAAAACTTTCCTTATTTGGAGCTTGTAGGTGGCCGGCCATGTAGATAAAGAAAAGGAAATTGATTTTTAATCAAATAAATTTTCCTTTTCATGGAAAAAGGAATTAAGGAAGTTTTTATTTAAATTTCCTTATTTGCCAAGACCAAAGATTATAAAAGAGAGGGTAGGGGGTGCCTTCATGGCTGACAACTCTATTATATTTTCCTCCCTCTCTTCCTTGGTGGTGGCCGGCCCTAGAGATTCTTCTCCTTTTCTTCTCTTCTTCTTTAGTGGTCAGTTTCATCCCTCTCTTGGAGCTCTTGTTGGTGGCCGGCTCATGTTAGGAGAAGAAGGAGAGAAAGGAGGTTTTGTTTTTTTGCATCCCTTGGATCTTGGTGGTGGTGGCCGGACCTCTACTTCTCTTGGTGAATTGGTGGTGGACGAATCTAGCTTGGAGAAGAAGGAGCTTGGTGGTTCTCATCTTGGAAGATCGTTGCCCACACAACGTCCGAGATTAGAAGAGGAATACGATAGAAGATCAAGAGGTTATTTGCTTACAAAGAAAGGTATAACTAGTAATTATTTTCTGCATCATACTAGTTTTTCTTTGTATGAATTCCAAACACAAGAGGCATATGATTCTAGAGTTTCGGATTTGTTTCGAAGTTGTGTTTCTTTTGATTTGTTTTTCAGATTTGTGATTCGATTATTCTTTTCAGTTAAACCTAATGTTATTTTAGGAAATTAAATATTGAATTTCTATTAAAGGATTTGTCGAGGCAGTGGTGGATGAATTTCTACCCAAGAAGGCCTAATGCCTCGCCATGTTTGACCTGGGAGCCGATTTTAGAAATAAATATTTAATTAACTTTATAACATAGGTGGATTTGGATCTATAGTGTTAAGTTCCGCTTGCGATCCAAATCTAAACCATTAAAAACAGATAAGTTAAATTTGGAATCAATAATGTTAAGTTTCGTTTGTGATTCCTAATTTAATTTCTAAAAAACAAAATAGGTTGTTTAGGAAAGGTTTGACACTTGGTCAAAAATTTTGTACAGTGGAGTTGGTACGATCTTCCTAGGACCAACCAACAGGTTGTTGTTTTGAAGGCAATGGCCTAGCTTCATTCTAGCCACCACATCACAGATAGCTTGTAGATGACTCTATCTGATCTGTGTTGCTGAAGAAGGAGAATTGAGAAATTAATAGAGGTAAGGGGATTGGAATTGAGAAATTAATAGATTGTTTGGATGGTTTTCTTAGCTGGTTAGTTGGATGCTTAGTTGTTGCTAACCAGTAGAAGAATGTGAATGGATTTTAATTAAGGATTTATAGATTGGATTAATTGAGGTAAACCAATGATTAGGGTTGACTGATAATCATTGCGATTGTGGGTTACCTTATTGGTTTTGAGAACTAAGTTTAGCTAGTTACATTTCAAATTGTCTAAAATTATGTGCATGTTGTTATAGGACTTTGATTCGAGATGAGTGTCTCAACGTTAAGTTTATTTCAGATACGATCTTCAGTTTTGAGGCGGGTACCTCTGACTTATCTTCTTGATATGGTCATTTTTGATATGCATAGTGGTTTATAGCTAGTAGTAATGATTGTGTTTACTTCTAGTTTGGTATGTCACTTCTTGTTCTTGTAGTATGCCTATATTCCTATCCATTATGCATTCATACTTATATTCTCTTGTTTATTGCCATGTTTACTCCTGTTCATAGAAATAGTGACATACATTGCCCTACTGTGTAGTAGTTTAGTTATTTGACATGTCTGACTTGTGTACCTAGTTTATTGTTACATAGATTATTGTATGGATTTATTTC
The DNA here is from genome assembly GCF_018446385.1 of Zingiber officinale. NCBI lineage: Eukaryota > Viridiplantae > Streptophyta > Magnoliopsida > Zingiberales > Zingiberaceae > Zingiber > Zingiber officinale. The sequence continues at coordinate 32,017,322 of NC_055995.1, forward strand.
CTTTTTGGTACATTTTATATGGAGGTGTATACTATCAGTATCTACATGTTTAGTGTCATGCACCATCTTGCATGACTGCATGCTGAGCAATTGTCGGCTCCATTATTGTTGAGCACATCGCCATTACATGATCTGCACACACAACCACTCATGGGTTAGTGGTACATCAGGTAGGGTGTGTGCAGTTTGCTCTATTAGGGCTCCGGTGGTCCACTCATGGGTGGTGATGACTATAGCGTGTAGCGGGTAGGGATCCCCCCCCCCCCCTTGGCCATGATACAGGGAGATGAGAGCTTAGGCTACCCCACTATGTTTGGGGTAGGAGGATAGGTGTACTCCGACAGTATTCTGTCCACTCAGTCACATAGGAACAGTGATGGCAGAGTGAATAGTTGTCATAGCCCTATCCACTCGGTCTCACCATCACGTGTGAGATGGTTGACTGGTGTCAGGGGTGACCATGTCATTTTTGCTTCATATGCATGTATTACATTCATTATTTGTGCTTGCTACATTATATATGTTACATTTTGGTGGTTGCATATGATTGACATGCATAAAGGTGACATTTTGTATCTGATCTGATCACCCTTATTTCTGGATAGGAGGTTCTAGTGAGTACAGTTTCTTTAGCCTTTTCAGTAGTCATTTCCTACTTTTGTTCAGGAAACTGTACCGCATGATTATTATTGTTAATTATATCTTATTATGCATGTCTATCCACTATTCGCTGAGTTGTTGAACTCACACCGTTGATTTATTCCTATTTCAGGTTGAAGCTGTTAGGAGGTTCCAGTTGCTAGTCCCCTTGTCACAAGAGTTTACGTATTGGTCTTTTGGTATTCTGTTTATTTGCTTAGAGTTGTGTTTCAGACTTGTATTGGTTTTGCACCCTGGATTTGTATGGTTTTTCTTAAGGCATTGTAATGGTTGATCTTTTGCTTGCTTGGTGGGTTTATATTTGGTATGTTTTGCTACACGCCTGCCGGACGGTAGAAGAGGTAAGTTTGGATGTTGTTTTCGATTTCTTTTCGTACTGTGATGACAACTAGAGTCTAATATATTTTAACTGCATGGATTGTTTCATTTTTGTATGATATATATTCCATCCGTGTTGGTTGATGATTGTGAGCTCTGAGGGCTATCGAGATAAGTTTCATATTGTCACCCGTACAGGGGAGATGCTGCCGAATTTCCACTGGCAGGGACTCCCCTGGGGTGTGACAATAACCTTGACTTTGGCTAACAAGTCATTCTTAGCTATAACTGTAGGTAATAAGTTTACCGATTGCATATCACTTTTATGCAACTATCACATTATACTAGCAACTAATTGATTTTTACATAAACATTGGATTGTTAACACATTAACAAGTATACATTAGGCTACATTTGGTTGGGTGTAATGTAATCTAGCTTGTAATGTAATCAAATTTATAATGTAATGTAATGTAATCTTGATTACATTACTACGTTTGGTAATGTAATGTATGTAATCTTTGATTACAAAGGTGATTACATTCTTTTGTTTGATTTCCATTATTTTTTGTAAGGAATGTAATTCATATTATTATAAAATGACAAAAATATCCTGTGACCTCTATCGGCGGTCGTCACACCTCTGCCGGAGTTTGCGGCAGTCATTGGCAACCAGCTGCCGCCGCCACCGTCGGTCGTCGCAGCAGGCCACCGTCTTCGCCAATCGGCGGCGGCCGGCGACCGCCGCCGACCGGCGGCCACGGCGGCCGGCAACGAAGGTCGGCGATCGGTGGCGGGCGGCGGTCGACAACAGACTAGGGGTATATTCGGCATTTAAACTTTGGTGAAACAATGACCTCGTAATGTAATCGGATTACATAGCATTTGCTTTGTAATCAAGATTACAAATCTTCACTACCTTTTGTAATCCAGATTACATTACATTACAAGTTTTAAATCAAACCAAACAAAATAATTGACTTTGTAATGTAATCTGGATTACATTACAAGGTAGATTACAGGCTACCAAACGCAGCCTAAATGCATATCACCCAACTTCACCTCTATCCACATTGATTATGGCTTTGGCATAATAAATCAATGTTTCAAGTTTAAAACGAACCTATTAATCATGTGATTGCATATCCATAGTTTGAACATATTTAATTTCAAATTAAGCTTGACTTTGGCCAACAACTCAAACAAGAACTTAAACTCTGGTTCTTACCATATTAACGGAAGGTGTAGATTTTTATATCATGTAAGGGATTGGTCTCATCTACATTATGCAAATATTCTATCTATATGACATTATATGTATGCCATAAATGATTACATGAAACATCGCACGTATGACATAGATGTAACATGACACATCACATGCATGACATAGCATGACATATCACACATACGGCAAGATCTAATCATATTGCACATATGGAAAAATCTAGTCATGTCATAATTAATGCATCTATATGAAAAAAAAATGGCATGAACATTGTGTAAATTTAAATATATTATAATTCTATTTTAAAAATAAAAATATATTAAAAATATGATTTTAATAAATCAAGATTTATCTAATTAAACTTGAAAACTAATTTCTAAATTTATATTCCATCAAAAATCTTTCTATCAATTAAGAATCGTTAATTATTTTAGAAATAAATTTCTAAATTAATTTCTTAATAATTTAGAAAATAAATAATCAATATTTCTTAATTCAGAATACCTCAACCCTGGAATTTTTTTTTTAAAAAAATAGAACCTGTCCAAATTTGATATTACCTAACAAATTAGGAAATTTTAAAAAAATAGAATATTTCTTAAAATTCTAAAAAATTCTAGAAATGATAATTTCTAAATTAACAGAATTTTTTTAAATTTAATTTTCTAAAATTATTTCAGAAACTTTCCAAAAGTAAAATTTTCTGACAATTTAGGAAATTTCTAAAAATAAAAAATTCTTAATAATTCCAAAAAATCTCAAAAATTAATTACAACAATAATTACTAATCGTAAAATAATTTTACAATCATGTCAAAGCACAATCAGGCTCTGATACCACTATTGGGATATGCCCGATGTGGTGGGTACTAAAAATAGATTTCATAAATAGCATAGTGGAAGACTTAATGATAAATAAACTAATTTATTATATCATATACACCACAGACATGTAAGATACATTCACGCAAACAAGATCATAAAATAAAATAAAATCGAATATTAATTATTCTAGGTATATTTTACGGATGACCTGTAATGATAAGGACATCAACCTTTTACATCTTTATTGAACTTCACCTCTATTCATATCCACACCGAGCTTGTAAGATATAACATTAAATAATAAGTGTTATTGGAGAAATAACCTTATCAAATTTTTCAGGAATTTTTATAAATTTTTTGGGATTTAAATAGAGTCTGTATGACACGTTTAAGGGGATAAATCAATTATACTTGGAGAATGCCTATTTGAAATAACCCTATAAGTGGTAGTTGATTGAGGAATTAACTGATGTGCGTAGATTATATATACTTTTATGCATGTTTTGATGCACATTCACATACTTTGATCATGCTTTATCTATGCATTTTCATACTTCCTGCTTTCTTTTTAGCATATTTACTCTTTTTGTTCGGAGATCTGCTTTTGTATATTTTTTGTACATAGGAGTCGAATTTGGTGAAGGATGCATGTTCAAGGCCAAAACTGCAAGCGAAGCAAGCGAGGAAGGCATTGCACCTAAACTTTACACGACCCTGCCATGGGGGGTTGCCCAGGTCGTGTGAAGATCCTTGGCCATCTAGCGCAGCAGGAAAGGAAGATGGCTCGGCCGTGTAAACCTCACACAGTCGTGCCAAGATTTGAAGCCAAATGGAGCCAAGCCGTGTACACCACACGACCATGTAAGATTTCTAGAGACCAGGGAAGCCCTGGCCGTGTACACCACACGGCTAAGCAGGGTTTCCAGTGAGCAAGAGGGCTCTGGCCGTGTACACCACACGGCCGTGCCAGGTTTCCAGAGGCAGAAGTAGTCCAGGACATGTAGATCTACACGGCCATGCAAGGGGGCTCATGGAAGATGCATGTCATGTGAACCTCACATGACCGTGCCTCGGGGTCGTGTGGCGCCCAAACCTAACCTCTATATAAAGCCTCCTTCATGTTTTGAGAGGGGATCTTCTCCCTTTCGGGGGGAAACAAGATTTGGGGCGTTCCTTACCATTCTTGGAGGGATTTCCAGTGATCTAAGGGAGGATCTTCACCGAATCGACTCCGGGAAAGCAAGGATTGGACCCAAAGACGTTCTTCTTTGTAGATAAGTTTTCTTTCTCTCTTTTCTTGGATTTGAGGGGATTAAGAATGCTTGTAATCTTCTTTTCTTCGGGTTTCTTTCCTTGTTTTATGTAGTAGATTTCTTGTTCTAGTATGGAGGGAGTAATTGTAAGGATGATTTGATGTAAAACTCTTGTGGATGTGCCAATTTCCTATTTCTATGATTTTGCCCTGTTTGTATTCATTCTATCTTGTATGGATTGTTGTGATTAGAGCTTAATTACCATGCTTGAGTGGATGTTTGGATATCTTGTGGATCTTGTAGAGATTGTATCTCATTCGATTTTCCAAGGGACGTTTGTGACAGGAACATGCCCATGTAAGGACGTTTGAGGAACGATCTTGAGGGTGAAATAGGATAATTCAAGTAGGTAAGATAGATTGTGTGCATTAATCTTTATATCTTGATGCGGTTGATGAATGATGAATTCGTATGTTGATTATCCGAGGGATGCACGTGACAGGCAAGGCCATGTAAGGACAACATAGGTTCATTCCTAATTGATCACATTTAGGTATATATTTCAATCCTAGGTCGGTTGTCTATTGCAAGAGAGAACCGGCAACCTTCTACAAATGATGGGTAATTGAGGAATTGTTGGAGTGTATACTGAAAGCCTAAGCTTTGTAAACATTCATTATGAATAAAGAGTCACATTTGGTCTAATTATCTACATTTGTTTGTAGTTGTTCATTTAATTTATATTGTAGATAACATAGTATGTGGTGTCACATACAGAAGATGATGTTATCAGTACCTTATAAATTATAAACAGTAGCTCACGACCAGAATGGAAAGGAACAAACCATTAGAAGGTCATAGTGTAATTAGGTATTAGTTTATCTTGACTATATAATTACACTAGTACACTCAGAGTGTATTGAGTAGGACCATTTGAGGTCGTTTCTTTTATACTGACTTTATAAAGGAACAAAGACCTCGGTTATTATGGAAGTGTGTGCTCTTAATCCTAATATAATAACAAGCACATATATTTGATATTTATTTCTTTAATTTATCAATGGGTGAGATTTAGTTCGATGAATCAATACGCCCGATAAATTGGGAATGATATCACTTATAGTGTGTGTTGTTGATTATAGAAGGAAACGTGTCCTAGAGATACTAGGTTGATAATGTCCCCAAGAGGAGCTCATAAGGATTGTCATGTTAAACCTCGTAGGACTTAGTCCGACATGACGATAAGGTTGAGTGGTACTACTTGGACTTAGACATTAATTAAATGAGTTGTCAGAACTCACTTAATTAGTGGACATTCGATATCTTAAACATGGGAGACTAACACACTCATAATAAGAAGGAGCCCAAAATGTAATTTGGGATTGGTGTAGTTCAATGATAGTTCTCTAGTGGAATGAATTATCATTGATAAAATTAATGTTGGTTCGAGACGTGCTTAATTTTATCGTGAAAACCAAATCCTCCTCTCAGTCCCTATCGTAGCCTCTTATTTATAGAGTTCTATACCCACCTATACCCACCTTCTATACCCACCTAATAGGGGCCGCCAAGCTAGCTTGGGAACAAGCTAGGGCCGGCCTAGGGTGGCCGGCCCTAGCTTGAACCCAAGCTAGTAGGGCCGGCCAAATTAAATTAAAAAGAAATTTAATTTTAATTTTTTATTATTATGTGGAAGATATAATTTAAAGAGAATTAAAATATCTCTCTTGTAAAAGATCTACAAAAGATTAAAGAAAGAGATTAGATCTCTTTCCTTATTTGTAGATTGGAGAGATGTTTTATTTTCTCTTTAAAAATTATTCACATGTTGATAAAATTAAAATTATAGAAATTTCCTTTTATCAACCATGAAGAGATTTTAAAGAGAAATTTTATTTTTTAAAATTTCCAGAAACAAATTAGGAAGTTTTAATTGTTGATTAAAACTTGTCCAATTTGTTCTCCAATGATGTGGCCGGCCATTGAAGTTTGATTTGGAAAATTTATATTATTTTTCTAAATTAAATCATGTCAAGGAAATTGAGGAAATTTTATTGTAATTAAATTTCCTAATTTGCCTAGGCCAAGGAATATAAAAGATGGGGTGAGGGTGCCTTCATGGGATAACCCTTATTATTTCTCTTCCTCTCTTATTCTTTGGTGTGGCCGGCCAA